>NC_031970.2:29430317-29793888 GCF_001858045.2 Oreochromis niloticus
GTTTTTGGGGTCTTTTTATTCAAAGGTGAAAACCCGAGAATGGAAGGATTTGAAATGTCAGTTCCCACAGACTGAAGGTTAATTATTTGCTTTAATTAACTGATACAATTTCTGTTGAACTTTCAGCAATAATCATAAAAGAGAATTTTCTTATAAATTTACTAGTAAAGGTTACTTTCAACTCCTCCCTTGCCACAACCGGTCGTTCTTCATGTTTGATTTGTCAGGCACAACCCCAAATAGGATTTGTATCTCTGACTGGAATCAAACCAGTGACTGTTCGCTCGTGTTAACCACTACACTATTGGGGGCGTAAATCCATTCATAAAAGCAGTAGTGATTAAAAGACAGTATGTCAATTATGGGGATTACATGGCAATCACAGTTTTCAGTACAAAGTAATTACTCTATTTCTTTTGAGGTTGCAGGTGCTGTCACATGAATGCCAAATGACCCACTGCAGCAAAGTCCCCTCTCAGCTCAGACAGACAGCAAATTATCAACTGCCACGGCCACCCAGGGCTTTGCTTCATTATTGCTGACAGCATGAGAAGAGCGTGAAAGATGTAATCAACATAATAATAGAGAAGTGCAATGAAATAGTCAAGTTTGACTTTATTTGCAGGAGAAAAACGGTTGTTTCCCCAAGAACATATTTATGTTGGTTTATGTTAAAACAGCACCCTTAGCCATAAATCAGTAAGTAATGCCACAGTATAGATCTGAACCTTTTAACACAATGTCGGAATTAAAAGGCTCAAAAATTGGCCTACATTATGAATTAATGGAGACTTAAATCTCAGCGTGAGGCTGAACGTTTGTTTTATTTTCTGCCATCAAGCCTCATCTATCTGATTAAAAAATGAGGTGGAAAGTGGGTGGGGGGTGTTGGTGTGTGTGTGCATGTGTGGGGTGAATACAAACAGAGAAGGATAGGATTGTGGCAACAAATATACCCATCTTTCTCATAAAAAAATCACTATTTTAAAGTTTTAATGATAAAAAACATGCCAAGTTAGACAACAGAAGTATAGATAACACATATTAAATAAAATTCAAGTGTATAATATATATATATATATATATATATATATATATAAGCTTGCTATGGCACAAAGACATTTTTCATCTACTGTCATTGCTAATCAAACCTTCACCTGGTTTTTCAAGGATAAGCGTAAACATGCCAGACTGAATTAAAAACTCAATTTACTCCACTTTAAAAACATCAACCACAGTATACGTAGTTTGCCAAACCATTCAAGCAACACAGTCCTGTTGCTCTAACACGTCTGTCCTGCAGAAAAGAAGCGCTGCGATAAGGCTCGTTTGATGTGTTAAACTGCGAAATGTGAATTTCAATAAGGAGATATTATTTGGATGAAAGCAGAACAAATGTATTACAGGGCATACGAATGAGGAGAACTGAACTATTTTGATAGCGATAGGTGAAGGGCTCCCCCGGAGTCTAGCTGCTGATGCTGGTCAAGAAGAGAAAGTAGATGTCTGATGGAGACTGTGATTGTGATCCCCTCAACAACCTGAATGAGGTGGAGATGGGGAGGAGGGGCGAACTGGAAAAAAAAAGGGACACAGACAGAACAGGCTGACAGACGACTGGACAAGAATAGTAAGAAAGTGAAAAAGGCCTTCTTTTCCTCAATGTTAGGCTCAATGACGACATCTAAAAGGAGATAATGTACAGAATCTGACAATGACAATGTGTCAAAGTGCTTGAAATGTAGGTCTTGAACTCAAGTGGCATTCAGATGCGAATGTGTAGTGCATGCAGACTAGGAAATGGTAAGATAACTTATCCATGAATCTGTATGTAGTTTACTTCCAGCCTTTCACAGAGTTTCAGCACTCAAAGTTATGGGAGTGAAGAAGAGATGGAGAGTAGGAATGAAGAACAAGAGAGGGATGAGTTGAGTTTGCAGGCCAGAAGAATATGACCAAAAATTTAAAAATTCCAGCACGCGACCATGTGTGAGCGGGAAATGTCAAAGGGTAAAAATGGGTCAGCGAGTGGGGGGTGCGATGCATTCCTACAGGTACGAAGAGCAGGCTGCTGAGGTATGGGTTTGTGTATCTGGCCTTAGAGCGATGAGAGGTGGACCCACTGAAGGACCTTCTGCTCTCAGAAAGCAAATGAGAGGAAAGTAAAATGAGCAAAGATGTAGCTTTTAGTCAGTGGTTGAGTTTTGGGAGAGTCCTGCCTGCACCTCAGAGTGTAGGGGAGCAGCCTTCATTAGCTGGTTGGATGTCTACAGGGCAGTGGTGGTGTTTTTTGGAGGAGATGAAGCTCCTAAACCTCAACCTAACAATTACCTGCTCCCAATGTATGATGTAGTAACTGACCGACAGCACAACATTTCCACTGTGTGACACACAGTTAGTTTTCCTTCAAGTTCTTCAGCACTTGGCAACCATGAAGGACACGCTCAAAAAAATAGCTGGAGAACATTTTCAGGACAGATAAAGATCTTGAAGAAGTTCCTAGAGCATCATTTACAAGGTGTTGGGACTCTGCAGTTACTGACTGAGTACGGTGTATGAGGACAACTGTGGCAATAACCTGAAGCCATTTCATCATCATGTTTTCGTGACATCGTGAGCACCTGTTCCTCTGACCCGGCGGCCATGTTTCTTGGCTATTTAAATACATGAGAAATACTGAGTACCGAGCTCTAAACTGCACACACAGTAACAAGAATGGTCGGCATCATTTCACTAAGGCCAAGAGACAGCACATAAGGCAAAGGCAGGTTAACCATAAATAGAAGTCATTATTTTATAAGGTTTCGCACATGGAAGTATATGGTCTTGGCGTGAACCAGGGATTCCCAGAGGATACAATCAGTCTTTGGCTCAATCCGAGCCAGCAGCAGGAGCACCTTCCCAAAATTGGTAAAATAAGATAATTTCACAATGCTGAATATTAACTTACGTACAGAGGTCGCAAAAGTACACATATCTGTCACTTCAGTAAAGTATAGACACTGAAATGTACTCAGAATGTAAAAGTAAAAAGCAGCTCTTTGAGGACATTTCTACCAGATGTTTTTCTCTGCAAAGCAGACTAAACCTCGTGTCATATTAGGCCATTTACCATATTAATAAAATAATATTAATACATGAGAAGTATTTCAACTAAAATTCTAATTCTAATGAATCGAATCAATGTGAACATCTGCTATGCAGAACATAAGCGGAGAAAAACCAAGAGAATTTTTTCAAAATGCATTGTGGATGGGTGATTTTGCCTCGATGCCTAAACAGAAAAATTAGTACAGTCACAGGTTGAAGTGAGTCAGCAGGTTCCTAAGACTGGCATTTTCTATCGTGAGTGCCTGTATATTTTGTGTACAGGCGCTGACTTGTGATGCTGACTTATGTTGTTGCTGCTCTGAGATTCACTGTTTTTGTGAATTTAACCAGACATAAAAAAAAATGTTATGTTGCCGCAGCTACCAGCAGTATAAAGCTGGTATAATCAGCATCATCACCTTAAATTTAATTGGATTTCTGCTACTCTTGGGTAAGGTACACTTCACTTTGTTTCGCAAGATGTTTCACAATATGAAACAGAAATCCAGCAGCACAAAACAAAACAAAAATTTATTTAAACTGTTGTAAATGACTTGTTGACCCATGATCTGTCAAACATATCTATCATGAAAGATTATTCGTATCACAAAGTAGAATTTGCAATCAATTTTTGACTTTTAAATATCCTTTAAGTATCCAGGTAGAAAGTCTTATTGATATCAAAAATGTGTTTATAAAGACAAAGAGGGCAGCAGAAACTGCAACAAATATAACATCACAGCTCTATAAATATATTTTAAGTGGCCACAAAGGACCGGATTAGATTGATTAGGTATGAAACACAGAGCAGGTGCTATGATGCAGATCATAAGGGAACTTGCAAAACAGGACATTTCTTTATTTTATAGTTACCATATCAGAAATCCTGATAACTGGTGATAGATACACCAGAATTGTCTTCTGTGTGTTATTGTTCCCTCTGTTCAGATTCAAATCAATTTGAAGGTGTGTGCAGTGACATGAAATAATAATTGCCCACTGCCCAGTAACTGTCTTTAACCTACAGCAACAAACATGTAATGAAAATGTAAGGAGTAGAAAGTAGATATTTGTGTAAAAGCGAAGGAAGTAAAAAGCTGGTCAGAAACAAACCTTATGTTAAGTACAGATACCGCTACTTAAGTACAGTAACAAAGTATTTGTACTTTTAACTATACTTATGTAAGGTAAGATAATGTATTTTACATAGGGTTGCATGTGAGGTGCATGGGATAATCTACTATTAACATCATGTGGCCCCCATCACTGACATGCAATTTAACAACAGATTTACTGTTTATTAAGACAATAACAGTAATGCAACACTGGATTGTAGGTTGTTTCACTGGTGTTTAGACTTTTCCCCCACGATATTGAAATACTAGAAAAAGACCATATGTCTAGAATTAGGCATGCAGTCATAAGGAATGTTAATTAACCTTCAAAATATAACCTGTCACACTGATTTGAACATTTGCCTCCAATGGCATATGTTACTACAAAATCTGCATTGGAACATAACATATATGTGTCCATCCTGCTGGCTAAATGCAAGGATGCCACAATCCATAAAACATCTTGGTTATGGCTCTTAACATGTGTCACCACATGGTTGTCAAGAATGTGGAGTCTTTTGCCTACACTTGTTATAGTAAAATGCATTATTATCTTTGCTATTTAAAAAAAATATTTTCCAACAGTATTAATCTATGTCAATATAATATAATTTATGCGTACAATATTTTTATATGGCAAGCAATGTTTTTTCTTATTATATTACACTCAAAAAATACTAATCTATTTTTTCAGAGTTCATGTTGCACTATTTATATTGAGTCTAAATAGCTTTCATTTCAGCGCTATAAATCTATAACGGCACTCTTCTGCAAACCAAAAAAGCATGTTGTACATTGTAGAATAAGACGCTACTGTGTTTATCCCCATGTGCAGTTAGCCTTTTGCCTGCTGGTGAACTGATGTCTACCTCCAGTGTTCCCACCAAGATATGAAACCAACCTCTGCTTTGGATGCACCTGTTTAGATACTGCTGATTTGACTTCTTTTGGTTGGCTCTAACCGAGTGCCCCGTGTGTAATTTATCCATGCAGTATTAACTTTTTCCTATTTCAGAAAAAAGGAAAATGATTGGCTCTGAGATCCGTGCTCCTCTTGCGATTGGCTGTTCCTTGTTTCCGGGGCTCCGCTCTGCACTCATTTGACGTTTCTGTCGGTCTGCTCTGAGACAGACTGGAGAGAATGGCTGCCAGTGGAGGTTAGCAAAATCTTCATTGTTTTGTGTACTTAAATATTGCTTTTTAAAGTTAGAATATTTAAGTTTATGTGTTCATCAGTCGTAGCTTTACAGATTAAACGAAGACGTCTTGACATGTTGCAGTTTCATTAAATAAGGTCAGGTTCTAAACGACTCCTCAAAACTGTTGGCTGTCGTTAGCCCGGCTATGTAGCTAACGTTAGCTGTGTGGCTAACTTTCGGCCGGTTAGCTCGCTGCCACAGCTGACTGTGTAAACACTTGTTTATGACAAGAGACAAAGGTTGGACAAGTTGCAGTAATGGCTATAGTCATCAAACGAATACACTAGACATTGCGCTACACACTCTTATGCTTCTATAAGGTGAAGACGTCAACACTTAAAACACTTCAGATTTTTATCGCCATTTATATCTTGTAATGTTGTGTCAAAGAAAGCTTTGCTAGCATTAGCTTGGTGTCTAGCTGTCTGCTAAAAGTTAAGCTTGCTCCTCAACTAGCTAAGCCAACCGCGAGCATTACTGTATTTTGTGAAACACAAGCATTCAGACGAAGTTGTGTACACCGTCGCTCTTCATTAGTGCCTATTCTTCAAGTTTGTTTTCAGTCTTATTAGCTAACCAGACCGTTACTGCAGGCACAGGGCAGCGATGAGAGATGTTAGCAAGCTAGCTACCACCTGGCGTGATAGTAGTTTTCTATTTACCCACTGAGAGTCTTTGTCCTGTCAGCATTGCACAACCCGAGACATGTATTGTAAGTTTGTATACCGTATAAGTCAAAGTGAAGCTTTACAGCAGTCATAAAGTTGGGGTGCCACTTTTATAACTTGATATAACACATGTGATAAGAAAGACGCTCACTTTGTGGACGCTTATAAGGGCAGTACTGCTGTACTCACGAGTTTCTAGGCTCATGTATTGTCCTGCTGGCTTTATTCAGGATAAGAGAAAGGGAACAATCTCTCGGTACAAATTTAGAAAAAAGCAAATATAGCGAAGGAAATAGTTATATTTATACAGCTGTATCAGTCATTATATCTGGACCTTTAACCCAGGTGGCATGCATCCTTAAAATTTGGTCATCAGGTTTTCACACACTCCACACTTTATGTTATTACACTATAAATGAATATGTGTGGCTCCATAGTATAATGGTTTACACATTTATCTAACAAAAGCTATCCCACAGTTTTGCTGTTTTTTGTATTTTCATTTATGGAACAACTGCAATGTTCCAGCTTTATTCAGTCGACATTTTTTTTTTAAATAATATGTAATTAATGTCTGTATAAAGATGTATTGGTTCATATTTATGCTAATATGAATGTGGGTAAAGTATATTCATGTGTATGAGGGTACCACAATGATGATCCTGTTAAATTGGCAGTGTTGAACATGGGGTATGGATTATAAGCATGTGCATACTTCTTTGTACTCCAGTTTGGGCTTTGATTAATTTTTATTTCATGTAATGCACATTTGTTTGTCGTTTGAGTTTATTTCCTTATATATTTGAATGTGTTTAAAATCCAAAATAAAACTGTATATCATATCATGTATATCATATCACAAGTAAAAGATCCTCAGTTCAATCCCAGGAGGAGGTATAAGTCCCTTTGGGGGCCGGTAGGGCATCAAGCGTAGAAACATGCGAAGCTACCCGCTGTGGTGGCCCCTCGTGACAAGGGAGCAGCTGGAAATTGCTTTATAATATAAATATCATTAGAAGGTTTAGTATTTCTTTTGAAGATTTTTATGAGAGAAAACTAACAATATTTACCTACAATGTCTATAATGATCTCCAAGTAAGTGTTGCTTAAAAGTTTGAGAAACATTGAGTAAGATTGAGTAAGATCACGAAAACTCTTGTATTTACACTGTAGTCATGTACACTAAGGAAATTCAGATATTTTGAAATCTCTTAGGCAGTGGGTTAGAGGCTGTGTGCTTTATAGAGTAGTTATGATACTAGAAACTCAATAGCACTATCTAAGAAGATCACATCTTCAATACCAGTGGAGAAAGAAAATGACAAAAAATGTGTTTAAAAAACCGACAACAATACAAACTGTAACATCAGTGATAACACTGTTTCTATATTATTGGACAAAAAAACCACATTAAAATATGACAGATATTTTAAGATTGTCTGAAATAGTGCTTTGCTTCTTTTGACTTGGCACTATATTTTTGTTGTTGATCAAGTAGAGTTAGTCTGTTAGGTTCTAACTGCTGCTGTTGCTGTCTAGCTGTAGGTACAGTACAAACACTTTACACTTCCTATATACACTTTATATAGACACCTTTAACTGACACTGCCTATCATAACATTACACATGAGCAGGACTGATCACATTTGCGGCTTACCTGCTACATTAATGTTATCTTTTTATTATTAGTCATATCGGCTAGCCACTACCTTAAAGATAACTTAACACACAGCTAGTGCTTCTCTTATGTAAATGCTAACAGTTAATGGTGACATGCGTGCCTACAAGGTTAATATTCACGATAAATGTTTAATACTTTGATGTTGTTGATGGGAACTTAAATGACCTCTTAACATTTCTCTTAAGAGATGTTCAGTGTTGTGAAGATTAAACTACTGTTCATGTTAGGGATGTCCCGATCATGTTTTTTTGCCCTCGAGTCCGAGTCATTTGATTTTGAGTATCTACCGATACCGAGTCCCGATCCGATACTTCTATAATACATAAAAAAAGAATAAAGAGGAGCGAAGAAACAGATCCTGGATGTTGCTCATTTTTTTAATTTAATTCACCTTATTGTGCCATTCAGCAACTCTGTTAACAAACAAAGCACTTTTGTGAGGTAGCTTGAACAATCAAGTAATAAATAAAATAAATTCTTCACTTATGGACTTTAGTGCAACAGTAAATATAAAAAAAACAAGTGTAATATAAAAGCAAATAGCACCTCAACTTAAAATATCCGGCAAGCATCTAAACAAATACAAAAATAAAAGTGCCACAGTGTTTGCAAAGCCAGTAATGTGCTTATAGGAACTGCACTCCTAACTCTTACTGTCATCACAGTAGTAAGTTTCACAGAAGGAAATGTATGTTTTTCTTAATGAAAACTAACATCTCTACCTTGTCAGGTTTGAGCCTGTTTCTGTTCTCATCAAGGACATTTGCAATGGCACTAGAAAGTCTCTCACTGTCCACAGAGCTACAGGGGACACTGAGATACTGGGTTGCAACTGGGTCGATACTGGGAAACTCATTAGCATGTTCTTTCCAGTACTGAAGTGGGTCGCTTTTCCAAGTTTACATATCTCATAGTTTGCTATGGCAATGTTGTTGTCATCAACTTTATAATACCTCCAGGCCGCAGACATACTTGCGCTTTCCGCTTCAAGCTGCTTGTGTGTTCTAATTTGCCAGCAGGTGTCTCTGCAACAAAGTGATGTCATGCCGCATGCGTTGCTGTTTCTGTGTGGAGTCAAGAGGTCTAAAATAATGAGTGTATATATATATATATGTAAAACCGAGTCTTGATCGGGAGGTAACGTCAGATTCCGATTGAGTCTGAAACCACGTGATCAGCCCTGATTTCCGATCACGTGATCAGATCTGGACATCCTTAGTTCATGTGTTCAGCCGCTAGTGAGGGAAGCATGGCTGCTTGTCTGCAGCTGGTCTGTAAAATTGTGTGTCAGCTGGATGGGCTGAAGATGGTACTGTTGGTATTGATACTCTTCCAAATGGCTATATAGCAGTTAAGTATTAAAAATGCACATTGTATAAACTGAATAGGCAAATGGTACAGAGCACTACACTGCCAGCTAATGTGTTTAGAGTTGACTGAAAAAATTAAAGTGAAATGATAATAATATTTTTTTCTGTTTCTGCTCTTGTTCAGAGGTAGGGAAGCTGTTACAAGTACAAAATGGGACGCCTCCAATCACCAACTACAATGGGGTAGACGCTGTTCATGCTTGTAACATCCTGCAGCAGCTCAAAGCCTTGTACGATGAAGCACAGCTCACAGACATCGTTGTAGAAGTGGACCATGGCAAGACTTTCTCATGCCACAGAAATGTTCTTGCTGCAATCAGCCCATATTTTAGGTAGGAAATTCAGCACTGCATATGTGCATTTGTACGTGTTTGTTTACAAATATTTATTAGTTGCTTTCTTTCTTGGTTTCACTGTCATTTTGACTAGAGGTTGTAATCAGAAAATACGATTTTCTGATAAACTTTCTCAGTTTTTAAGATGAGAATTTATAATAATCATAAAAGAATTTGTGTTTTTTCAAATGTTCCTCTAGGTCCATGTTCACCAGTGGCCTTACAGAGAGCAGTCAGCGTGAGGTTCGAATCGTTGGCGTGGAATCTGAATCCATGCACCTTGTCTTAGATTATGCCTACACGTCCAGGGTCTCGCTCTCTGAGTCTAATGTCCAGGCCCTATTCACTGCAGCCAGCATTTTCCAGATTCCTGCCCTGCAGGACCAGTGTGCCCAGTTCATGATCAGCCGACTTGACCCTCAGAACTGTATAGGAGTCTTTATGTTTGCTGATGCATATGGACACCAGGAACTGAGGGAACGCTCACAGGATTATATCCGCAAGAAGGTCAGTTGAACATAAGCCTAAATTGGTTATTAACAGTTACTTTTGGACTGTGATGTAATGAATGTCTTCAGCTGTTTTATACCACAATTTTTAGACATGTTGTGGTATCTAGTCTTGCAGTCCTGCTTGCTTTATGACCAGGACATTTTGGTGCCAAAAAACTAAGGATGTACTGAGTGTTAAATTTCTTGGTTGGTACTAATATGTAATGATAATTTGGTAGACAACTGATATAATTTTTTAATTCCTTTTTTGTGTTTATGGCTTTTTCTACTTTTATGTATTCCTTGTTTAGTGGCCAGGGGAATTGCTAAATAATTTAGAGTACTGTTTTATAGTCTTTCAGGTCTTCATCAAGAGCTTAAAAACTTTTAAGACATTTTGGCAAATGTCTTTTTTTTGTGGGTCAGTGGCAGTCAACAACATTGACACAGAACTTTGTAATGTCTGAACTGAAACTCTAAAACTTCTTTTGTTTTAGTTCTTGTGTGTATCACGGGAGCAAGAGTTCCTCCAGATGACCAAGGAGCAGTTGGTCAGCATTTTGAATAATGATGACCTCAATGTGGAAAAGGAAGAGCATGTCTATGAGAGCATTGTCCGCTGGCTAGAGCATGATCTGCCTGGCCGTGAAGCTCATCTAGCTGAGGTTTTTTCCCAGTGTATCCGTCTGCCCTTGCTGGATGAGGCCTTTCTCAATCGGATACCTCCCCCTTTTGCTTGCGCCCTCTCCCTGTCAACAGACCCTGCTGAGGCCAAAGCTCGCCTCACTGGTACAAATGGTTGTCCACAGCGCCTGGGTATGACTGCTTCTGAGATGGTCATCTGCTTTGATGCTGCTCATAAACACTCAGGTAAGAAGCAGACGGTGCCTTGTCTGGACACGGCCACAGGAAGGGTCTTCAAACTCTGCAAACCACCTAATGATCTCCGGGAGGTTGGCATCTTGGTGTCCCCAGAAAATGACATCTACATTGCTGGTGGATACCGTCCAAGCAACAGCGAGGTGTCCATAGACCATCGAGCAGAGAGTGACTTCTGGCAGTACGAGCATGCAGGCAACCGATGGCTTCCACGTGCACCTCTTCTGAGAGCGAGGATTGGATGCAGGCTTGTGCACTGCTGCGGGAAGCTGTATGCACTGGGAGGCCGTGTTTATGAAGGTGATGGGCGAAATGCATTAAAATCAGTAGAGTGCTATGATGCCAGAGACAACTGTTGGACTGCAGTCAGTCCAATGCCAGTGGCCATGGAGTTTCACAGTGCTGTGGAGTACAAAGACCGTATCTACGTCCTCCAAGGTGAGCCTTCCTGTGCTCAGGGGAACTTATGCAATTATGTTTTTTTCTTTGTTTTTTATTTGTACAAAATATGTAAATAAAGCGATATTAATCCAACAGACATACTGCATATGAAAACCATTTTAATGCATCTGATCATAACTCTAAATGTCTCTTTGTTTCGTGCAGGGGAATATTTCTTCTGCTATGATCCCCGTAAGGACTATTGGAGTCATCTGGCGCCAATGAGTGTCCCTCGGAGTCAGGGTCTGGCTGCCTTGTATAAAAACTGCATCTACTACATAGCTGGTATCTGCAGGAACCACCAGCGTACTTTTACTGTGGAGGTGTACGACATTGAGAAGAACACATGGAGCCGCAAGAAAGATCTACCCTTTGACCAAGCCACAAGCCCGTATATCAAGGCCATGCTGCTGCAAGGCAAGCTACACCTGTTTGTACGAGCTACACAAGTCATGGTGGAGGAGCATGTGTTTCGCACTAGCAGGAAGAACTCCCTTTACCAGTATGACGATGAGGCAGACGTATGGACCAAAGTCTATGAGACACCCGATCGCCTCTGGGATTTGGGCCGCCATTTTGAATGCGTGGTGGCCAAACTTTATCCACAGTGTCTCCAGAAAGTGCTTTGAGGTATCTGAATTTTGCGGACCCCATCTCTGAGGCAGAGGGGGGGATAGTGTGGTCCTGCCTGCCTTGTGCCTGGTGTTACCTTGGGTTTGCACCACATGCACCATTTTTGGTTAAGTCTTAAGTTGTTCAACTTCTGGTTTAACATGATCAAAATGGGGGTGCTTTTAAAGATTGCAGTATTTTTTTTCTTTCTTTTTTTTCAAGACAGCACCAACTACCCACACTGAGGCTTGTTTAACAAAACCGTACAATGACTCATAAGTGCAATTATACTATTTTTTTGCTTGTTGTCGAGCCATGTTGTTCTATTTTTGTGTTAGGTGCATAAATACACCAGTCAGCCACAACGTTAAAACCCCTGAGTTGCAGGGTGGGGCCTCTGTGGATTGGGTTGTATTAGTGCTATCTGTAAATGGTTTTACTGTTGTGGCTGATTAATGTGTGTATGAATTTTTACAAATGATAAGCATGCGACTGAGGGTGTTGCCTCTGGAGATATGGATGCTATGTGTCAGCATAAAGTGAAACTCTATATAGATATAGAAATATTCAAATAGTCATATAAACTATATATTCATACGGGTAAGATGAGTACCTTAGGTCATTAGTAGATTGCTGGCTCTGAGGTTTGTGTGGATTTGTTTCCTGTTCTGCGTTTATGCCTCTCTTCAGTTTATTTCATATGCAAGTTTTAATTTGAAGTGTGCTTGTGATTGACATTAGTGTTTTTAGAGGTTGAAAGTTAAATGGTAACTTTTTATTGCCCACTCTTCCTCCACAGGTGTCATTGTGTCAAACATACACTATGTGTGGCTTCCAAACATTTTTTTTTCCTGCTTTGAGTTGGCATCCATTAAGTGAAATGTTAGAATATTCACTCTCCACATTGGAGAAACAAGGACGGAGTCAAATTTGTTGCAACACTAAGTGGCTCATTCAGACCAACTAACAGGTTTACCTCAGCAACTTCAGAGATTTTTGATTAGGAGCAAAGGGACATTTCAGGCCATTGTGTTGATATAAACAAGTGTTTGCTCTGAGTTTGAGCTCTGAGTTTTTTCTTTGACACCGGTGATTAAACGCTTGAAAAAAAGGGTTCCAATAGCCTTCCTCGTAATGCCAAAAGAGCATTTGAGGTCTTACTATAGTTGTTGTGGAAGTTGGAAACGAATTTTGTGGTAGCAATAAATCATGGAACTGTGATTAGGCTATATTACATTGTATTACCTTATTAAAAGTGCATTAATTGTTTTGTGTGCTCGTCTCTGCTAGTGAAGATCAGTAGTACCCATAACGATTGTTTGGCTGTTGGCTGAAGTGATGTGGATTTTTCGTGGAGATCTTTTGTGATGCCAATGTGCCTGCAGCTAGAAAAAAAGGGGCATCAGAATCAAAAACTGTTCCTCCTGATGAAGAATATCTGAAAAGTCTTACTCAGCGTTGCACTGAATAACTCGCCACTTCAGCGGTCCTTAACTGCAAACTTTACGAAGCACCCTCGAACAAACAGACTATTTAAACAAGTGGGGGTGAGCCCGAGTTGTGTGCTACTTCATATAAAAGCTATGAATCCGTCTTTACACGCCATCACAGAGAGGATACAAACTGTTGGTGCTGGTGCTTTTTTTCTGTTTTTTTTTTTTTCTGTTTTTTTTGACAATCTTGTACAGAAGAACGCCACCACTGGAGGGCGTTTGCTGTCAAAGTGTGACATTTTTAGTGCCGTCAGTTTCCTCACGCAGGTTCCTGTTTCATCGTTGCACTACACATTTCTTGTGTATTTTATCTAAGCAAGGAGTGCCCCTCTATTAAGTGAAAACATTTTAGCAACCATATAGCAATCATCTTAAGAGATTTACATTGGCATTTAATACAGGAAAAGTCACATTCAGTAAGGACTTGAGGATATAATTAACTTCTCCAAGAGAAGATTCACTGTTGACTGACTTTAACCTGATTTCTAGTCGACCCAGCTTGAACAATGTTTCCCACGAAAAAGGGTCAGAGTGGGTCTGGGCTTCACTCACCTGTCCACAGACGGCCATTTGCGAACCAGGAACGGAGAACTCTCAGGATTTCTACTGATACCCAGTACTGTATTTAAGTTGTTTTTGTTATGTGTAATATACTGTACTATAGGTTTGCTGTACTTGCACAGTTTTTTAAAGTTATCTTCAGTTTCTTTTATAACTTGAAAAATAGATGTGATTTCTTTTTGTTGTCTCTAGTGGCTGTTTTGTTTTTTCTTTACATAATTATCTGTTTAGTTATAATATAGTAATCCTGTTCTGTTGAGGGAAAAAAGAATTACCCGCACGAGTGATATATTTTGATTTGCTCCCCCCTCCACCCCGTAGTACAGTAGTATCTTTGTAACATCTCACTGAAACTAAGCATTACAGTTGAAGTAACTACATTGTTACAACATATTTCAAACACCAGTCATGTAATACACAAAGCTATAAAACCCGCTTTCTCCTAAGAGTTGGCTGCCCTGTGTGGCCAAACACAGCTCGTTCTGGTCATCTTCATGCATCACTTATGGGTGCTATTCCATTGTGTCTTTTTAATCCATTTATTTTTCTGTTGTTTTTTTTGTTTTTTTGGGTTTCAGGTTATAGTGGTTGTTGAGCTCAACTGTGAAATTCACCTTGCACATAATTTGAAAATAAAACTATTAAAAGTGAAATGTTTTATTTTTATTCTGTTTATTCTTAACTTCCAAGTGACTGAGTGAGGCCTTTGGATCTCAAGTGTATATTGTTGTGTTCCACTGTGATATTTTTGATCCCAAAAATGTTTCCTGCCTTGAACTTCTCTGATACTTATACTGTAGCTGCTGTGTCACAGATAGTGGAAAGCTATGCCAGGTCATTTACATTCACTGGACACTTAGTGAGCAGTTGAACAGATGTAACTGTTATCTACTCAGCTAATCACATGGCAGTAGTTTAACACTTTGAGACTTGCAAACATGGTCCAGAAGACCTGGTGGACTTTAAACTGAGCATAAGAATGGGGAAGAAGGATGGTTTTAATGGCTTAGAGTGTGCAATGGTTGGTGCCAGATAGGGTTGTTTCAGTGTTTCAAACTACTGAAATACTGTGATTTTCCTACATAACCATCTATAGGGTTTACAGAAAATGGCCTAACAAAGAGAAACTGTCCACTATTGGACTATGCCTTGATGCCAGAGGTCAGAGGAGAATGCCTAGTGTTCTTTGAGTTGATAGGATTATAAAAGTAACTTAAATGATCAGTTGTTAGACCCAAAGTATGCAGAAGAGCATCTCTGAATGCACAACATGTCAAACCTTGAGGCAGATAGGTTTGAAAAGCAGAAGACCACTCCTGTCAGCTAAGAACAGGAAGATTATTTTTTGTGCTCTGACATTTGGTAGAGTTACAGTTTGTTGTCCATGTCTATGCATGGATCCTTTTTGCCCCTTATCAACAGTTCAGGCAGCTGTTTGTAGTGTAATGGTGTCAGGGTTATTTTTTTGGCACATTCTGGGCCCCTTATTGTCTACTGAGCATAATTTAAACACCTACAGCCTCCATGAGTATTATTGACAACCATATCCATCCCTTTATGGCTATAATGTACCCATCTTCAGATGGCTGCTCCCAGCAGGATAATATGCCACGCCACAAAACTCAGATCATCTTGAACTGGTTTCTTCTTCACTGTACTCAAATGACCTCCACAGTTAGCAGATCTCAGTTCAGTAAAGCACATTTGAGATGTGGATGAAAGCGACATTCACATCATTTTTGTTAATGTGGACCAAAATCTCTCAGAAATATTGCCAGCACCTTGTTGAATCTGTGCAATGACGTTTTAAAGCAGTTCTGAAGGCAAGAGTGGGTCCAACCCAGTACTAGAAAGCTATACCTAATAAAGTGTCCAGTGTGTGTGTATTTCACCCGGTAGAAGAGGCAGATGTTGAGTAGTTAGATTATGAGCTCAATTAATAATGGGGATGGGTCAGATTAACTCATTTTGGCTTGGAAAACGCCTGAAAACCATCATTAAGTACATGAAAACATTTTATGTCTGCCAAAGGTAAAGGACACACAGCCATAACAGCTTTCTTCCTGTTGTAATAGCTTAGTAGTTTCTGTGTTGAATTTAGTTTTTCCTTCGGCTGTCATACTGAATGCCGCCGCAGACAGCAGTGTGACCAATAGGCTGAAAAACACGCAGAGGAGACAAAGCTCATGTCCCATTGATTTAGTGAATCGGGCCCATGTGTGCGACATGTGACCAGCAGTCAAATAAAGCAGTAGGCTGATGAAACTTTGGTCAGGAACTTCGTAAAGAGAGGCTGCGCAGACGCTCAGTGAACGGTAAGATGCAGTCAGGCTTTCTGCAGTATATCCACGCACACTGGTTAACCGGTTTCTTTGTCCACGTGGTGGTGAGTAGAGTAGCATTCCTGCCCCACTCTGCGCGGAACGGTTTAACGAGACGGAGTGATCGGAAAAGTTATCTTGGCTTTTAAAAAACTCTAATGTGGAATTGCAGTGTCAGACATTTGGGTCTTGCTGTATTTTCATACTTCTAGGGTAGAAATCACACACTTCCCATTATGACGACCACCACCAACAGCAGCAGCAGTATATTACACAAGAGGTTGCTTTGTTGCGTAGTTTTGCAGGTTATTTCCCCCGCTTCTGTTTACAAACATGGCTGGTGTGGTTTAGCGTGGCGTAGAATCTGAAAACAGCCCAAACTTCAAGTTCGGTGTGAGTCCATGTCTCAACTACCTGTCAGAAAGTTTAGAATGATGTTAAGACTTTTATTTTGAAATCCGACTCCTCGTTTTTAATATGCGCTTGTGTTTTACTTAGATTGTACTGCTTTGTTCATGTATGCAGCGACTGTAACACTGTGTCCTCCTACACTGTACACTCTGAACAGGAACATGCCTCCTGCTCCAGCAGATGTTTTGGGCTCCAAGCCCCTGGATGGCGGTTGGGGCTGGATGGTGGTGATTGGGGCCCATATTTCCATTGGGTTTGCCTACTCCACACCCAAAGCCCTTTCCATTTTCTTTAAAGACATTCAAGAAGACTTGCAGGCTGGCTACAGTGAAATAGCATGGATTTCCTCTATTATGCTAGCTGCCATGTATGCAGGAGGTGAGTTGACTCTGTGTGTGCTTTATTGGTTAAACTGTTTCTAAGCTTTCCTATCAATATAGAGCGCCTTAAGGCAACTGTTGTTGTGATTTGGCGCTGTATAAATAAAACTGAATTGAATTTGAATAGTCTTCTGCAGTCTGTTTTTGTCAGCTGTGATATGTAATGCTACATCAATAAACCACTTGGTGAGCATAAATATGATAATCTCAAACCCAGAGCTGCTTGGAATGCAGTGTAGTGTGGCCTCATACCTTTAGGCCATCACACTTTTTGTAGTCAGCACCTCTAAATCAGTACTCTTATCACTACTAGAGAACACATTTGTATTGGCTGGTAAATAATAGCCTGCAGGTTAACCAGCCTGAGTTTTTTTTTTTTTGTCTCTTGTTCTTTTGTGTTTTATTTAGTTGTCCTAGGGCTCTGACATACCACGTACACCCCATACTAGCACTGATAATGGTCTGATGATCAGACTTTCTCTACACCTTCTGTAAGAAGTTGCAACAAGCATTACTAAAGCACAGCTTCAAACCAGCCGACAGCAGACAGATCAGTATTTTGAGAAGTCTGCTCTGTGCGTTTGTACTTGGCGATAAGCATCATAAACACAAAAATCCC
This sequence comes from Oreochromis niloticus, assembly GCF_001858045.2. Classification (NCBI taxonomy): domain Eukaryota; kingdom Metazoa; phylum Chordata; class Actinopteri; order Cichliformes; family Cichlidae; genus Oreochromis; species Oreochromis niloticus. The sequence continues at coordinate 29,447,984 of NC_031970.2, forward strand.
AGTTTCATAAAGATCGTTTGTGTGGTGTCTGTGTCCGCTGCAAAGGCACGACTGTTGTGTACGGTTGTAATTTGGACAGAGAAATACAGTAACGAGTAAAACTGGCTTCACATGAGCGACCGCACCAGCTGCCTAATAAAGTGAACGTTGCTACTATGTAAGTCACCTGACCTAAATTTAAGTCTCTTCACTGAGGTCCAAAGAGAATTTATGGAAGTAAGCACCACTGCATGTGACATCTACATTTGGGTTTGTAGAAGTGAAGTCAGATGTCACAAATCAGATCCTACTTGGATATATTATATACTGTCTTCAAAATACTAAAGTTGAGAATAAATAAAAGTAACAAAAACTGTATTCTCTAAGATTTCGTGAAGACATAAATATTTTATTCACTGCTGAAAGAAAAAAGTAGAATCTTGAGTTTTTATTTAGTGTGATTTTCTTCTTCTTTTTTTTTCTTTTTACCCGAGTTTGTTAGTATCTGCTTTCAAGGTTACAGGACTGCACGCTATGTTACTCACCTGCACTCAACTCAGAGCGGCCTAACTAGTGAAATATTCCCCTCCAATGTGGCTCAGGCACAGGACTTTATCATATTGTCCTTGGCAAGGATTCAACAATGTCACCTAGCGGAGGAGAAGGAAAGAGGGGAATATATCAGAGGAAGGTTCAGCACAGTGGGGTCTGACACCAGGCCCCCATGGGAGAGACATGACAGCCTTTTCAGGAAACCTCTGACTCAACGAGTCACAATGATAAACTTATAATGGAAATGGATATGGTGGTAGAACAAGAAATGCCCTATTGTGACATGGCTACAGCGAAAACGATGATCTATCTTTGACCCTGCTTGGAACCTGTGTAACTGTATAAACAGCTGGGTGGATATTTGATTTCCCATACAGTGTTGTGCAGAAGTCTTGAGTCACCCTTCATTCCTTTATATTTTGCTAGGAAAATGGGACATAGGTGCAGCAATTTATTAAAACATGTCAAATCATACATGGAAATAGAGTATATAAGGTGAAAAGAATAAATATTGTATAATTCTAACAAGCATGAAAGTCAGTATTTGGTATGAGCCCCTCTGTTCTTCACACAGCCTGATCTGTCTTAGGCACGCTTTCTTGTCATTTCTTTAAGTAGTCTTCAGGAATAGTTCTCCAGGCTTCGTGAAGCTGTTGTTTGGATCTTGGCTGCCTTTTGTTGTTTTCTGTCAAGAGTTTGTATTTTTATTTTTTAAATTCAGGTATGTTTTTACTGCATTGGAGGTGTGTTTTTGGATCATTATCATGCTGAAAAATGAAGTTTTTGCCAATCAGACACTTTCCAGATGGCATTGTGTGGTGGATCAAAATCTGTTGGTGCTTTTCTGCATTTGTTATTCCATCAGTTTTGACAAGATGCCCAACACAACTGGCTGATATACAGCCCCAAACCATAACAGAGCCTCCACAGGTTGTAGACACTCACTGATCTGAACCAAAAGTTTCACATTTGGATTAATCACTCCATAAGACCTCTTGCCACTGATTTTAAGTCCAGTTCTTGTGTAACTAGGAATACCTCAGCCTTTTCTCCCTACGGCCTCCCTTAAGAATGCTTTTTCCCTATTTCCCAAGGATACGACTTCTACTTGTCCAGTTTTCCTAGATTTCTTTATGGACACACTGCACCATGTTGAGATATGCAAGGTCTTTAGCTAATGGCTCTTTAAGAATCACATTGCTAGTGCAAAAGCGAAAGAAATTGGAACAAATTATGCATTTTTGTGACATGCAAAAAGATTTAATCTATCACTGCTACCACCACTGAACTACACTGCTAAAACAATTAAAGGAACAGCTTTTAATCAGAGTATAGCATCAGTTCAGTTAAACTGCTGGGATATTGATTAGGTAAGTTAAGTAGCAGAGGGGGCTGTTAATCAGTTTCACCCACTTTGGTGTTAATGAAATTAACAACAGCTGCACTAGAGGGGCAACAATGAGACAACTGCTAAAACAGGAACAGGAACTCAGTGATGCCTGGGTCCAGATCTGGGAGGAGATCATCCGGTGTCTCATTAGGAGCACACCCCAACATTGTCACACATGCATACAGGGATGTGGGGGACAAACAACTGAGCATCATTGCTGCATCGTTTTTTTCACTTTGACTTTTAGGGGGCAGGTTGATCATTTTTATTGCCTTCAAATGATGTGTGAACTTTTCATTCCTAACACAGTCCACATCAGTATACGTATCTTTTTTTCCCATTGAGATCTGATGCGTTTTCAAAGCGTTCCTTTAATTGTTTTTTCGAGAAGTGTGTTTAGGTTCACGGAGTTTGTCTTTTAGCAATAAGAATATAGAGGTTTTCATTATTCTGGAGAATGACTGGTGGTTCAATGTCACTCTTTCAGGCAAGGTTATGAATGAAGGAAAGAGTGACAGCATATAAAAGGCTTTTTAATTGCTGATTGATCACTGGGTGTAGTGTTTTACATTATCAGGGGAATGTTTAATGAGTTGCCAGGTTGCTTTGCTGTGGAGGTCTTCTGTCACCCTCTGTGATGTCCTTTTGCCCTTGGTTTAGATCAGGGATGCTCAACAGCTAATGCGCAAATAATAATGCTTTTCAGATAAAATGAACAGGCATTAAAAAAAAACCCATGAAACTCATCTTTTAAGTTATTTATTTTTTTTAAATGAGCTATTCATTACAAAATTGTGTGCCAGAATTTAGCCTTATGATCACATGATGAATTTCACTGGTTTAGACCCATCAGTTAACCTTGAAGTAGTAGGTACCCGGACTGCTAAAACTTTGGCGACATTAAGAAGTAACATAATGCAAGAATGCGCTGCTCTTTCTCAGTGCTCATCTGTTTTTTGCAGGACCGGTGAGCAGCATGTTGGTCAATCGTTTTGGGAGCCGACCAATTGTCATCATAGGTGGACTGATGTGTGGAGTGTCTATGGTAACCGCCTCTTTTGGGAGCTCCATCGCTTATCTCTACTTCTGCATTGGCGTCATTGGAGGTACAGTACTTTTATTTCTAAGCGGTATGTGTTACTGCTGCTTGAACAGTTTTTACTTTTTGTGGTCTCACTTTGGGAATTCATAATTGATCACAGACTAAAACCAAGATATCATGCCATACTTGTTTACCATTCAGTTTGCATTCCCATCAATCCCGGTTAAGTCCCAGTGGGATTGGGATGTTGGCAGTCTGCATCTTTTCACATCCCTTTTAGAATCTCTTGGTTCAGATCTGCTCCCCATAACGAGACTGCCATGCCATTCCTGAAGGCCCTGGGCATCTGCCCCGGCTCCTAGGGTGCAGTTAGAGCACCGAGGGGACCAGGACCAGGACAGTAATTAAGACAGAACTGTCTCTGATCCCAGAGAGCATGATCTTCCATGGCCCTCTGTACTCTTCCGTAAGCTCCAATCAGGTTCGTCACATGGGGGCTCTCTGCCATCCTAAGAGGCTCATTACCCAGCCAAGGGCCCCTGTGAAGGATTAATAGGCACAGCGAGTGGCTGGGCCATGTGTGGTGCCTGGGGCATGTGTGGGCTCTACACTGTTCCCCTGTGCCTAGTGCACTGACACACAGGCATTAGGCAGTTTTACCTAGAAGTCATGCAGACATATGCTTACACATACACAAATACCCGCACATTAATAAAAAAGCACCCCACACACAGTGAAATACATCTCAGAATTATTCCTCCTCGTATACTCCATTATTCACTCTCTCACTGGTGTTTATGATGCTGAGAAGCTGGTGAGGTATGCTGTCCTTGTCACTGGAATAATGAATCCTTCTGATTGGTTAGAGCACCTGCCTGGCACCGTTAAAGCACAACACAAGATCACATGAACAGTTTCATGGTTTGTCTCTCTGCACATACCTCAGCTTTAACAATCTGTGTTGCTAAGATTGACTGCATTGGCAATACACAGAGTGGACTTTATAGGACATTTTGATGATAGTTCATATTTATAATTTAACTAAGAGCGTCATTTTAAATATTTCCATTTGTTTATATAGTGCTTTTCACAGACAAAATAGCTGTGTAGTTTGGATCTTGTCCATTTAGTGCTCTGTATGTAATACAAGAAATTTTAAACAAATTCCAAAGTCAACTGGGAGCCAAATTAAAAATGATAAAGCAGGGTTAATGTGAGCTCATTTACTAGAATGTGTTAGTGTGGTTGCAGCATTTTGCATTGCTTGGAGGCGTTAAAGATGTTTTATCTAAGCCTGTAAAAATAAGGCAATACAATAATACAGGTGTGACAGCACAAATGCACGGAAAATTCCTGTATTGCTATTTTTGGTACTTCATGATTTGGGGTTCCTTGATCATTTGATCATTTTTTGGAGGTTGCCTTTCCAATGAAGACAACCTGTTGTCACTTTGACTTGCACCAAAGCAAGTCTGGCAGCAGCTTTAACGTATGTTATTATACTGTGATGATTAAGTGTTCCTCTTAAGTTTTAGGGGACAGTGTAATAATTCGGTGACTTGTAGATGTCACATTTATTGTGATTACAGTCAGTCTTTTTAATTGAAAGTCAAAATAATGTGAAATTCCTCATTAGGAAAGAAAAAATTGCTAAATAATATAGTAAATCCCAATTTAAATGCATTAAAAAAACCAACCAAACAACAAAAACTTTATGCATCGTAAGAATACCCTGACATTAGAGGGAGAAATTTTAAATACCGTAGCTATCTAACTGTAACTCTTCATCTTCTTCAAAATAAGGTGCAATTAGATTAAAATTTTCTGCATAGAAAGGCAAGTGAGTAAATGTATTACCCAGGCTCTCCAATTTATTTCTACTTGAATGGAGAAATTATTTCTGAAATAATTCCAGAGTCCTGTAATGAGATTTTAGATGGCAAAAGTGAAATGAGATGGAACCTTAATGAGCAGCCGGCAGATTTAGTCTTAATTTAATTAAGTACCCTTTGGAGCTTAGGTTCAGTAGGGTTTTTCTTCCTGAGGGTTTTTGGAATGTGACTGAGATGTTTTCAATGTTTCTACATGCAGGTTGTGGACTCGCCTTTAACCTGAATGCATCTCTCACCATCATCAGTAAATATTTTCTGGCCAGGCGTCCTTTAGCCAATGGACTTGCTATGGCTGGCAGTCCAGTGTTCCTTTGTTTCCTGGCTCCTCTTAACCAATATCTACTGGGCACATATGGCTGGAGAGGAAGCCTCCTTATCCTGGGGGGTCTGATGCTCAACTGTTGTGTTGCTGGAGCCCTCATGCGACCTGTTTGTAAGCCACTCTCTTGTGCACCGCAGCAAAACGTGGATCGGCCAAATAAGTGCAAGACTAAGATAAAAGGAAGCTGTGTGAAGAACACAAAGAAGTTTGTGGATCTGTCCTTTTTCAGGGACAGGGGCTTTGTCATTTACCTAATAGGAAATGTCATGTTCATTTTTGGAGCGTATGCACCCATTGTGTTCCTGTCTACTTATGCAGTTAGCCAAGGTGTTGAGAAGTACTCTGCAGCCTACCTGCTCTCCATTATGGGCTTTGTTGACATGTTTGTTCGACCCGGCACCGGCCTGGTAGCCAACAGCAAGTGGATCAGGCCTAGAATTCAGTACTTCTTCAGCTTTGCCATGGTTTTTAATGGAACGTGCCATTTGCTGTGCCCTCTGATGAAGAGCTATACCCTCCTGGTGGTCTACGCAGTATTTTTTGGTGTGGGGTTTGGGATGGTTTTCGCCCTGATATTTGAATGCCTTATGGATCTGATGGGAAATCAGCGCTTCCCCAGCGCCGTTGGACTTGTCACGATCATGGAGTGCTTCCCCATGCTACTGGGACCACCTGCTGCAGGTAACACATCCTTCATTCATACATAATCCTTTTTCTGTCTTTCTCTTACACAAGTACACATATTTACTCTGAGATCACTTAAGATTGCTTTACGCTGCTTCCTTCTACAACTGAGGCAAAGAGCAAGGTAATATATACTTACAAACATGCAGAAACACTTGGGAAAAAGAGAAATTTCCACCGTTACAGAGGAAATAACCACTTTCAAGCGAGAGCAGCCTTGCAAACAATATTTGTTTGTTTATCTCTTTCATTCACAGGCTGCGCATTATGTTGCAGTAAAGCTCGGTAACAGTATCATTTCTGTAAGACAGAGCCGCATTATCACCGAGTATGGATGTTTTGTATTGTATGAGACGCCCACACAAAGATGCAGTTCGTCATGGTGATTTACTGCTGGAAAGAAGCCATCTATGCTCATGGGCACAGGCTTTCATGACATAATAGAGCATCTAGGGCAAATCCAGGCTTCATTTAAAGATAAGAAAAAAAAGCTGCATTTTATTTACAGTCTGACTTTAACCGCAGCTGGAAGAACATTTGCAGTAACAACAGGTTGGGTATAAAGAGCATCTTAGTGAGGCACTCAGAAATACAGATGGGCAGTTTACCAGTAAGAAGCAAACTGTGTCTGCATTGTGGAACAATTTCACATGAATGTTTCTCAACATAAAATTGTGAAGACTTTGAATATCTTATCATTTACAGTTCATACTATCATCAAAAGATTCAGAGAATCTCTGTGCACATGAGACGAGGGTGGTATTGTTTGCATTGTGGTATTGTTGGTTCTTCATTGCAGTTATAAAATATTTTCATGTTGCAAAACTGATGGGGTAAGAACAATGCCAAACTTTAAGACTGATTCACTTATGCATGAATCTACATCATAGTGTATAAAAGTCACATTAGGAAGCACACAGTACGGTTGGGTGATTGGACCCTCGCCCAACCACTGCTCATGTACAAACCTTTGATCGTTTTTACAAGAGCGATTTATTTATTTGCCCATGAGTAAGTTTGCTAATAATGTTGGTTGAAGCTAACAAAAGCAGTCAATGGAAAAAATAATAGCGCTGTTTTAGTGGCACCGTATTCCAGCTGCGAACAAACGCACCCTCCTCAGAGTGCACCCAAATGCAGCGATTCATTTACTTAAACTCATAATAGAAAGAAAGAACGGCAGTAGCCTATGTTCAGAAAAAACAAAATCATTTTATTTAAATAAAAAAAACCCACAATGGTGGGCAGGGAAACAAAGAGAAACTGGCTTCTTCTTTTTTTCACTATAACCGTGTTTACAGGCTGTTCCAGTGTTTGTCTGTCTTACACACTCGACCAAACAACAAATACAAAATTAAACAAAAAGTAAGTTAAAAATCAAAATATCGCTTCGAGCGAACATAAAAAAAAAATAATCTCAGACGTAAAGTCTTTTGTGCGATTTGGCGCATCTCAAATAAATAAATAAATAAATGATTCAATAATCCAAAAAGTAGCTATATTAATACTGAAACAAACAAGGAAAGAAGGTAAAGTATCCCCTCCAAACGAAACTTATAAATTCTAAGCGTGTAAATCAGTCGGTGCATGATTACATTCCCCCGCCCATCAAAAAGTCACCTGCGTGAATATATCGCCTGTCGTCATTTATTGGACTGACGAATGTCGGCTGGGAAACTTTTACATATCCCCCAACCTCAGCACACAGTACTACACTGACCACCTGTTCAGCATTTTGGCTCATTGTCCCTGTAAAACAAAAAGAAAAAAAGCTACTAACATTACTATGAGATATAATGTAATAATCATTTTAGCCTAGAATTGATTTTGCAATATCAGTCAAAGTATTTCCTTATTTGGTCTAAAAAAGCACGATGGCATCATTTGCATGTTGCTTTTTTTGAATCATTTATTCCCCGACTCTTACTGCTTTTCTTAACAAGTCGGGGCGAAGGTGATGGTTTGAAAGAGGAGTGAAAGAAGCCATTTACGTCCACTGTGAGCGACCATCTTTGAACAGAGGCGGTGGTTTACGACACCAACTGTCTGCCATCTATAATCCAGTTTTGAGATCCCTTCCCAGACGCCTTAACGCCCACTCACATCCTGGGCCATCTGACCTCAGGAAATCACATGATAGGGTGGGGCCAGGTTTCACAATGAGCTCACCCGAAACCCTGGCTGATTGGGACCCACACCCACTTTCACACCTTGACTCATGTGATTAGGTAGAGGATCATCAGAGGGTCCTTTGTCCCTCTTTGGGGGGAAACTCCCACTGGGTTTAAATCTGGGACTCTCCACCATTGACCCTTAGAACTGAAGAAGCTTCTCGGATGAGAGGTGAAACGTCTTCAAGCAACTCAAAGAAGTCCAGACGCTTTTCTTTCCAAGCTCCTTAGACTACGCTAAACTAGTTACCATCTTCTACATGTAACTTTTTTCTTAACTTGTGGCCGTCTTTCTTCATGCATGTAAGGATAGACTACAATACTTGTAGGTGTACGCTCCCTAGTGTTTTCAGAAATTTGGTTTTGAAAAGTAGTTATCATTTTTGGTGATGTCTGTCAATAACATACTGTATTGCAGTGAGCAAGCCATTCACTCTGTTGTTGCTCAACTTGTTCACCAGTGTTCATACAGGCCTAATGTCCTAAATAAACAAGGTGAGGATGTACAGTAGTTTAGCTGAACATGACTTAATCAGCTGTGAATATCATCCCGCTGACAAACGTGTCCTTTGCCTCCAACCTGACTTTTAATGAGGTGAAAAGTTACAGGCCCCCCAGTTTGTCTAGAGCGACCGTGTTCCGAGGCGCTCATTTAATAGGGTAAATAAGTGCCTCCCTGCACGTCTAACAATCTCCTCCAGAGGGCTCAATCGTTATGTCTCCCCTATTCTGCTTGTTACTGCTCCCCCAAACCTTCGGGTCAATCCAATTAGGAGGAAGTGAGGTAAGCGAGTGTAATTACCCTTTTGCTTTGGGTGTTTAATGACGCTCAGTTCAAATTCTCGTCATTAAAGTCCTGTACCTGGGCCATAATTAAGCTGTGAATACATTAAAAAAGAGGTGACTATGCCAGATGGACTTAATTACTGCTTAGCCAATCAAGGGCTGTCTTAATGAGGGTGATGGTCATTGGAGTACAGGCACCAGATGAGTGCTATCAATCAGATAATACAGCCGGCATTCAGATGGTTGAAATTGATCCAAATGCAAAGTGACCCCCTCCTAGTATAGTACAGTACATTGCATTCACTCACACAAACATTATTTTAACACAATCTTCCACTGCAAAGATGGCAAGTGGTATAGTTAAGGAGATCTGCTAAGGGAATCCGTTTAATTTCCTTATAGTTTAACATCGTCTTTAACTGGTTTCAAAAGGAGACTGTAGCACGTTTGTACTAAATGTGCTTCCTAATATGTTTGACAAACATCAAATTTAAATGTCTTTTGAAAGTTGGGTGTTCGAATTTTATAAAACTGACCTGATGATTAACACAGTCATCTTTACTAACTAGATGTTTAATAGCGGAAAAAGAAAGGAAGACTCTAGGAGTAAGAGAAAATAAAGAGAAACTAATCCTGCTCAAAATACTTCAGCTTCCGAGGCGAGCTGCCATGATTCCATACGGCTTTAAGGGGGATTGTAATGCAGTGAGGTGGACAGTCCTAGATGCTGAGACTGAGAAAGATGGCGACATTCGCCCATCGATCGGTGTCTGGAGGGGAAAACGGGCGTCGGGGCGACTCGTGCACTTAGGACTCAGAAAAGCCGCAGGCTCAAATCTGATCTAAACCACATTTGTCACTTTTCTGCAGACTTGAGCTGGATATTTATGGTTCTGAGAATATGCCTTTCTTCTGATTCGTTTTGGTAGCAGCCATCCAAATTGCCTTCCCGGCGATTCAGGAGAGCCAAGAAGGGTGTAATGGCCCCGTCATTTCCGAGATGGCTCTTCTCAAATTGGCCTATGCTCACTCTCGCTCTCTTGCACGCACTCATAAGCAATATCTGAGTCTGATCTTCCTCTTCACCTTCAAACTTGCCGTCTAGACGCTATAGTCTCACTGTGCTGTGTTTTCTTTGATTAGTTTTAAACATTCTTTCTGGCCTCCTCCACACAGGGTTACTGGTAGACATCTTTGGCGACTACAAGTACCTTTTCCTCATGTGTGGTTCAGTCATCACGGCTGGCGGGCTTTTTCTCTTCGTCATGAACATCTACAACTACCACATGCTGGAGAAAGAAAAGAGAGCTAAAGACCGAGAGCGTAACCAAACTAACATAGAGAACCAGGAGCAGATGAGCATCTCAGCGGCAGAGATGGAGCAGCCTGAAGCTGAGGAGACGGAGATGAGCGCAGCCCAGCAGGACCCAGAGAGCGCCGAAACAAAATGAAATGTGATTGCTTTATTAAGCGTGAATGCAGCGGGATGATAGTTGTAGCTGTACAGGTTGATCTTAGCACAGATTGCTTTCTGCTTGCTCACACTCATTTTTAACAGACTGATTTATTCGTTCAGTCAGTCGGCAATTACTTTGACATTTGATGAACTGTAAAGTCTTTCAACCAGCAGACAACACAGAGACTACAGCCATGCTAACAGGCTGTATAGCTATTTGAGCTAATTGCTAATATCGGTGCGCAAAGCTGCTTAAGGTTGTTAAACGTGGAGATTTCTCACTGGTATAAATTTGACTTTATTCACCATGTTAGCTTAGTGTGTTTACTTTTATTTTTTTTTCTTACAACTTTTGCTAATTAGCACAAAGTAGAGCTAAAGCTGATGGAAGTTTTGCTGTACAAGCCATACATGAACAACTTTGACCTGATTATGGCTCTTCATGAAGAATTTAAGATGGTTAACCAATTTTTTGAAAGTTTAAAAAAGATTAGCTACCTTTCCTGTGCATGTGAGTTTGTGCAGCCTGTAAGTAAATATCAGTATTGGGTCAAGTTTTTTTTTTTAAGATGAGAAATGCATCTTGTTGGAGTACCTTTTGTGTTACCAAAAACAAAAAACCTTTTTGCAATTCATTCTTGATCCTGCCAGTTATTTTGTTCTGAAGGCACGAATCTTATTATACATTAACCTTTTGAATTGTTATTGATCTACCTCATTGCAAACCGATATGAGCGCCTTTTACTATGTAAAGAACAAAAAGCTGTTTGTTTTCCCACAGAGTAGGTTGAGGAACTAAAACTAGAAGTTATTATTTCTGAGTTGATTCACTGGCATCATCCTCTTTATCAGTGGACCTCGCCAGCAGCTGTTGTGCTTTTTCACATTTCAAGCAGAGCTGTTTGTAGCTGAGAGACCTTTTCTCAGACACAGTCTGTGATTTCTTGTATTGTTGTTCTTTTTTCTGCACGATTGAAAACTGATGCGAATATTTACCGTAAAAAATTTAAATTCTGGAATTTACAGTTTGTTGATTAGGTCATGTTTTCACAATGATGTGATCCTATCCTGTGCATCAAGTTTGGTTGAACTCTTGATGGTTCAGGAGGGGTTTGTGGACAGACGGAGATTTCTGTTTTTATAGTAAGTTACAGCAAATCTCATGTTTTTATTGTTTTCCTCAGTATGCTTCAGTTGGATGTTCTAAGGTTACATGACACTTTCTAGAAACTTTGTAAATTATCCCACAGCACTAAGGTCACACAATTGCAAATGTGTTATGTTACCCGTGACAACAAAGAAATAAAAGAGTACTGTCACAAAGTACAACGCTAAGACCTTTAGGTATATGTCAAACTTTAGCTGCTCTAAACAGCAGCTTTTAGCTAAATTTCTCTCTTTTTTTAATATCAGTCATCTCTTTAACATTCATGGGGAAATTATGACCAGCATGTTTTACTAATTTACAGTCATCTGTCCACTCTGTCAGCTCTCTAGAGGTATGACATTTGTACAACTGTACCTGCCTGGACTCTGGAGCAATGTTGAATTGTGTACTTCCCTGTAAACCTGTGATGTTTTTCCATCTTTGTTTCACCGTACTGAAACACTGATAACATATTTTGTTGTAGTATACTGTGAGATCTCTTGCACATGCAGTGATTACATTTTATAACCTCTACTTTCTGTATGTGAAATACTATATCTGCTGGTCCATATTTTTCCATTTTTTTGGTTGGTCTTTGTAAAGTCTGTAAAGTTTAAACATACACTAACAAAGCCTGTTGTTGAGTCTTAAACTGACTTTAATTCTGTAATCAACAGCACATGATAACATCTTTTTAACCTTTTTAACCTTTTGTCAGTATTTATTAATTTCAAGCTGACACACAAACTAACGAGTGCCCGGAAATGATGCCATAATTTTGTGTTGACATTTAGCAGTCACATTTATTTTATGGAGAAGATGGTTTTGTATGAACTGTTAATTGATTTAATGCTGTGTATTTGCTTGTCTTATTGGATTTCTTTATCTGAGTAACAATTTTAAGGTTTACTCTTCGATACTGTTCTGATTCTTTTGAAATTTACAGACCAGATCTGACATATTTTTAACATGTGCGCATTGTACCAATAATAGTAGATGACACTAGGTGGTTTATCTATGTAGATGATTATTTAGGTCTTCAAATGAGAAGGACGAATAGCCCTGTTTAATTTCCCTCCTCACTTTTTGCACTATCCAGCCTGCTTTTTTTTGCATTTCACTTTCATCCGGCGATGCTCAAGAAATGCCATCAAATCAAAATGTAGCGTGCAGCTTTTTCAATGTTGGTGCCTGTGTCCAATTTTTCACGACAATTAGAAAACTGGGGAACAAGTTTGGAAATGTCAGCAGCTTAAGGGTGTGAGCGCCTAATGAAGCAAAGCCCGGCTGTTCCAGGCTAGTGCTCTTGTGTGCGGCCTCACACGCATCAGCAAATCAGTGGGCCAATAAATTAGAAATGCACAGGCGAGTACACATACACACGTGTTTGCTATCTCCTGTCCCTTTGCTGGGTATTATACAAGGTCTTTGGACATGACAAGGTGGAAAGATACCCGAGAGACGAGGCTGCGGTTGCAGCGGCCAGAAATCTGTTTGTCATTATTATATTCACTCTCACCTCGTGCTCCCCTCTGGCCTCCTGACCCTCCTCTACAGGCTGCCCTTCTCATAATGTTTGTTCCTGTGGAGTTCCATAAATGTTGTCCTCCATGTCCAATGGTAAAAAAAACAAAAAAAAAACAAGACTTCTGGATCTCCAGAGGGTCTTGGAGGTGGTCCAATGACTAGGCAATGCTGGGTGAAAAGTGCTGTGGAGCAAAAAATAAACAGCCGTGAATAAAATGGCTTGAGGGTAGTTTACACTTCTGCATTGCTGTTTAGTAATTTCACAGTTAATGCAATGTTATGTGATCATGATCTCAATAAACACGGGCTATGTCCTTACTAAAGGGTTCTTTTGGTGTTCTTTCTCCTTGCATCATGGGTTTTAGTGTCTTGCCCAGCATATCTTGGTCTGCTGAGGTTACAGCAAAATTTAATATAATTGCAAAACAGCTGGAAACACTAATCAGCATCTGTGGCTGTAAATGTAAACAGGAAGAGTAGTGCTAGTGTTAGAGTGCATCTTCCTTATCTGTTTATGACGACTACAATTAGAATGTATCCACTTGTTCTAAGTGTAACTGGCAGCTCTCAGTTACAGTAACTGTCAGTCGTTGTTAAAGAGGTAGCGAGCTCAGGAGTGCGTGAATCTAAGTGGGTATCACTCTTCATAAAGCATCCTATGTACGCCACGAAACGTTCTTAGATTGGCGTGTGGATGTTGACTGTCAGCCGTTCTCTTGACCTTTGGATCTGTGCAAATCAGATCCTACTTGTTTACAATAGGGGGGCTGACCTGATGAATCTAGAGTGGTCTTACACAAGCGAAAAGTTGGAGACGAGCAGGAGAGAAAGAATGTACTCCCGAAGGGCTCAAAGAGCACTGGCATCTATCAACAGAAGAAATTGAATGGGATGTTTCGGAGCAGCAGAGATTAGATAGACTCGGGGTTGTTGAGCAAGCAGAGGCACCCGATGTAATGGTTTCCTCGCTGCAGTGAGATCAAACTTATAGAACGCAGCGAAGGAGGACAAGTGTGCACACACAGAAATACACAGACACACTGCAAAGCCTACAGTGGCCTTTAGGGTTAAGAAGAGATGTGGTGCATGGTTATTTGCTCAGGGACTGCACTGTATGGGATAAGAGAAGATGACACTGGAGAGGTGCTATTTTCACATTAGCCACATTTTCATTAGCACATGCAGACGCTAGGTTTCTTGTGATTGATTTCAAAAGTTAATCAAATCAGAGAGATTATAGATCAAGTTTAATCGAGTAGAGTTGGAAATAAAGTGCCGTGCAAAAGTCTTGAGCCACAGTTGACAGTTCTCCAGGCTTTCTGAAGGTCTCTAAAAGTTTTTTTTGGATATTAGCTTCTTTTTACACTCATTTTCAGTCCAGTTCCTGCATCTGACTATTTTTAGAGTAATGTTTTTTTTAACCACTTTACACTAAATCATTCAAAGATAAAAAAAAGGAACCTAACACAAGGGTTGAGGCAGTGTTGTGCTGACACATACCAAAGAACAAATTTTAAATTGCATCTTTAGGTACTTTGTTACAAGCAGCTTGCAACAAGAGGGCATCATCTCTTCAATTAAATCTACAAACACTGTCAAGGATAACATACCCAGATTTTCAAAAATAGTATTTTTGCACCAACAAGGTGATTCCCAAAGAGCTGTTAGCTGAAATATTATATTGGCATTGTGGACAAACTGGACGGGTGGAGGACAAAAGAAAAAGTAGCAGGCCTACAGCAGATGAACAGCATCTGAAAGTGATGTCAGCAAGAAATAAGAAAAAAATGCCAGACACAGGAACTGAGAGATGCATCTGATCCTCGTGTTGATTCATCGACTGTCCGCTTAAGCCTCTTTGGAAATGGTTTTATTAGAAGGGGAAACGGGGAAACAAGGCTGAGGTATACATCAGAAAATCAGTGGTCTGATGGAGCGATGAAGGCAAATGTGAAAATTTGGTTCAAATTGCAGGAGGTCATTAGAGAGGTACAACAGGCTCCGTCATGGTTTTGGCTGTACTTCAGTCAGTGGTGTTGGACACATGAGCAATTATGAACAGAGAAAAGTAGGGTCAGATTTTATTCACGTTTCAACTGGAAAGTGTCTGTTTGACAACAACAGCTGCACAATACTGTATTATAACATACCAACGACAAACCTGGGCTTTGTTTCCTATGGTTCATATTCAGTCTAAAGAAAATTAAGCGTACCTATTGGGTCCAGAAAGTACCACGATTAGTCATTCATTCATTCAGCTGATCCAAACAACGGTCTGATGGGGGCAATTTTCCCCTACGGCACATTTTGCTCTCTTCCATGTGACAGAGAACAGACATTCCCATTGTCTAGTTGTCACAAAGAAAAAGCTGGGATCATCTGAGGGAAAGATGCGAAAGACAAATAGGGAAATGCAAGTCACGGGATAACTGGTGCAAAATAAAGAATGAACACGCCAGAAAAGGGTGAGAGAAGGTAAAAGAAGGGGCGTTTGCTACTTGGGGAAGTAAAGCAAACCCCTTTCCATCCATCATCCCTGTCTCTGTCCCGTCGACTGAGCAGGGGAGGTAATGAAAGTAATTTAATGTGTATCTATAATTAATATGCTCTCTTTGGGCGGTGTGGTTGGGCCGAACGGGTGATAGAGTGTGTTTATTGTGCGTGTGAGGGAGCTGGCGTGACGGGGCACTGGGCCACTGACATGGTAATTCACTAGCCATCACTCCTGCAGCGCCGAGGTCAGATCGGTGCAGCTATATGTGGCACCACTGGCTCAAGCGTTCCCATAGGTCCATGTAGAAAGTGGGTTTTTGTTCTTTTCATCTCGTGTCTATTCCGTCTCTCTGAGAACCTCCTGAAGAAAGGGGAGAAAGAAGGCAAAGCACGTAGCAGCGCCCCGGGCCAGTGTTCTCCCTCTGTGTCCCTTTTTTTCCATCCCTTTCTTACCCTCCATGCATTTCTCTCACTTGCCTTCCAGTCCACAACTTCCCTCCTCTCCCTGCTCCCTGCTCGGTTAGTAAACCCCCTGTCTTCACGTCTGTCTAGCTCCACCACTACTTCTTTATATCCCCTAAAATTTGCTCCCTTTCTAAGAAAACTCAGTGAATGCACTTCAGGAATTAATTCTTTGCTTGTCTCTTTTTTAAAAGGCAGACTGCTTTGCACAAACACAGTTCAAACTCAGCTGCCCTCAGTGCTGTCTCCTTTTGAAAGTGCCTGCTCTTTGAATACCACCCGTTTGAAGAGAATGCCCTCTGCATTTCTTTTACAGTCACTCAGGCATGCTCTCAGAATCTTTTTATTACACACATTAGACTTCTTGCAACCACGCCTGCACACATATTCAGATTCGTAAACTTATTACACCAAATTAAACACGCGTGCACACCTAGTGCATAGAATTCCATCCGTGTAATCTCTACAGAGACTCTCTTCACTTTCAACTCCAAGTCCCTCATTTGATTTCTCTGCTTCTCTCTCAGACCGCACTTATATGCATGTCCTTACCTCGGCTACTGGCTATTCTCCAGTAAAGGTCTAATTCAGGTTAAACTGCTTACATGCAGCTTTTAAACCGTACAGCTGATTATTCCTGTTGCAAAGCAGTCATATGGCTGATTCTATTAAAAAAACAATCACTAAACTTTAGGTAGAACCATATCAAGGCATGCTGATATAATTTGGTTTACTTGCTTGAAAACTTACACCTTTAGAAGCAGTAAGATGAAAGTAAGACATTTATATCTTCACTAACATTGAATAAACAGTAATTCTCAAGTGCAGTGTAACAAAATAGCTATGGATTGAGTGTACTGTGCACAAAGGTTGACCGCGATGAACAGAATCAGGTAAAGGTTTGAGATCTGATCACACAGAATACAAAGCTGTTAGAAATGCATTTTTCATGCTGCTATCACTACAACCGATAATTTTCAAAGGTAAGTTAAGCTATTCATGTTTGAAATGATTTATAACCACAGTAGAATATGGTTAGGGTCTGTTGTCTAACATTCAAGCTCAGTCCTCTCCATGAATGTGTCGCATATAGAAACTGGGGAGTAATGAGCAAAAATCCCTGCAGAGCCTACAGGTGGGGACTTCGGCAGTGGAGTGGCTGTAACAGCAGGGAGTGTTGCAGAGCAGGGCAGCATCTCAAAGGGAGAGGTTGGAGTTTTTTGGTTTTTGTGACTTCATTTCAACATTTTTCATTCTTTATGTTGAAAATTAAGGTTAATTAAGTATAATTAAGGTCACTATCTGTGATGGAGCCTGATCTTTGCTGATGGATTGCAAGGATGGGATAGAACTCTATTTGGATGTCCACTGAACTCACCAAATGTTTTTTTTTTTACCCAATAAATGGTTAAATAGGCCACCAAAGTCTGCGGGTGTGTTTGGCATCTAATGCGAGGAGACTGAGGCATGTTATGTGCATGTGGAGCAGTCAAAATGGAGTAAAATGCCTTAACTAGCTTGCAGTTACAGATCACCTCAGTTATTGGTTTGGTATAACTGTGTGGATATTCTGTACTTTACCTACTGACCTACTCAGGTATCTGTTTAGCCACAGTTTAATATACAGTAGTTTAAGTCAGTTCATTTGTATTTAGTGCCAGCTCATAACAACAGTCACCTTAAGGCACTTAGTAAGGTAATATAAAGTGCACACTACAAAGAAACTCACAACCCCTATAAGCAAACATGGGCGACTTTGGGAAGGAAAAACTCCCTTTAAAGAGGAAGAAACCTCCAGAAGAACGAGGCTCAGGGAGGGGCGGCCATCTGCCATGACTAGTTGGGGGTAAGAGGAAAGAGCAGAGAGACAGAATAAAAGAAACATTATTGGAAAGCCAGGGTTTAATAATTACTATTTATTAAATACAGTAGTCGTGTATAAAAACACAGGTAATGAAGTGATGAGTGAAGAAGAAATGCTCAGTGCATCATGGGAATCACCCCAGCAGCCCGAGTCTATTGCAGTATAACTAAGGGAGGGTTCAGGGTCACCTGTTCCAGCCCTAATTATAAGCTTTATCAAACAGTTTTAGGCCTAATCTTAAAAGTAGAGAGTGTGTTTGTCTCCCAAATCCAAAGTGAGAGCTGGTTCCACAGGAGAGGGGCCTGAAAGCTGAAGGCTCTGCCTCCCATTCATACTTTAGGAACTACAAGTAATCCAGCAGTCTGAGAGTGAAGTGCTCTGTTAGGATAATATGGTACTATGAGGTCTTTAATACATGATGGGGGCTGATTAATCAAGATGTGAGGAGAAGGATTATCAATTCAGTTCTGGATTTAACACAGAGCCAAAGAATAGAAGGTAATGTGGGAAAAAAATGATCTCTTTCTAATCTCAGTCAGTACTCTCGCTGCATCAGTTGAAGGCTTTATTGTGCCCCGTTGCTGTGAATGTCCAAAAACAAACCAGATCAGATGTTGTAATAAACAAGAGGCTTTTAGTTTATTCTGTGTTTACCTTACAGGTAAAAAAAAAAGAAGAAGAAGAAAAACATGGTGTGGAAATTAGTGGGCCTGAGGCTTCGTGCCACAGGCGGTTTAGAAAGTATTGACTCTAAAAAAAATAAATAAATAACATTTTGTCATTTAAGATTTGGATTAAAATTGCCACTAAAAGCAATACAACATGAGGGGTTTTCTGGCTGTTATTGTTGCTTTTTGAATAAATTAACTCTTTCACTGAGAAACTGTAAATGACTAATTTTAAGGGAAGAGAGGCTCAGCAACACGTCCACCACAGACTAATTCCTCTCCATCCCTCTGGCAACCTCAGGCAAGCAAATCGTGAAACCCTTTAGGGGATTGTGCACATAACTGCATTTGCATCCAGTATCTGCTACTTTTATAGCGCAACCATTTCGCTGTGCCCAACCATTTCCACATGGACACATTGTAACACAGCAACTGCACACTGAAGTTGTATCTTATAACCCTATTCAATGATTAAAAGGTTTAGCATCAGTCTTTCTTTAATCAGTTTAGGGTTGCATAAAAAGCTTATTATAGATGAGTCCTCGTGGCGGTCATGTCTGCATTAACAAATTATGAATGAGTGGCTCAAAATATGAGTATATGAGTAGTTTCTCTGTTTGTTGTGAGTAACGGCCTCAGCCTGGCGAGCCCTCTATAAAAAGTGTCAAGCTCGGACATGCTGTGTGACGATGACGTGAGTGATAAGAGCACATCTGTCACGCAGTTTACTTTGCCGCGCGTTCGGAAAAGTGAATTTTTAGCATGTAAACGTTTCCCTTTGTTCTGCCTCCCCTGCCGACTGTCCTTTCCCCCTTCTCCATGCTGCATGTGTTTAAGACTTTGTCAACAGATGTGAGCAGGGTCACTGGGTGCGTGGACTTTGCCAGCCGAGTTCCCGCATGTCTGATTTTAATGGGCAGCATATGGAGGCGGTGAGTGATGAGTGGGACTCGACCGGTGACAGGTGCTGAGTCGTCTGTTGCGCTGACCCTCGCACCACAATGGACCAAATCAGAGGACACCTTCATTCAGCGGGCCTGACCCTAGCAGACACACAGACGCACACTAGCACACACAGACACACACCTACAGATCTCTCCAACTATTACATTCATTTGCTGGCAGAATAGCATTAATAAAAGCTTATGGGGATCCTTCAGTCCTTAGTGCGCATGTGGTATCCTCATTCTCGACTTTCTTGCTGCCTTCACTGTATGTTCTGTATTACATCAGCAGTTTCCCAGTTAGTAAGCTAGCAATAAAACATATCAATGTAACACAGACAGAGAGGGGCATGCATGCAGTCAGATTTAGAGATTTGACCCAAAAACAAAAGATGACCAGAGGGGAAAATCAGACAAGTCACAACAAGTTCTTACAGTACATCTAATGACTAAAGATGCAATGTTGTCAGGAGTAAGCCTGAAAGGCCAAATGAGACTGTGCAAATGAGTCCCTGGTTATCCAATTCAGGAAGACGTTGGTAGTAACATTTCCCCTCGGGCCTTGATGTTTGTGTTTCTATTTTTTTTTTTCCATGCATTATAATATGTAGTGTCACCAGCACTAATTCACAAGAGCTCTGCTAAAGCTGCTGCTTTTTAATGTTATCAGAAAGATTTATAAAGTTGATCCTAGTTTCACAAAACCAATTTCATCTTTGGCAAACCTGAATTTTTTCCTTTTTTTAATATTTGAGCTGCATTCTTTGAGTCACCGTCTGTGAGATAAACATAATCTTGTGTACAGAGTAAGCCGCCTAAGAACTTACGCCGTTAAAAAGCTATTAAATAGCTTCACATTGTGCAAGCTGACAAAGACTGAAAAACACCGCTGTTTACACATTATGCAATTTACATGAACAGATCATGGACAAATTGTTCTCAAATTGCCACCTTAAAAGTATTCACAGAGCTGCGGAAGCAAGTCTGTCTTGCAAGCCAATATCTCTGCTCTGTGTAAGCTTATTTTGTTTAGTAATTGAGGTTTTTTTGTTTTTTTTTGAGGTAATGACCTTGCAGCTTCCTGCGCTTCCTCTCCTTCCCCCTCTTTCCTGTGATTCAGAGATGGAGGAGATGCAGTTTGACGCAGGGCCCAGAAGATGTAGCTCGATTCTATGGCAACTGGCGCCTGCAATAAGGTCGCATAGGAGGTGTTTAATTAGTGGGCCACAGCCGTCCCCGCGGAGGAGCTTTTTATTTCCTCAATATGTCATAGAGCGCATCAGCTAGCAGCAAAACACACGCGGGTGCACAAGTACATGGAAACACACACACACACACAAAACATACCAGTGCTGCCCAGTGAGAGGACAGTGGTGCAGAAAAATATTGAATTTTGCGTGATGGAGAAAGCAAATGGAAAAAGAGGACACTGATGCAGAAGAAGCATGGGAAACGATAGAGGGAGCTGAGCGAGGGTCAGCAAAATATCAAATAAGCCAGGATCAGCCCCAAAACTGGCAAGAGCAGGAAAAGGACAAACAGAAAGTAGGAGAGCGAGAAAGGCGGTCACAGTGGCGGGGCGCCACGCTGCGTTGTCACACAGCAGAGACTTCATTTCTCTCATTACTAGCTTGCTGAGATTTTTTTTAGGTGCTTAGCCAGCTTATTGCTGGGTCACTTTGGCCAGCAGAAATGAGTGGCATCTGTTCGGTCCACGACTGCGTGTGCGCCCACTAAGCCAGTTGGACGGATCACTTTACTGGGGTGGCTTGGGGTGCCAGGACCATTAACAGGCGCCAGCCCTGTGAATGGCTATGTGGCTGCGGTGCGCGTGCCAACACATCATTAGTCGAGGCAGAGGACGACTGTGAGACAGAAACATACACAGATCTTTTTTTTTTTGTTTGAATTCAGTGATTTCTGATAACTGTTTGCACAGAAGCTGCCTGCAGGTGAATAAACTCAGTATGTGGATGGTCAAATTGAACTCAGAGTGGGACATGAGTGTGTGTCTCCATGCTTGTTTGGATCTTTCATCTTTGCTTATGAGCACATATAGGCACCACAGGAGCCCATGGATGAATACCAGGTCACATGCTTTCACATCAGTGTACTTGCCTCCACTTTACGGCTTCTTTTTCACTTTTTGTTTGTTATCCATGCTCTCCTCACATATAGACGGAAATATTAATGGGAGCTCAGAGGCAACCATCATCTCCACCCTGTCTCCTCTCCAAACATGCTCAAACTGCTGTGAGTTTCAGGTGGCATCCTCAGTGCCGGTCTGAAAACCCACTGCAGCTCTTACAGAAGAACAGAGACCTGCTCGGGTTTCTCAGAGGCAAAACCTACATGTTCTTCCTGAATATGGATGAGAGAGAAATGCTGACTGTCATTGTGAGTGCTTCATTTTCTTTAACCATCATTTCTATATTTACTAAAAGTTTCACTGTGTTATAAACTGGAATGCACTGTTACCTCTCACCCCCACTCCCCTGGGTGACCTTTCCCTGTTGCTGTGGCATGCAGAGTGTTAAACTTGGGGGGTGGGAGGGTTGCATTGTGTGTGGCCTACACTGGAGCGAGTGATTGATTACATTTTTATAAGAGCAATGTAGAACCCGAGTCAGTAATTGGCAGCATGCTTTGTGTTTTTCCTCATTATTTCTACTCCTCAGCGTGCTCGATCTCTGTTCCCTCTCACTCACACGCTGGATGATTTAAGAAAGCAATTTTAAAGCCACTGCCGGGGACTTCGAGCGACAAAGTGACACCGACAGGAGAGGTGTGTTAGCCAGGAGAGGTCAGTGTTGCTCCACTGATGAAATTAAGGGCCGGCTTTCTTCCTCTGTCCATCATCTTCTCTCTTCGGTGTCTCATTCAGATTACTCTTTCTCACGTCGTCGTCCACTCCCCCCACCATTCATCTTTCTCTCCGGGTCATGCATTAGGAGAAGTGGGAGCATTGCGTGATTATCGTGGTATGGCATACATCTTCTCTCCCTATACTGCCCCCAAATGTGACACATAACCCCACTTTGCCCTCGCTGAACAACTGTGTGCCGTAATTGCATTTGACTCCACTTAATCTAATGTCTTTAGGAACAATGGAACATAAAAGACGTGCTTTAAATGAGGAAATCCAATGAGCATCCTGGGAGAGAAATTAATAGAGTTGTGTGTGTGCATGTGTGAGAGATACTAATGGGATATTGACACACACACACACACACACACAAGAGGAAAAGAGATTAAAATTTGAGCATCAAAGGATCCCTCCCATCCTATATTGATTAGTGAATGTGTTGTTGTCAACGTTTAGATTTGATTACCGCTGACACACAGGGCTGAGGGCTGAAACACAAGGCTGGTAATGACCGCCAATGCCTTGTGCATATCAAATACGGCGCGAATCCTACCGGAGTAATTAATATCGCACCGTGGTTATGAATTTCCTGGCATAAACGACCAATCGGATTTGCATGGCTTGCACGGCGGTAATTAAGATGAAGCATCAGGGAAAACCGGTACGCGAATCTTTCGGCTAATTCTCCCCTCTGTGTTCCTTTCCCCTCTCCGAGGACTTCTCCTTTAGTCACAGCTTTCTTAAATATTTGCAGGGAAAACAAGGTGTTGACATTTTGCCTTTTCATTGTCATGCAGCTCAGAGGAAACACGCTGGGATAATTTCACAGCTGTAACACAGACCACGCCGACTTATTTCTTGCAGTCATACTTATTCTTCCTTAGGAGAAAAAAAAAGAAAAAGCGGGCCTTCGGCTTATCGAAGGCAGGCGCAAAATGGTTTTTCCGCAGGTCTTGATTTTCACATTTTTCTCTTTTAGTTTTGTTTGGATAGCTCCGAGTGTGGCGGTGGGTTGGATTTTCTGTTCTTCTTCTTTTAACCACCTCTGCTCCATTACTGGTTACACTAGATTGTATTTCCCATGCGGGGTTGGCCCCAAACCACTCAAAAGCCCAAAAGCTGTCAGCATGGATTGACATCAGCTGGTTGTCATCAGGTGCTGGCAGATATTGACCTTGTGGTAGGTAAGCAACACCGCACACTGCTATTTTCAGATGTGGTGGTCATTCGGCGATGTTAACAGCGGATTTTGTTGCAGTCACAGTGTAACTGAAAGGAGTTACGAGTGCTCCATTATTTATAGAGAATCTTTAGATACTTAAAATTGTTATTTTTTTAATTTTATTATGTCTGCTTTTAATTAATAAACTCCTAAAAAATATATAATTTTTATTAAATTTACCCTTGAGCCGTGCTAATACAGGAAAAGAAAAGCATCATGATAAGCCTGTTATTTGAGTGAATAGGCTGTTTTACTGTTAAATTAAATTAATTTTTTTTCCCACCCTATTTTAAAATCTGTTTGCAGTATGAAAAAAAATACACTCTTGCGTTGGGCCTCTCTAGAGAGCTCAAGCGCCCCCGATGTCCTGAAACCATAATCGGCCCGCATCATCTCCTGCATAATCCTTCTCTAAAGCCATATTTAAAAATCACACATAAAATATTATATTCTGGTGAGTGTGTCCGTGCATGTGCAAGTGTGTGTGAGAGTGCGTGCGTGCCTTTCCCACGAGTGTGCGTACGTGCCTTGCGGTGGGGCGATGCGTCTTTGTCCTTCCTCCTCTCCCCCTGCAGATGAGATGACTGATTCTGGAGTATGGGGGCTCTTCCCTCACTCCATGTCATTTCCAGGCCAGCAGACCCCCGGGGATCCTCTATAACGTTCCCTGCCCAACAGCCCCCAGAGCCCCGCGGGCCTATGACACACATAACACATTGACTCTGTCAGCGCCACAGCTTATTTTAGAGCGGCCTCCTTGGCTGCCAGGAGAACTTTAGCTTTATGTAAATCATATTAATAAATTTGCGAGCGTTAGGGGAGGAGGGGTGAAGTTGCTCTGAGGATTTCAGCACATGTGCCAGCACCAGAAGGTGAGCGGGACAGTGACAGTAAGTCAACAGATGAAGGAAGAAGAGAAGGAGGAGGAGGAGAGATGGCATACAGTATGGTCCAGTAAGTACTGAGGTATTGCTGGAAATACGGAGTGAAAGAAGGTCAGGATAAAAATTGATTTTGAGTAACCTGAAGGTGGGTAACATTACGGCCGGTAATCCTGTAGGTGAAAAAACAGAAGCCGTTGATGGATAACAGG
This sequence comes from Oreochromis niloticus, assembly GCF_001858045.2. NCBI lineage: Eukaryota > Metazoa > Chordata > Actinopteri > Cichliformes > Cichlidae > Oreochromis > Oreochromis niloticus. The sequence continues at coordinate 29,472,544 of NC_031970.2, forward strand.
ACAGGAAGAACACATCGGCTGCAGTAAATAAGGGAAAATATGATGTAAAATCTGCTCAAAATGAAGAGTAGTTATTGTCAATAAATGTAAATGAAAATGGAGCAAAGACAATCAAATGTTGAAATGAAAAAGTTTGTATTTTTTACAGGCTTCCACTGAAGTTGCCGGAGTTTTGAAAGTGAAATCTTCCGTCCTACCTAAAGAGCTGCTGCGTGGGGAACATTCAGCCAATTTAGATCTAAAACGGAATATTTTGTATTTGAACGTACATCTCTGTGTGATTCCTGCGAGTTAGCCAGGGTAGTTATTGGATTACATCCAAACCCATATGTATGTGCACGTTTGCACATTCCTGTTTAGCCTCTGATAGGATTGCATTCAGCTGGCTACGGTGAAACCAAGATGACAAAAGTGTTTCTATTTGTTCAATTGAGCCCCCGCTGCTGGCATCTAATGGGTCTTTCCACTGAGCTCATTTTCTCTATTTCATCTAACACCTGCCACCCTGTCAGAGATGGAGAGCGCACGAGAGTCACAGACACCAGCTCTCAGTTAGGGTCGAATTATATCGGTAATTTCTGTGTTTTCTTTCTACTGGATAATGAACGTGTGATAACGGAACAAAAAGAATTAGTGAAAAGACAAAATAGTGTAAAAAATACATCATTCTGACATTTAAAGAATGATTTTTTAAAAAAAAAATATTTCTTTTGATGGAGACAAAACTGCTGTTTTTAAGGACATGTGCCTGTTTTTATCTCCATCAGTAGTGAGACAGCCAGTGAGACACGCGACGGTGTCAGGACGACACATGGAGTCATTGATTGTTGCGGAGAAGATATTAGTGCAATCAATGCAACGTTTGCAGGAAGCGAAGCCCATCATCTCACTCTCTCACCTCACCTTTCGTCCATGTCAAGGAGGAAGAGGTGGGAGGGAAAATATGGAGCAAAGCTCCAGGGATAAATAGCTCTCAGCTGTCCTCTCACACACATTTAACCTTTATGTACTCCTGTTAATATACAGTGAACATGCACGGCCAACAAACTGTGGGATCTACGTCTCCTCCTGGGTTTGAAGCAGAGATCTTTTGCTTGTTAAACCATTGTTTAAACCATTACACTGTGAAGCCAATGATGGGGCACAATATAGAAGCCAGTGTATCTGTTCATGCAATAAATCACTTAAAAAAAAAGATGGGAATAACTGTGGGTTAATCTTTCTGTCAGTGTATTGTGACTTTAGACCCTGTCCTCTGCACTTAACCCATAGCCCTGCTTTTCTCACAATATATAACACCTAAAAACAAGTTTTACTACAACAACGGGCTGCTTTGGTTCTCTTTCCTGATACCCAAATAAGATCAAACTCACAACTAATACACATTCCCACTACTGTCTGAAGAAGCATGGAGGCAGGTGACGTGTGTTGATGTTGGGGAAATCTGAAGACCAAACTACTGCAGCACCGAAATACTGCTGAATTCATAGTAAACAGTTTCTATGCTATTGCTCTTGAGTGTGGTTAAGTTAAGCCTACTCAAAGGCTTAGTTATCAAAATGATGCGAGTCCTAACACCCTGACGGGAACATCTCAGCTTTTCAGTGCACAGCTTAAAGAAGACATTACCTACAGTTCAGACTGACATAACATATGCTATCTTACAAATCAAGATTCCCTTTAAAAGTCAAAAACTGACTTTTCAGATTAGTTTTACAGCATTTAAATCTGTCCCTGTTATCTTCTACAGCATGCTTTATTACCCCTGTTGATAATACTCACTCCATGTATTGCTCCATAGATAAATGCACGCACGCGCTCCCCAGTGCGTAGCTCTTAATTACAGGGAGCCTTCGGCGGGACGGGAGTGACGGCAGGCGGCGTAAGGAGGCGCTGGGGCCTGCGTGCGCCCAGAGGGTCACTGTCACACCGCTCTCACAGTTTATCGACGACCAGCGACGAATACTTATCATGTTTTAACACCCTGGACTCTTACCGCTGGGAGACAGAGGAAATGAAGCCGCCAATAAAATTAATTAGCCACTGTCAGCTTAATAACACTATTTAGGCCAGTGATATTACAATGACTACTGGGTTTCGCTGTATGTGTCTCTGTGGGCTATAAAAACTGATTGAATATTCCTATCTGTTCACACTCTGTAAATATAATTTTGCTTAGCACTTTCAGTTGAGAGGTTTTTTGTTTTTTTTATTGCTTCTTGGCTTCTACATCTGAGCGCACGTTTATTTTGGATTCACTTGTGTTGTGGCGGTTTACCTTATTTCCCTCAAAGCACAGAGGGAAGAAGCGCATTCATTCCTTGGCAGTAGCAAGCATCCTCTCAGCCCATGTGTTGATTAAAAGGCCCGGCACACATACATATGTTCCCTGTCTGTCTGGCTCCACAAGATGCAGGCTGGTTACATGCTTTACTAATCATTCCAACAGCTCATGCTCTCCAGGGACGCAAGCCAAACTCCGTAATTCAGCACACTCTTGTCGACATAATGGTATCAGCAGCCTTAGAAATATGATGTTAAAGGAGAGGAAGAGAAACGCTGTCTTGGCATGATTTCCTGCCTCCTCAAAGAAATGGAGAAACTTCAATTAGCCAGTCATCGTAAAACATTATTAACTCATGAAGGGCTGTCACAGTTGCTTTTACTAATGCTTAATCTGGTTATATTTCAACTTGTATTTCTTTTAGGCAATGCAATTTATAAAAATAATGTAAAATCGAATGTCCAAACCCCACAGACACTCAGTGGAAATCTGAAATATACAGTGTTTGGCATCTTTGCTGTGAAAATAATGAGCCTAATAACCAATCAAATGTTGAACTAGGGGCTCAACTGATTTCCTATCAGTTCATTAAGTTTTTCAGAAGAAACAATCAACACTATGGGTGAACATCTTCTCACCTGCAATGTCCTGAAAAACAAAGATGTAACCAAGTTAAGGGCAAGTTTGGTTTGGTTATTATCGTTCTACACAGTTATATTGGTGTTTGGCTCTGACATTTCTGTACTCAGAGAGTTTTCCCTTTGACTTTTATTTTTTCTTATATTACGCTACATCAAATTTCATTTTGGCTTCATTTTTTCCCCTCTGATCTTGATGTTGACCATCTTTCTGGATGAGGAAGTGTGCAATTATTTTCATGACATGTCCTGGAAAAGGGTTCACTACTCATGAATGTTTGAATGAATACAGCGAATATGCATGACCTGAAATCTTTGCAGTTTATGTGGAGAGCAAAAGAGGAAAACATTGTCCATAAAGCCTCAGATATAAAAAAAAACAACCCAATTAAGTCTTCATGAATCTAGCCTTATCATTTCAAATGATCATATCACTACTTCTTTGATTTCTGCCTACACACACATATCCCCTCGTGGTACTTTTTTTTCCCTTTCCATTTTTAAACGTTGTACTATTCAGGCTTATCGCAACAAAAAAGGGAGATTACATGTGAAGAATGAACCCTCTTAGACATATGGTTTTCATTTCTGAGAGCTTTATTCAATTTAGATAACTAATAATACTCTGATATTATATAATCCCTCTGGACACACAGTTTAGTTTAATCTCATTTGAGAGAGTCACTTACCCAAATATCAAACATAGCTGACTTTTAGTTGTTAAAAAATCCAATGTTTTGGCACTTTACACTGAAACAAAGCAAAGCTCTAACATATACTGTAAAACGTGGTCACTGCATAAACCTCTCTGTCTCTTTGGCGTGAAACTGGAGGTACAGAGCAGTCGATCATCTTCACCCTGTCAGCACAAAGACAAAGAGCTGCCTCCGAGCAAGCAGAGCTGGTCATAGGTGAATCACACGTACACACACAGATACAGAGATAGCCTCACGTGCTGTGACACACACACACAGTCCCATATGCACACTGAGCCGCTAAAGACAGGGGGCTTGCTAGAAGAGTAGCTGGCTGGAGTGCCCTTGGCGTGATCTTCAGGCCACTGTCAGTGGACATAGTGGCTACACACTGCACTCTTTCCACACACACACACACATGCTTTCATCATGCCCCTCTATTCACTAACCTCTGTTGTTCCTTTGACCACCCACCTAGGTGCTCCTGCTGTCCTGTCACACTGCTGTGAGATCAACCTGAGTCTCCTGCTGGGCAGCCGGGAGGTGGTGATTGGAGTGAGGGGCACACTGTGAGTGTGTGTTTAGGTGGAAAAAAAAGCGCTTGTGGCACACCAGCGTTTGACTGCCAGCTGATGGTTATCAGTTGCTCATTATTTCCACTTCTCCCCCTTTCATTTGTTTATCTGTTCATTTTTCCAAAGGTTAAACAGAAGCCAATGGCTTGTTTGTTTTCGTTCGGGGTGCATAATTCATATAGCTGCTAGGGTGTATCATGTGATCCCTCGCCACCCATTGGTAGTAGTTTGAATGACAGTGAGGGGAAAAGCTGGCGCAGGCACTCAAGATTCTCATCATTATTCACTTGCGTTTGATCATAAACTGACGGGGGGATATGGTAAGACTGGACTAGAGACCAGTTGGCAACCATCTGGCAACCACAGCTTGCTAGGGAAAAATGTGTATTCCCCGACTGTTTGTGGAGTGGTTGCTGGCAGTTGTTGGGAAGTCGACCGTTAAAGCCCCATTTATGCAGACCGAGAGAGCAGTCACTGACCTCCTGGCAACTGAGGGAACTGTGTGTATTCTACAACCGATAAGCAAGTGGTTGCTGGAGGTTGCCAGCAGATGCTAGATATAAAACCAGCATATTATGGTTAAAGGTTTTTTGCACATAAATCTATTTAATACTAGAGATGGACTGATCCGATATTACGTATCGGTATCGGTCCGATACTGACCTAAATTACTGGATCGGATATCGGAGAGAAATAAAAAATGTAATCCGATCCATTAAATATCACGAAAGCCACAAAACTTGCAACATGGCGTAATTCAGCTCATAACCTTAGCACGTCGGAGGAGGCGGCTGTGGTGTGTGAGACCTGTCAGCGGTCTGGTTGAGCATTTGGAGCCTCTCGGCATTTCATCTCCGAGGAAGTTATCCCAGAGAGAAGTAAAGCAAGTGTGTAAGTTCATCTCTGAATGTTTGTAAAGCATTCCCATGTTAAGCTTAACAACCGATATATGGAGCGACTGCCTCTCTCTCCCTCTCTCTCCTGCTGCTACTTCATGAAACTGATTAATGATCAGCTGATCGGCTTTTCTGTCGCGAGTCCGTGTCTCTTCTTTGTTTTTGGCCCACTTTGCACCAGAAAGAGGAAACCAGCGGCTGAACAACAGCAGCACGTATAACCTTAATAAACTGTTGTTGGAATTTATTTAATATTACTTTCTACAACAGGATCTTTTTCTATGTAGCTGACGGCTGGTAACTGTGCAGGGGCGGATCTAGCAAAGTTTAGCCAGGGGGGCCGATAGGGCATGAACAGGGAAAAGGGGGCACAAAGACATACTTTTCTTTCTTATTCTCATTTAAAATGTCTAGCTTTTAATAAATAATTATCTGAATCTTACACCCAAAGTTTTAATCTGACGTAAAATGTATAGAAGTCCATTACTGTATATAGTAACTATTAAGTCTAATATACCCTAGTAAGCTACTACTACTTTTTTGGGGGAGAAGGTACGATCTGTGCAGTCTGCAATTCTGTTGAAGAAAGATGTTGAATCTATTTAATTATTGTAGAAAAATAATTGATTTCTGTGCATTTTTTAAATTTTTTTTTTACATGTGCATTAAATTAAAGTTGATTACATCCATTAAGCATCACGAGGGTGGGGGGTGGCTGCCTATTTTTTTGGCTGGGAGTTTGCAACCCTATTAGTTAGGTTGCTTAATATTTCCGCTAAGTACTCTTTAAAATACCAGAAGAGGGAGGATGGAGCAGGTTTAAGTTTATTAGATTGATCAGTGTTGCTGAACTATGAAATATTTTGGGTGCAGTGTATTTTTTGCATACAGGTATAACAGAATAGCTTTAGTGGGGGGGTTTTAAACTTGAGTATGAACTTATACAAAATGCAGCAAGATATTAAAAAAACTTTTTATTGATGAAAAAATACACTATATCGGATTAATATCGGTATCGGCAGATATCCAAATTTATGATATCGGTTTCGGTATCGGACATAAAAATGTGGTATCGTGCCATCTCTATTTAATACTTCAATTTTTTTGTCTCAGTTTATTTATTGATGCTATTTGTATTTGATCTATTTGTACATATTAACCGGCATCTGTGTGTGGACAGCATAGAAAGAATTTCATTGTACACAGAAATGCTTTTCTTGGTACACATGACAATAAATGCTTTGAATCTTTGATTCTAGATTGAAACTAGTTGCAAAGAGGCAAATGAGGCATACATACCAAAAAAACTTCCCTATAATTTCTTTGGTCAGTAGAAGGGTGCCACAGTTGCCAGTAGGTTCCATGGAAGATGCCAATGTGTCTGCAAAACTGCTCACCAAGCAGTAGTGAAACTGTGAAAGAGGACAAAGAGCATAGGAAACATGGTCACCATTGTTTTTGGTCACTCACAGGCAGTGAGAACATTTGTAACATGTTACAAAGTAACACATTACTGTAATCACATTAAATTCTTTCAGTAACGCTGGTACTTCATTTAAGTTTAAATTGTGTTTTAATTGTGGATATAAAGAAAAAAAACAGTCAAATATGCTTTTTTCTTACTGCACATTTGTGCTGCAGTCAGCTGATTTCAGTGCGTATGAGGAAGAGAAAAATGGTGGAGTGGTGTACAGCTTTTGAAGAGTGGAGATCTGGATGTTGCAGGTTTTTTATTGCACAAATGAGCAACAGTGCAATGGTTAAGTGCATTGTGTCCATGACAGAAACAACCACATGCTACTTACACAATTTCAGCTCTTTGCAGGAACAGACAGCAGGCACAGACAGCATGCTAATGCAAAGCTAGCAAAGAACCCAGAGTGACAAAAAAGCTGAGTGAATGCCGACCCCAGCCCAGCAGCCAGACCCTGAACTTCAACAGGTAACAAACGGATGAGCAGTCCGGCTGCAGCCTCCATTTCTACCTGTTAATGTTACTAAAGTTGTTTATGTACTAGCTTCTGTGAAGCACATTGTGATTTTATCTTGAAAGGTGCTATATAAATAAAATTTTACTTTTACTTTTTACTTTAAAGTAGAATCATTGTGGCGATCACTTTAAAATCTCTTTAGGCTAGATTTCATCTTTGTTTTGTCAGCTTTGTATTTACACATAGTCATACCCAAACACTAAAAGAAAGCCTTTATATCTGTCTTCATTAGATAAGGATTTGTGTTGATGTGGAGAACTGTAGCCTGAGGTTTATACTGTAGGGTTGACTGGTAATTATGAGATGAGTAGCACAGAGGTGCACAAGGAGAAGCCCTTGATGAGAATAGTCGCCACAGTGAAATCAGATTTGGTTTTTGGATTCATATGAGTAGTGGTATAACATTTTGCTCACACCTCTTATTAGGGCAGATAATAATGTACACACATTAATACCATGTGTACCAATTTTTGAGATGAATAAGAAAACTGTTAGATATTTAGAGCTATAACTTATTTGTTTAAATAAATGAACAATCCAGAAACTATTCACAGAGAAATATTGTGCAAATAGACAACTGCAATATTTAATATTAGGATGGTTCTGAAAAAAGTGGTTCCTGTTGTTCCAACCGTGGGACCTGTGATCCAGTCCATAAATGTAAAAATATGACAAAAACAGAAGCTGGTAACAGTTAGGACAAGTACAGCATGAAGCTAGTTGACGTCACATGTCAGAAGCAAGTATTTTGGTTTGTTTGTATGTTTTCCAGTCCAACCACAAAGCTGCGAAAGTGGATTTAGGGGTAGCTGCACTTTTTGAGAGAAAGTTTTTGTTGCATAAAGCTTCTAAATCTATAAATGCTTCTTGGCTAACTTTACTAACTCATTAGAAATTATAAGAAGCAAGCCTGTTAATACCAGATTTCCAAAATTCTGCCCTCCTCTGCAGTGATGAACTCCATCCGAGTCTCTGCAGCTGTGGTTCCAAGCCAGGACCACATTGCTGACCAACTGTGTTGCAGAGATATGAGTTGAGGCCGTAGGAAATGTCTCCTGAAGGGGGATATTTTGGGGAAGGGGAAGATTACAGAATGCTCAGTAAAACCCGCTCAGAGGGAATCAGTAGGCAGTTTGAGCAGAGGCCAGATTATTAATTGATGTGAGTCCTCAATGGGTGTCCTCGCCAGTGTTTATATGCCTTTTTCAAGACTGCTTTCTTCTTGTTGGTTGGCACCAACAGTATCCTTACTTTTCAGTTTCGCAGTTTTCTCTGACCTTGTTTTTTGAGCAGGGTTTTGTTCTCTTGATATTTTTTATCTGTTTTTTTCTGCTGCTGTCTGATTCCTCAGCTTGAAAATGTCTGACTCTGCTGAACCTGACCTATGTGAGAGTTTGCTGTCCTTGGTGAGAATGCACATTTAATCCCATGTGACTATCTCCATGTCTACTTTCAACTTTGGTGACTGGAAATATATATAGTTCAAATTTGAAAAGTGAAGAACAAATGTTCTGGCTTGTATTTCTACTTCTGTTTGCATAAGGCTCAACCACATCCATGAACAGATGTATGTACAGTAAGGACAGTGTGCGTGTATGCATTTAACATACAAATTCACCTCTCCCTACTACCTCTTTCCACAGAGTGGCAATTCCTGGCCGAAGAGGAGCCATCCCGGAGCCAGGGGACTTGCCCTCTGCTCCCTCCTCCTGTTCCTGCTTTGATTTCCAATATGTCCTCGCATCACCACAGATGGATGCAGAGGAAACATTTCCTCGGCCGACAGTGCTAGCGAGGCCCCAGGGCCCCAGAAGTTGATAGGGGGCAGAAATTGGAGAATAATGTAATAGAATATTTGATTGGGCTCTGATGTGCAGGACACTGGGAAGTCTGCCATAGTAATGTGTCTGAGCTTTGCTGGAAAGGTGCACTTCTTTCCTCTTCTTCTCACTGCCCTCCTTCTTTTCTCATCTTTGTCTAGCTCCAGGTTGCGATTTAATAATATCTGTCACTCAGTGCACATAGTCTGACTACGGAAGAGGATTAGGGCCACCAGAAAAAAAGGAAAAAACAAAACAAACGTGGGCATGTCTTTTTCTTTTCTTTTCCAGAATTTTGAGAAAAAAGTCAAAATTAAAAAAAAAAAAAGAATTCTGAGAAAAAAGCCAGAATTCTGAAAAAAGTCAGAATTCTGAGATTAAAATCAGAATTCTGAGATGTAGCACAGAGCACAATGTAACACAATCTAAGAATTCCCAGAATTCTGAGATTAAAGACAGAGTTCTGAGAAAAAAGTGAATTCTGAGAAAAAAGTCAGAATTCTGATTTTATTCTCAGATTTCTGACTTTACTCTCAGAATTCTGAGAATAAAGAATTGTGAGATTGAAGTCAGAATTCTGAGAAAAAAAAAATCAGAATTCTGATTTTAATCTCTGAGAAAAAAGTCAGAATTCTGAAAAAAAAAAAAAAAAGAATTCTGAGATTAAAGTCAGAATTCCAAGAAAACAGTCAGAATTCTGACTTTTTTTCTCAGAATTCTGGAAAAGAATTCTGAGAAAACTTTGTTTTTTCCAGTGGCCCTAATCCTCTTCCATATCTGACACACTTTTATCAAGAAAATTCAGGCCAAAGAAACATTTATTTTAAAGATTTTATGGAAAGTTGAGGCGTGCGACCAAAAATGATCTCTGCTGGACTGAATTCAAGGGCTTCCTAAACAGCGTCACAGAATACAAGCAGAACCTAGGAATTTATTTTGAAAGCCAAAGTGTGCAAAAAATATCTTGTGTAGTGCTTTCATGAGGGACCTAGTGGACCTGGGAACTGGCTGGGATTTTTTGCAGACGGGTGGCTTCAGTGAATTGGGTGGCAGCACACGTCCTGGCAAATGAATACTGATTTGCATTTATGATTCAGGGTAAAAAATATCACACATTGTATCATGAAAAAGTCAGAGGATTGGTCTATTACATGTATGCGATGGGGCTGATGATATTTTCTGACTTGGCTTATTATGACTGTGGCGAGTTTGGCAGGCACCACTCGTGTCTTTTTCTTCCAGTGCCGAAAGAAGTGCTTCAGAAGGAGAGGATGTGTTTTTGTCGCACCTAGCCATTGTGGCAAAAGACAAAACAAGTGACAACAGGCAGGCAGCCTGCTTTACAACACTTCTATCAGAGTCAACAGCAGCCACAGGTGAGCGTTTATGGATCAAAATAATTCCATCCAGGAAACAAGGCACCGTCTCACTCTTAATCGTGTCAACACTCATGACTCCTGAAAAGCGCTCATATAGAAGTTTAGGTCAGCCTCCTGAGCAGCTCAGTTGTTCACAAGTTATGGTTAAAGTCACACAATCTGAGAATGAGAGGTTTGGCTAGGTGAGCTTGAAAGAGGTTGCAGAGGTTCTGCCTCTCCCTTGTTCTGAGCATGCTTCTGAGCTAGTGTCAAAACGGCATCAGATCAGAAGGGGTCAGCGTGAGGTGTCTCCAAGACCTCCAGGTTTTACAGCAACTCTAGCATTAAGTATTTACAATGCTATCGCTCTAGTTGCGACAGAGAAATTCCACTTTTAACTACACTCATGCATTATGCACTGCTCTAGAGATATTATCAATGTTTACGCCAGATCCATAACTTGAGTTCTGCTAATCAGTCACAGAGGCAGGAACAAAGAAGAAGAAATGCAAATCCAAGACTGGACAAAGGCTTGTGCATACTCACCTGCATAAAAACCAAAAGATGCTCCAAAAGGTTAGGCACAAAGATTGGGAATACTGCAAGCCTTAACAACTATAATAAGTCTTTTTGGTGCCATTTCCACCCTCTAGAGCCAAAACAGATCTAAGGACTAAAAGAAAGAAACCAGTGGGTAATAGCAACTTAACATCTCTATTCAAAACATCAAAAAGAAATCTCCCTCCCTCCCTCCTTTATTTGCTTGCTTTTCCCCTGAGATAGCTGTCTAAAAAAATGCAGCTAATCACATTCCTTTAAACCAAACAGACGTTTACACTAGCTCTCAGGTGGGTACCTGTTAATTGCCAGCTGCAACTTTGCCCACCTGGTAAGCTGCCATGGGACACAGACTGGTGGAGCGAAGTATGAAATGAGGAAGGGGTGGAAAAGAATGAGGGATGTTTTAATGGAACAAACAGACGGTCATAACTGGCAATGAGAAGTGTGGCCAAAGAAAGCCCGATGACTTAACTCAGCCTTTGCAGTACAGCACTCCCAACACTCCTAATTCCTTTGTTAATTCACTTTCACTCATCGCTGAGCTTGGTTTGCAGTCCTTCAGCCTCCCTGTAAACACTCACTGTTTTGTTGCTCTGCCATCCTGGGCTACTGTGGTGATTGTCATTATGCTGGCTCAGCAGTGCAGTGCCCCGAAGAGAAGAGCAGTCATGCTGGAGGAGGTTTTTAAATTTCACACCCGTACTGTGGGAGGGAATGGGACATGGGGGGCCTTTGGACAAGGTGCTAATTGAGAAGACGATACACCACCTATGTGTGTTCCAAGGCGAGCATTCATCCAAAAAGCTGATGCAGGGGCTTCAAACGGGGCTGTGAAGGGAGGCGTTGGCTCACTGTTTTCCTCGCCTGTAAGGATGCTGAGAAAAGCCATTCTGAATTGGACCCCAGATATGTTACAAAATCTCTCTTAATTGCACTTGAATGTGGAAAACATCCAGCTTAGTGGTATTTCATGTCTGCGTGGGTGTAATACACCACGGCCTTCCAAAGGCACGACTGGTTTTTACTGCACGGGCATTTCAAGATATTCTGCTGTTTTCAAAACGTAGAGCGCTACGGGCAGCTTAAGCAGCGAGCTCTGCCAGGGGTTGGGCACTGGATGGCGGAGGGCCCAATTCCAATGTCCGCCTGGCGATTGGTGCTGTCAGATACACTGGTCAGGGGAAATCAGAGCAAAGCCGAAGACTTCTCCTCCGGTCATCAATCACCTGCCTGTAGCCAGCGCGTGAGCCAATCTGCCCAGGCCTCGGGCCAGAGGATTCATCAGAGGGGACAACGCTTGACATCCAGAAAAATGAGCTCAACCCTCCACACGTCAGGACAAATCGGGGCCCAATGTCACTGACTTGCTCAGCACGAGAAGTCTACATTCAGAAGGGATAAAAGAAAGAGAAAGCGTGTGTACGCTCACTATCCTCTTCAATTTTTCTTCAAATTATGACAGCTGGCCCCCAAAGTCTTCATTCTATTTCTACAGCAAGGAAACGTAGCTACACCACACATCCGAATATAGGTGTGCGCGTCCCTCATTCAGTCTCACCGCCTCACACAGGCGCTGCTCCGGGTTGAGGAGATGAAGAGGAGAGTCATCAGGCTGAAAATGATTAATGCTCCTTTTGGTCCCTTCTGGCATCTGGAGCACATCTGCCCCTCTGGGACCATGACAGCTATGGCACCTGCTTCGGGGATTAAATGCCCTTTGCCCCCTCTCTCGAGGCTTGCAGGTAAGGGATCCATCGTACCACCTCATCAACAACGCCGCCCCCCCAAATCGCAAAAAAAAAGAAAGAAGAAAAAAGCTAAAAACAAAAATGCAGTCTAGGCCCACCCTGGAGCTCAGCACATTAAGCGGGGGTGATATTTATGATGTGGAAATGGCCTGCTATTTATTCCGCATACAGAGGAAGTGGAGATGAATCATCGTAGTCCCTCAGACCACTCTTTCTCTCTCCTTCTCTCTCCCCAACTCTTTTTTTCACGAATCCTGTGAACTTGTCTCCTGCTCCATCTGTCGGGGTTTCGTCTTCTTTTTTTTTCCTCTCCAAATTTGAAATTATTAGCTGTGCATTTAAAATTCTCGGACTCTGTTTTACCATCGCTGCACATTTAGTCTCACAACAGATTGACCTGAATCCCAAATGGCCAAAAAAAAAAAGGTGGGCTGCCATAGTCCAAATAACACAGTCATCAGGTTAGAAGGAGAAGACATCCATATAAAAGCAAATAAAACTTTTTTATTGTCCAACTTTATCTCATATGTCCAAAAATAATAATTAAAAATTCACAATTTTCACAATTAAAGTCTGTAAATTTGCCCCCAAACATGCCCCCAAATCAGACCAAGCATGTCTAAATCTTTCTGCTTCTTTGTACCTACGCACAGGGAATCAGACATACTGCACAGTTTCACAAAAGGCTTGTGAAATGTTGCCCTAATTAAAGTTCAAGGAATGCAAATAACAAATTCCAATTAACGACGATGATGATGAATTAACTGCTGGCGTGACCCACACAGCAGGTTAGCCCAACATGAAGAAATATGAATATGAAAAGCATAGATATATATCATAAAGTATAATCAACATAAAGTGCACAACTAACTCAACTTTAAAGACCACGACAGCAATTTTTTAAAAATTAATTTTTCCTATAATTACAAATGTTTCTGGGAATAAAAATGAGCACTGTTACTACACACTGCTGGGGCGTAGCTGCACAATAAAAGATCATTTTGCATTAACGGTGTGGTGTCAGTCAAGAAAGGGAAAATTAAAATTGATTTTGATAGAAGGGGAAACAGTAATAACTAATAATGCAGCACGAGGTCACCCTCTGCTCTTTTCCAGGAAGTTGAAATCCCCGTGTAATTTACAACATATGATCATATTTTGCACTCATTCACTGCAGGCCATTTGTGGCTATAAATAGATTTAAAAAGAAAAGATGCAAAACATAATGCATCAGCCCACAGGATACACGGGACACCAGTAACACATCAATATCCCAATACCACATCAGGCGGATCTGTGACCACTTTGGAGAGTGTTTTTTAGCCTGGCTGACACACACATAAACACACACACACACACACACACACTACCCAGTTGGCTAAGAGAAAAAGAGAAACGCCAAGGGGAGGAGTGTGTGAGAGCGTGACAGCGGATCAATAGTTGTGTTTGTGGCGGCACTCCCACAGGAGTGAAGCAGTATATGAAAAGCCACTGCTGATGGCTGAAGGTCCTCTCAGAACATTCCCTGTGTGTTTAGCCCAGAGCCAAGGTTAACCCCAGCACAAAGACACCACAAAACCTCAGCCTGCCTCCCCGGGGCGACATACACTCACACAGGCGAGGGCCCACAGGAGCCTTTCTTCTTTTCCTGTGTGTATGTGTGCGAGAGACAGTGTGTGTGTGCGTATCATGGCAACAAAACGGCAAATCCTCGAATACAGTGACACAGCCACGGGCACGAATAGAAGCTACCGCGTCATGTATCGCGCATCACCATTAATTTGTTTTACAACGCAGCTGTAATTAAATTAAAGATAATTTCTTGTTTATTGATATTCTTGCAGCGAAAACAATGCGGAGCGAGATTGCACAAGATGACAGACACATTAGCACATTTCCATACAGGGTTAATATTCCTGTTGTGGATAAAGTAATGAATTTCACTGAAGGCACACAGTAATTGTGAGCCAAAGCAGAGTTAACCTCGGTGATTTATCCAGACTTAATTTCCATCTTAACACCTCTTTATTGCTTTTACTAGCATTAAACAGCCCCTTTGAGAGAGAGGCAATAACTGTGGGGCCATAACACTGCTAAATCATGCATTTAAAGCAGTACAATGTGTATATGGAAGTTTCACTGCACCCTGGGTGACAAGAAAACTACTCATGCTCAGACAAATAAATGTAACATCGCTTTCTGTAGCTGAAGCTAGACAAGGAAAAAAAAAAAACAGTTCCCTCTCCTAAGGCTCATTTTCCTCCTAAATTATATCTTTCTCACCAGATTTTCCACAGACAAAGGATTCATGTTGTTGTTGATTACAGAGATGGAGGAAAATAGGAAGCTTGTCATGCTCTCTGCAGTAATCATAGGATACTCTGTCAAGCAGCTCTCAAGGTGTCTGCATTCCTTCTCTTCAGCCGGCCTCCTCCCCATACGGGCCGTAACTAGCTGTGATGAGCCTCGACAGGCCGTCACTGCCACAGAGGACTGATGGAATACTAATTAGCGTGCCACCACTTGAATTATTCATGCATCTTAATTAGGGGAGAGATTTCCCATTAGGCTTTTAGATGTGACTGAAGAGTTTGGCCGCTGTTTTGAGCGAGCGTTGGCGGGTGTGTAAATAGACGAGCAACCGCAAAACCATAGAGCGCCACGTTCCGTGCATACGTAGGTGTGCGCCTCTTTAATGAAAGGCGAACATCCATCACACACACACCCCAAAACATAAGCTTACAGTTCAAGGTTAGGAAATGTTGTCTAAGAGGTCATTTACAACTAGATACAAAAAAAATAACTGTTCCCAAAATGCCAAACAGCCACAACTTTTCAAGGAATAATTAATAGCAGCTGCTTCTCTGCGAGGCTGCACAGAAAACACACACGTCCTGATGCCCTGCTTTAGGGTTCACCAACTAACTAATGTTCTAGAGCTAAAACAGCAGAGCAGCAACCAGTGCATGATATTTCTCCTCATCTCTGTGCTTTTCTTTTATGCTGAGGCACCAAGTGCTAGCCGGTTCGAGCCAAAGCCACATCCATCTGCTGCAGTTTAGCAGGGAAATTAGGCACTCAATGTAGCATATTTGTTTAAGTAATTGGAAAGTAATTAATAACCTGAAAATATAATAATGTGCTCAGCGGCAGCTCTTCTCCTGCAAGCCATTCCGGGGGACTGCAGCGTTTGAAGCCAAGTATGTGCGTGCGTGCGTGCATCTTGTCAGCATATTACACTGCAGCTGCTTTGTGAGCTTCTAGTGAGATAAACAGGAATGACAGTAGAAAAAGGGGAGAGGGGGAGAAATTAAACGTTGATTCATAGGTGAGGAACTGACGAGGTGCTCTACAAGACATCACGCTGCAGGGTGCTCACTGGGAGCCCATTTGGCTGTAGACACTGCGGCACTGGCTTCCATAACTGCAAAGCGAGGACGGCGGGGAAATCGGAGCCCAAGGATTAGGCCGACATTAAACCCAGTCTCTAATTATGCTGTTCAGAGATTGTTTTTAATAAATATTTGATGAAATGTCATCTGCTGCTCTGACGTGGTGGGAGGTGGTGGTGGGTTTGAGGAGGTGAGAATAGGGCTCAGCTTTGACATTTGCACACATACAGCGTGTGTATGTGTGTGTGTCTGTGTGCACTTGTTTTCTCAAAGACAGACATTTACCTTTGTTTAACCAGCTGAATAAATGGAACTAATGATTTTAACCTCACCTTGTTAAGAAGCAGCATTATTTAAAGACACAGTCATTTTAGGTTATTTATTAGAAAGAAAAATGTTGTGCTCATAAATATACTTTGATCAGTGTGTAATTACATCATCCAACAATTAATCTATTAAGAATCCATTAAAACGACAAAGGAGCAGGTGCTGGTTTATGGAAGCTGCCATGTTGTCCTACCAGCTTGAGAAGAAGAAGAGAATATGTAGTCATTTGTGTATTGTGGAGACACATTTTAATTCGTGTCTGCACCTGATGATGAAGCATCACACCTATGTGTTATTATCAGAGAAGGGCAGAGATGAAGGAAAGTGACAACACCACCCGCGTCTGGATAAAATGTTACCCTCTTCCTACAAGCCTCCTCTCCTAAACTGAAGTCAGGACTCTAACACATAAAAACGTGAATAAAAGCGCGTAATTATGCTGATATTGTAACAATTACTTACTATTAGCACCTAAGACATGTGACATTCTCATCTCTGGACAGCTGACAACAAGCCAGCTAAATAACAACAACAGCTGGATAAAAGCTAACATGTATGCCAGCTAACATCAGGCTCAAGTGTCCTAAAATCACACTTTCCCCGACAAACAGTTTGATTACCCTCTCACATTATATGAGAGCTTATTTGTCTAAGTCTAGCAATGTTAGACCTCCTTCAAAGATGATTTTACTAACATTAGCTAACAGCAGCTAACAGCAGCTAACATAGGCTAACAGCAGCTACCATCACCAAAAACAGCAGCAGTTACTAACAAAAAGCACTTATGTCATTGGAACGTCACAAAGTAGCACAAAAGTTTTGCCGTTTTTAATAGGTCAGACCCTCTGAGCAGTGATATAGCTCACAAGCCTGGATATGTTATTTAGTAAATCTATAGCTATGGCTAAACATGTACATTGCTGTAACCACAGATTTCTATTTTCTATCATTACTTACTGCATGTTAAACAGTGTAACTCAAAGAGAGTTGTTGTAGGCTAGCTTGACAATGATTGCAGTGACCTGAGTGACAGGAAATCTGCAGCACTGACGTGCAGCTGCAGAGAATTTACAGAAATAATGTGATAGAAACATGTAAACACTGAGCAGAACATAAAAGAAATGTTTCCAACATCCATGAACTGAAGAGCTAATGCTCTTTTGAGAGCAAATAGCCTAGCTAGTATTAGCATGGTATTATTGACTATATAAACACTTTTTCATTCGATTAGATGCTTCTGTTACTTTTTCCACACATACTCACACACGCCTCTCCCTGTGTGGCGGCCCGAGCAGCTGCTGCGTTGGGCTTTTTGGGGTCGTTGCCTACATTATTGAGCTGCTCCATGGAGTTTGCCAGGTGTCCTTGAAAGTGTGCATCAAGGGCGATGGATCCAGGTGGAGAAAGACAGGAGGGATCTCCCAGCTCACAGCCACTGCTTTGTAGCTCCACCAAGACGGTAAATTGACAGCTGTTTCACTGCTTGAAAGGGCTGTTTTGAAATTCCCATTTTCCATCTCTGTTGAGCCACAGTGAAATGACTCATGAAGAACAGTGGGTGATGCAGAAACATTGAGCCATTGCTGTGTGGTCTTGTTGTTTATTGTATCAGCCTAATGTTATTATATTAGAATATTTCGATTTTCTATCAGATAATAAAGTTGTGAAATCGACAATCAACTGTTTTGGGTGTTTTATGACACTCACAAAAAAACGACACCAACAAAACTAGACTACATAATAATATTTCTCCCTCTCTTCTGTCTCCTCCTTTCCCATCCCTTCATTTACTCACCATCAGTATAAAAAGGTTTTAAAAGTTTGTGCTGAGCTGCACTCTTTGATTTGTCACACTTAGCACATGAATTCAGCTTAAACATCGTATGTAAAAATAACCTTAGACCCTTCCTTTACTGTCTCATAAGTCTTTCCAGTGAATCCCTATGCATGAACCATGAAACAATGAATTAGATTTTTTAATTGATTTTTTAATGAATGATACATTCAATTATTATGTATTTAAATAATATTCCATATATTTCCAATTTTGATTAATACATGACACATTTAATACATCCTTTTATAGTGTATTTATTTGGCACCCTTGGTACTCCATAAACAGTTTTTACAGTACAATGGTGTTCAAATCCCGTATGCAATGAGTGGTTGGTTGGTTGATAGTCTCTCTGGCTGAGTTTCCCTGACATAAATTTACTGTAGTCCTCAAATAATTTAATTTTTCAGTTCTTCCTGAGTATATGGAGTATAAAATATGGAACAGTGGCGAACCTTCCCACGAGTGGCCGGTTGACCAAAATTACCCCAAGAGCGCAGTGACAACTAACCCAAGAGGTCACAAAAGAACGAAAAACGCCAGAACAACATCCAAAGAACTGCAAGCCTCACTTGCCTCAGTGAGGCTTGCAGTTAAGGTTCATGACTCCAACATAAGAATGAGACTGGGCAAAAATGGCCAGAGGTCCAGGAGGTCCTCCTGAGCAAAAGGAACATAAAGACTCATCTTAGTTTTGCCAGAAAACTTGATGATCTTGATGATCTTGATCTTGACTTTAGGGAAAATACTCTGTGGACTGATGAGACAAAAGTCTAACTTTTTGGAAGGTGTGTGTCCCATTACATCTGGCATAAAAGTAACTCAGCGTGGTAGTGTGATGGTCTGGGGCTGTTTTGCCCCAGAACCTGGAAGACTTGCTGTGGTAAATGGAACCATAAATTCTGCTTTCTACTAAACATCATGAAGGTGAAAGTCCAGCCATCTGTTTGTGACCTCAAGCTGACTGACCTCACTTGGGTTCTGCAGCAGGACAATGATCCACAACACACCAGCAGGTTCACGTCTTTTTCATACAGGGCCATGTAGGTTTGAATTTTCTTTTCTCCTTAATAATAAACACTTTCAATTAGAAACTGCATTTTGTGTTTACTTGTGTCTAATATTCATGTTTAACGATCTGAAACATTTAAGTTGACAAATATGCAAAAAATAGGAAATCAGGAAGGGGGCAACCACTTTTTCACAGCACTGTATGATGGGATTCCTGTGACAGGCTTGCGACCTGCCCAGGATGCTTTTCACCCTATGCTGGGATAGACTGCAGCCCCCTCTGTGACCCTGAATTGGAAAAGGATAACAAAATAGATGAAATGATTATTAGTAAAATGATTATCCACCACAGTTTACACACAGCTATTATTATTGTATTTATTATTGTAATGTTGCCATGTTCTTAAATTTGAATGAATTGAATTTTTCAGTATAACCTACTTGCCACCACACTAGTTGATGCTGTTCACTGGAGCACTGCATCAATGGCACTGGAGAGAGCCAACCCTCATAGTGCACTAAAGTCTACTGAGACACAAACATTCTATCACAATGATCATCATCATACCTCAGTCAAGTGACTTGTTTAAATGTTTAAATTATACTTATATATTGTACCAGTATGTTTTAGCTCATGTTGAAACAGACCATAATAGTCCTATGATATAACGTTTGAACTGAATGCTAATAATCTGCAGCTGCTCCAGTAATATCCTGTTGTAAGAACTGACTGTATGATATATAAAAACTGACAGAATCACTTTATCATTTAAACAAGTTTTCCTGTCAAAGTTTGACTTGAAATCAGAACTGCAGACAACTGAATGTAATTTGCCTCAAAGTCTCTTCTCCTTAGTGCTGTGGTCCATCAATATCTTCTAACTTTATCTTCTGGGATAACCTGAATAACACTTCTCAGCGCTATTGTAGCGGTGCACCGGCATATAGGTACGCAAGCGAATCTGGTAGATTTAGGACTACTTCAGACAATAATAACAATTCACAAATGGGCTTCAAATTTCAATATCTTTCTGATTCAGTAATAAAGCAGTAATTTTTTGATGGACCGGACCTGTCTCTCACCCTATGAGGCTAGGATAAGCTTCAGCCCCCATGTAACCCTCAACCATAGACAGTAGAAAACATAGATGCGTCTTCCAGGTCAGAAAAATTAAGCCACTATTAGTGCCTTAAACCTGCAGTCTATCTGAAGGGCACCAGATAGCGATAGCCACAAAAAGTTTTCTGGTCCTATAGAAGTTTATGGCAAAGTGGCTTTCTGTCTTGACCTGTGTAAACACTTGCATGCTGAGCTTATGAGCTCAGTCACTCATTTGGGGTAATAATGAATAAAAAATAAACCACACAAAGTCATCAGCCAAAGAGTGTGTGGCTTCACAAACACATTATTTTCTTTTTTACAACCATGATGGAGATAGTAGGAACCTTCTGGAGGCTTCAAAACCAATGTGTGATGTCACACTAGCTACATCCATCTTTTAATGCTGTTTATGCCCTGAACTAGATAAGAGGTTAAAAACATTGATAAATGAATGGCTGGATGCCTGTTATTTTTGCCGGCCTGATATAAGCTAGTGTCAGAGCGGCCATGTTTTATGATAAGATTATGATAAACAAAGTTAATCACTTTCATAATAGTAACATTTTTACAGAACCTTTTTAAACCTGTGACTTGCTGGTTTTTAATTTTTATTATTTAATTTTACAGGAACATCAAAAGCATGACAGAAATTTTAGATAGAAACAGGTCAGAGTCATGGTGACGTCTAGTAAACAACATGGTAGTGGTAGAAGTTTTTCACAGTGAAAAGCAGCTCATAAAGAAGCATCTGTCTACCCTATATTGCCAAAAGTATTCACTAACCCATCCAAATCATTGATCACTGATCAGGTTTTCCAATCACTTCTATGTCCACAGGTAGATAAAATCAAGCAGCGAGGCATGCAGACTGCTTCTACTATCATTTGTGAAAGAATGGGTCACTCTCAGGAGCTCAGTGGATTCCAGTTTGGTACTATGATAGCATGTCACCTGTGCAATAAGTCCACTCATGAAATGTGCTAAATATTCCACAGTCAACTGTTACTGGCATTATAACAAACTGGAATGACAGCAACTCAGCCACAAACTGGGTTGCTATGTAAAATCACAAAGCAAGGTCAGGGGATGCTGAGGCACACAGTGCGCAGAGTTCGGCAACTTTCTGCAGAGCAAATCACTACAGACCTCCAAAATTCATTTGGCCTTCAGATTAGCTCAAGAACACAGTGTGGAATGCTTCATGGATTGATTTTCAATGGCCAATCAGCTGCATCCAAGCGCGATGCAATACCATGAGTCTGAGTTTGGTGGTTACCAAGAGAACGGTACTTGCCTGACTGCATTGTGCCAAGTGTATAGTTTGGTGGAGGGGGGATTATGGTGTGGGGCTATTTTTCAGGAGTTGGGCTCGGCCCCTTAGTTTCAGTGAAAGGAACTCTTAATGCTTCAGGATACCAAGACAGTTGAACAGTTTGGAGATGGCCCATTCCTGCTCAAACATGACTGCATACCATTGTGCAAAGCAAGTTCCATAAAGACATGGATGTTTGGTGTGTAAGAACTTGACTGGCCTGCACAGAGTCTTGACTGCAATCCCAATAGAACGTCTTTGGGATGAATTAGAGGAGAGACTGTGAGCTAGGCCTTCTCATATAACATCAGTGTGTGACCTCACAACTATGCTTCTGGAAGAATGATCAAAAATTCCCAAATTCCCACACTCCTAAACTTTGTGAAAAGCCTTTCCAGAAGAGATGAAGCTGTTATAGCTGCAAAGGGGTGGGTGGACATCATATTAAACCCTATGGATTAAGAATGGGATGCCACTCAAGTTCATAGTCTTATGAAGGCAGACAAGTGAATACTTTTGGCAACATAGTGTAGTTATACATGGAACTACCTAACTTGAGTGTTAGGCAAACTTTGTGCTAAACCTCTATTTAGCTTTTTTCCCTTTTTAAAAAAGGTACAAACACATAGATTGTAATAAGTGAACATAATGTCGCACTAATTAGCTTTGTTGCTTATGCTAATTAGTCATGTGAAGCTGTTGTGCTAAAGGATGCTGCAGTGAAAGATGAAATGTTTTAAGAGGCTTTGACTTAAGGACCCAGAAAACATTTGATTTGTGGAACCACTACAACCCTAGGTCTTACTGAAACAAATCTTATTTACAAAAAATATATATTCCATGACTCCTAACTGTTCATGCATTCTAGCATTAGCCTCCTCGGGACACGTACCTGTACAATGACACTCATATCTATAATTCTCTCTAATATTATTTCCCTTGAAAAACAAAAAGTCCACAAGCTAAAGGGCAGGTTCTGAGGAGCCATCTGATTTGGTGTGAAATACTAATCCTCCACATCAATCCAAACAAGTTCATCCATGACAGCAGAGCAGATAAATATGCAGACTTTACTATGAAGCCGTACCCTGAGGCTGAAGTGGAGGTGGCGCAGGTAACTGCAGTCTCAGCAAGAGGGAGTTATACCAGCAAAATACAATGTGTGTGTGAGGATGGATGAGTTTCTGTTTATACCGACCTTGGTGGCTTTGTAGCTTGATGTGTGTCCCTACGTACACACACACACAAACACACGGAGATGGTGAAATGATCCAGTGCAAACACACAGAGCTAACACATGAAAAAGAAACAATATTTCCATGTGTCTGTGCCACCTGACCTTGTCGGCTTACCAGGACTCATTACAGAGGAAAGCAGCAGTGGAATAGGTGGCAATGAAAAGCAGACATGACCCTCAGATTGTTGGAGCCAACATGAAAGCACTCCACTCGCAGGAAGAGGGAGGGGGAGGAGAGGAAGGGGTTGGTACTGCAAGAGTGAGCAAAGGGAGCTGTCCACAAACTGGAATGGGAACTGGTCTAGTTTGCATAATTTAAGGTTAATGAGGAAACAACAGCAGATGAAACCACCCTCATTTTCCCCCCGTTTAGCTTTGCTGGACCCGGGTGATTTTCATTAAAAAGGCATTTGAAGCAGTGCTTTAATCTTCTTCCTCTTTGGGTCGTTCCCTTTAGGAGTCGCTACAGCGGATCACTTGCCTCCATTTCACACAGTCGCCAGCATCCTCCATCACACCAACCCTCTGCATGTCCTCCTTCACTTCCATGAATTTTCTCTGTGGTCTTCTGTTTTCCTCCTGCCTGACAGCTCCATATTCAACATCCTTTTCATAAAATATCTGCCTTCGCTCCCGTGCACATGCCCAAACTGTCTCAACCTGCACTATCTCTCTGATGTGTTCATTTCTAATCTTGTCCAATGAAAATCTAAGCATCTTCAGCTCTGCCACCTACAGCTAAACCTCCTGTCTTTTTGTCAGTGTCAACATCTCCAAACATATATCTTAGCATGTCTCACCATCTCGTAAACCTTCCCGTTCACTCTTGTTGCTATCCTGTCAAAAATCACCCCTAAGAGTCATCTCCACCCACTCCACCCTGCCTGCACTTGTCTCTTCAACTCTCTTGTGCACTTGTCTGTTGCCTTGGATGGTTAAACCTTGATATTTAATCGTATCCACCTTCTATCCACCATCCACACACATATTCAGTCTTGCTTCTACTGACTTTCCCTCCTCTTGTCTCCAGTGCATACCTTTACCTGTCCAGGCTCTGTTCCACCTACTTCACATACTCTTTCTTGAAGGTTACCCCTACTCTATTTCTCTTATCTACACCCTGGTAGAACAGGTTGATGCTGCTGGCTTTGCCTCCCTTCCTCCTGGTCTCCTGCACACAAAATATATCTACTTTATTTTTTCTCCATCACATCAGCCAACTCTCTCCCTTTACCAGTCAGTCAATTTTACATTTAATTCCAACAATTTAGTCCCAACTCTCAGTTCCAGATTCTTGCCTTTTCTTTCTCTCTTGATGCCTGCTAACACACCATCCCCCTTTTCTCTTCCTTTGTCTTCAGCCAACAGGAAGAGAAGCATAGTTTCCACCTGCACCCTGTTGGCCAACATTACAGGAAGTGGTTGTCAACCTGGGTCCTGACCAATCAGGTATGGAAAACTACATGTTTGTGTTTTTTTTTGCTGGATGCCCTTTGCGATGCAATTAGGACTGGCACAAGGAAAATACTGGCTTGTGGCATCTCGTGGCTGGGTTGAAGCAGTGCTTTAATGATCTGCATCATCATCATATTTGTATTTTATTTAATATTTGAGCACATACACAAATAAATATGGAAAACATGAATAAAGACAATAAGTTTTTGCTTGAAGACGTTTCACCTCTCATCTGAGAAGCTTCGGATGAGAGGTGAAACGTCTTCAAGCAACTTAAAGAAGTCCAGAGGCTTTTCTTTCCAAGCTCCTTAGACTATGATGACCTGGATGACTGAGAACCTTCACAGACACAATAAGTTTTTATCTACCAGAAATGATTCAGTGATAGCAGATAAATAAAAAAGTGCCCTCTTAATAAAAAAAGGCACAAATGTAACACAAGTAGCCCTTAATATAGCTTAAATACCAAATTAATAGATAGACTAATGATGAAATTATTATGTGCATTACTGGTAATTTACCAAATAGCAAGAATAGTGTGAAGCTGTGTGTTTGTTTGAATCCTGTGCTAAATACACAACCTTGACTCGTAATGAGTGTTTTGAGGCAGAGGCAGCCTTTGGCCCTCTATCTCTCAGTTATCCTTACAGGGGTAATTGAACAGAGGGACACATTGTTCTCCTCATCCCCAGCCATGTCCTCCCTACCCCTCCCATGTGTCTAATCACACCTCCATTTGCATGGAGAGCACTGAGAATCAGCCTCAATAACGGCGCACTGCCTTGAAAGATGAGTTTTTAATCTGGGAGAGGAGATGAGTTTTTGACCCGCACCTGTTTGTTTCCGTAGTTTCTTTTTCCCGTCGAACAAAAGTGACCCGCAGGTAAATTTGCAGAGGCAGGATAGCTGCTCGCCTCCCTAAGTACTGTCACTGTGCATTTATTAATATCTCCATATCTGACATGGCGGAGAAAATGGTTCTTGGCGATAAAGGGCACTTGTCGTGGTGGGTGAGACTGCCTAACAGGCAATCAGATGGGCTGACAGCGAGTGTCAGCCGGCGCGTGTGTGCATGTTTGTGTGCAGGCAATGAAGAGGGCTGCAGTCTATGGGAGAGGGGTGGGTATTTATTCTTCTCCCATTGCCCTCTATTGACCCATGTAATAGAGAATTTTACAAGGGGAAGTGTTTGAAATATTCTTTGGATGTAGGTAATGTGTTCATCTAGGGAAAGTAGGCTCTGCTTTCTTTCCCAAACTACGTCTTTTTCTCACACACATTGTTGCACATGATTTGCAGATTCACAGGAGGAAATATCCTGACCTTTTTTCAAAGGTTTTGATTGATTGACAGATGACTAATATACTGAGTAGTATATTGATGTCTTGGTGTTTTAATTTTTTGTCCCTTGGAGATTTCGGTATGTACTGATGTGATAGCATCGCACAGTTGCTGCAGATTTGTTGGCTGCACATCCATGATGAGAATCTTTCATTCCACCAAAGGTTAAATCAACTTTTACACAAGGATCTGGTGACTGTAGAGGCAGTTAAGATACAGGGAAATTATTAGGTTAATTAATTATTAAGAGAATTATTAAGTTCAGGAAACCAGCTTGTGATGTGGTGCATTATTATGTTATGTGGTGCTGGAAGCAGCCTTCTGAAGAGTGGTACACTGTGGTCATAAAGGAGGGACATGCTCAGTAACAATACTCAGGGGAGGGAGGGATGGAGGGAGGGATGGATGGATTGATTGGATGGATGATTCTGGCCCTTCAATCCAACTGTCTGAAATGAAAACTGATTAGATCCCGCAACGTTTTTCCAATCTTCTGTGGTCCAAATTTAGTGACCCCATGTAAACTGTAGCCTCGGTTTCTTGTTCTCAGCTGACAGGAGTGATACCCAGAGTGGTCTTCTGCTGCTGCAGCCAGTCCACTTCAAGGTTCAATGTGTTGCATGTTCAGAGATGCTCTTCTGCATACCTTGCTTGTAAAGTGGTTGTTCGAGTTAATCTTGCCTTCCTATCAGCTTGACCATTCTCCTCTGGACACTGACAACAAGAAATCATTTTTACCCAGAGAACTGCTGTTCAATGGATATTTTCTCTCTAGAGATAGTTGTGCAGGAAAATCTCAGTAGATCAGAATTTTCAGAAACATTTGAAGTCCCTTAAATCACCTTTGTCCCCCATTCTGATGGGGTCGTCTTGATCATGTCCTTGTGCCTAAATGCACTTAATTGCTGCCATGTGATTGACTGATTAGGTATTTGTGTTAAAGCGCAATTGAACAGGTGCACATTACAAAGTGAGTGTATGATTTTCCAGCACAAATACACTTGGGCAGATAAAATGAAGATTAGTTCTTTCCTTTATTAATCTGTCTGTAACTACCATACTTTTAGAACTGCACTTCTTAGTGCAGAGATCGCTTTTGTGCCTTCAGGGCTATTTATATATAAGCTGATACTCCCTGGTGGGCTTAATGGGCGTTTGTGTTTACTGGTTACCCTGGTGAAAAAAAAATCACAAAAATCTAGTTTCTGAAATATATCAACACATTTCGAATCCTTACTTAATACTTGTCTTGCCTTCCACAGTTGTAAAATCTTGCCCCATATTATTATCTGTTAAGGTTTGCTTTGTAATAAACAAATAATGCCCTCCTACATAATAAACTTCTGTGTAAAGACAGAACCAAGAGTGTGTCCTCCTGCACAGCTCTAGTAAGCACCATCTTGACCAAGTGTCATTAATATGTTTACGATCAAGGCTTTTAATCCCAAACTGCTCCACGGAGGCTGGTAAGCAGTCAAGAAAAGAAGAAGATGGCTGTGCTCTACAGTTTGAGCTCCCACTAATGAACGCGCAGTCCAGCGTGAGTGCAGTGAGCCTGTGTACTCAGCAAAAACTGCAGCAGGTAAACAAAGGTGAGGAAGTTTACAATTAGTCAGCGGATTCATATCATGCTAATCGCTACCATATGATTTAAATATTCCAGGCTGACGTGCACTAAACTGTCACGAGTTTACCTTTTTACAGAAAGCAATTCACTCACAACCCTGAACACAAACAAACCTTCAAGCATATTTCCCTACACAAATGCCTCATCAAATCTTCCCACAGTGAATAAACACACACACACACACACACACACACACACACACGGGCGCAAATATGCACCGATTTGATGTTCCTGTGGATTTTGACACATCCACAGAGCAAACATAAGAATAAACACAATCACACCTATTCATCTAGCACACTTACTAAACCTCATCACCTTATTTACCGTTTCTCTTCATAGCTGGATTTGTGAGAGCGGCCTTCATTTTGCTGGTACTGCTCTGCTTTATATCGTTGCCAAAATCACAGGTGACGGGCCACTTTTCTTTGGTGCCCTCCCTTCAGCGCGCGTTGTGGGCAGAATCATTTGATGGTGATAACGCTCGACACACACGCACACACACACGCACACACATTTCATATATTCAGCCTGAGCATGAGACGGCAAAGCTAACGTTATACCAATTAACCGCCAAAGTCACCTTCGCCCTGAGGGGTGCGTGCACACACACTGCAACCAGTATGATGAACGGAGACAGATCACGTCACTGGGTGAGTACTCAGTGTTCATCAGCATACACACCTTCAGCCATCTGAAGAAAGATAAGGAAAAATGCAAGGAATGCAGTAAAGAACGGCCTCAAAGCATGGCATTGTGGGAAAACGGAGCGCCTGAGAGTGTCAGGTGAGCACCTGCTGAGCGCTCCACCAGGATAACTTGGGAGCAATCTGAAACTGTATTCTGTTGCCTCTGTTTTAATTAAGCGGTGGAAGCTTTTTCAGAGGTCAACCAAATGAGCTTTTAACTACACTCACTGCAGGAGTGGATTTCTTTTCCACACTGACACACACTTATCTGATGCTGGCTTGTTGATGACAGCATCGTAGGACGTTTACCAAAAAATAAGGATGCGTTGAGGGGAAGGTTTATAAGGCAGAACAGAGATAAGAAAAAGAAAGCAAGTTTATGTAGCACCGATCCCCTGCCCCCCTTTGTCTGTTCCTCCTGTTTGGATTGCACTCTGTAATTACAGAAGCTTTGAGGATAATAGAAAGTTAGTAATGACACAGTTTTCCCTTCAAATGACCTTGTTGAGCCATCAGTCAGCACGCAGGTATGATGGTGATGTGGATTTCCTTCTAGCTTTGCCTGTGTACACATGTCACCTCAAAGTGCTACAAAATAATGTATCTGGACATCTGTTAACCCACCGTTGTTCTCCATGCTGTCCTTCATGGTACTCTGTGCGTAGCAGCATGGATTCTGCTCAGCACTATTGATTTGATCTGCTGCTCCCCTACATCAGAACTTAGGGTTCAACCACAAGCAGAATGATCACCTACAGCCAAAATCTCTTATTAACCTAACCTCAAGTATGTCTTTGGATTGGAGGGAAGCCTGGATGTTGAACCCAGGACTTTCTTACTTTCTGTGTGGGAACAGTGCCAACCACGGCCCCGCTTTGCTACCTGCAAATAATAAGGTTGATTAAAAATGGAGAAAAAGAAAAGGGAACCAAAGGAGAAAGTCAACAAAGACAGGAGCAGTAGGTTTTAAGCTAAAACTATTATAAATCAGGTTAGAGGGTCAGATGACAAAAAACTGAGGGAGCAAATTGGTGTTTGATGGATGGAAAGGAAGTTTAAAATGCTTTGGTCCAAATCAACAGGAAACGTCTCCCCAAAAATTCTCTCGCGTGTTCAAACTTTGGAAACTGAAAGAGATGCTGAAATTGTATTGATTGTGGAAGCAGCTGGGAGACAGGCTGAAAACAAGAGATTGTCATGGAAAGAGGAGTGTTGCTTATTGCAACTTTTTAAATCTGCCTCCTCTTCGCTCAATTTCTCGAGACAGCCAAGGTAATTTAAATCGATTCTAAGTCCTTACATTACAGACACACTGACAACAGTTTGGAGAGAGGGGAAATGGATTTTTCTGCTCATCTGTGAGCCAAGGCCAAATCTGAGGACTTCTACAGCGGCGCTGTAACAAAGCACGCTGCTGCCAGCCAAGGCTCCTCCTTCACTTGACGTTTTTACCTCACTGTATTGCTTTTGCTCCATAAAATCCGTCGACAGCTATTTTTTTTATGATTTCAGGGTTGTGGTAAGACAATAATGGCCGTGGAGAGGGCGAGGCCCGACCTTCCATCTCACTTGGCATTTCCGTGACCGAGAAAAGGAAAACAATGTTTGTGTGTTTGTATGATCCCACAGAGCAGAGCTACCTTTGTGGTTTTTAGAGCTTATGCATAAACATGTGTTCACGGCGCTTACAGGAACTGATATAACAATCAATTGACACACACACACACACACAGGCTCATAGTCCTCATCTGTCCACCGCTTGGTCGACAGATTCACAAGCAGAAAATTGTAAATATTGAGCAACCCCCTTGTCCCTGAAAAATGAAGTACAATAGCCGGAGGCAATTCATCCCACTATTGCTTTTTTATGAACTAATATGTTCATAGTTGCCGCTTCCAAATTACTCAATAAATATCCAATACTTCCTCAGAGACGGCCTTGACCCTGTTGTCTGAAAGAACGCTTTTCAGGAGTGGACGCTTTTTCCCCAACACGCTTAAACACTGAAAGCAGCTTCGGTAAAGTGGCAATTACCGTCCTGACATCAATTCAGAAAGCACATAACAAACCTGCCCTGTTTCGAGAAAGCAAACTGGACAATTACAGAGGCAAATAAAGCCAGTCACCGAGAGCGGGAAAATAAAACTCCCGCGGCATAATAATTCAGCTTAATTAAAGGAGCAGCCCATCCAAAGGGTCATTTACAACAACACCCCCGTGTCTCCCACCTCCGGAGGTATTAGCAGAGTTAAAAGCAGCGGGCTACACGGTAGAAGTCGTCAGACTGACCTCCAAAGCTTCTTTCCCCCCTCATCTATATTTATATGAAGGAGCGGCACTAATTTTGCCCAGTAAATCAGTGTGCACATTCCGTTGTGACCTCCAGCTTGACACTGAATTAAACAATATCAGGGCTCAAGAAGCCCGCTTTAACAAGCCTTAAATTCCTCCGTCCAATCCATCAGCGGGGATATTTCTGACACACGGAGGGAAGAGCATGAAATAAGGCAATTATTGAACCCTTCAGCCCATTTTTACGGCTTGGCTGGCTGGCACGATGCAGCACAGAGCCTCAGAGCTCTGAGTTTGTGCCGTGAGATGACTCTCAGCGATAGGGATGCTAAAAATTAATACAGTGAAAAGAAATTTCAGTAGTTAGGCAACATCTTTTTTGTTGCTAAATATAGCCTGTCAATAAACAGGATGTCACAAAGACGTGTAGCTATGGCGGCAGTTTCCAAGAGGCCCTTCTGGAGTCCTCCTGACTTTGCCCATGAAAAAAAAACAAAGTGTTGAAGAGAAAAGCTTCAGTTTGAGTCACACTTGGTGTTCTTCTCCGGTGCAGGCAGGACGAGAAAAGTGCTCTGTGCGTGCGTCTTTCGTGGAGGTGGCAGTCGATCCTGTGAGCCCTCTCAGATTGCCTGACAGATAATCCATCACACAGTCAGTGTGTCTGACAGGAAGAGGTCTCAGTCAACTTTCTGTAGCGCTCACACGGGCCCTATGAAGGACAATCACTCTTTTCAAGTCTCTCCTGGGACGACGTACACTTGAGTTTCATTAGAAGACTGCAGGTGGATGATTTGAGGAGTTTAAGTGTACGTGTACACTGATGTGCAGACGAAAAGCAAGAAAGAAGGCAGGGTTGTTCAAAAAAAACAAAAAAAGATTTAAATGAGATCATGTAGACTATATTTTTGGATACACGAGGGCGTTTTTAGTGACTTTTTAGTTTTACAGTTACCATGGAATCAACATCGTTTCTGAGCTCTGTCAAAATCCTGATTTATTGGACTACTGAAGAATGGAAAAATAATAAACATAACATTTATACATTCTAAACGTAAAATTCTAAACATTTAAGAAAGAAGACCTGAAAATTTATGGTAGAAATCTTAAGAAACTAAATATCTTTAGACAACTGACACTTCAACACAAAGATGAGCTGTGGCCTCTGGATAGCTTAACCCCTTAATCCCTACTGTGTCATATTTGATGCATGAGTTTTTGAGATGTCTACATCTGTGTCATCCTCCTGAAAAGAAAAAGGGAGATCTATTACATGAATGAAAAAAAAAAACTGCTTATATTAAAACCTTTCACTATAAATTACATCTAATTCTCTTTTTTTCCCCTGTTGGAAAAAAAAGACTTGCCCAATGAGGAAGCAGCTTGATTTACTTGGAAAAACATTTGCACATGTACTTGCAAAATATGTGCTCATGCAGTCAGTAGTGTTAAGAAAACTGTACGAACTGCTAAGGATCTGCTCTCCCCACTGACATCACATTCATTCTGCGAGTGTTTTTCCTTCAGAAATGCCTGGGAAATTCAGCAGAATTTCTGCTTCCGCCTTACTTTGCTTTACTCCGATATGGGGCGGACAAATTCAACACACTAAAGTGTAGTTTTTAAAACATTTTTTGTTTAATGTCACAAATTACACAGTTTTCTCATTGTATTTCAGACATCCTGTCAACATCCATTCATGATTATAAAAAAGTGCAATTCTTTGTTTTTAATCATTCATTTTCTCGACACCTGTGTAAGAGAGTTCCTCATTAGCCTTCATTGGACAGGCACAGATTAGAGCAGATAATGGACTGTCTCATAGTAGCACTTTATAAATAAGACATGATGCACAAATTCAGAGTGAGTACACCATCTACTTCATTTGAAACACAGACGAGGCTTGGTAACCAACGTGGACGAAGTAAAGTGTTTACTGCTTCCATTCATCTCTGTTTCAGCAAGTACCACTGAATGATATTACAGCTTATGAATGGTGTGCGATAACATGGCAACAACTCAGTGCATGCCAAGGCTGGATGTGAAGATGGAAAATGTTTCCCACTTCATATTTTGCTGAAAAAGAAAGACAAGAAAGCTAATGGAATGGACAAAGTGTTGGGTGTCCTTTCAATATGTTAGCCTGAATGTGTTAGTGGTTTTTCCTAACTAATGCACATTTTAATGATTAAAGAAACTACAGCTGATCTGATCTGCAGAGAGGAAACCGGTGCAATGGCAGAATCCTGTAAGTGCTTGTGATATGGATCTCAGTTGGCAATCAAAGTGAGAAATGCACACCAGTGTTAAATAAAAACAGAAAGGCCGACATTATGAAAGCAAAGGCTCGAGGTTTTGGAGGTCTGCATGTGGAAGAAAAGGCTGATGCTGCTGCGCTGAGGCTGGAATGAGACGTCCTGCAGGATTCTCTATTTCTTGATGGCTGCCACCGCTTTCTTGGCGGCATCATCCAGGTCATCTGCTGCCAAGATGGGCAGGCCGCTCTCGGTCAGAATCCTTTTAGCCTCGTGGACGTTGGTCCCTGAAAAAGGGCAAAAAAGGGAACAACCCCCCCCCCAAAAAACAGCGTTACAACAGGTGACAACCAACATTACAAAAATGGCTAAACAAGGATGAACCTGATCTGCCAGCTGCACCGATGTTAAAAACCACACTGTGTGAAAGGCGAAGAGCTCCTCTGGAGGAATCAATCCACACAGACAGATGGAGTCATGGGTCAATGGTGGCACATGCAACTGCTGATCCGAACGCCGCAGAGTGTGAACAACGGGCAAAAGGGCAATTTGTGTGTGTGTGTGTGTGTGTGTGTGTGTGTGTGTGTGTGTGTGTGTGTGTGTGTGTGTGCGCCTGCTCCCCTGGCTGCAGCGAGGTCAGGGGTAGCAGGTGCTGGGTGATACGGTGCTGCCCGTGCCCCCAGTAGGCCCGCAACCAACCAGAGAGAGAGAAAGAGAAAGACACCCGAAGATACTCTGTGCAACCCCGAGGCTCTACGCACTGAGCTGGCTGCCTCCCAGCACTGCACACCGCTCGGCCAAATGCAAGCCTGACAAGCCTGTCACAACACAGGGCAGGGGGCGCCTCAGCGGACGGAGGGACGCAGGAAGGGGAGTGGATGAGAGGAAGAGAGAGGGAGTGAATGAGGTGGTGGTGCTGGTGGGGCAGCAGAGCAAAAGGTCAAATGAAGCAAAATTGGCCCCTCGCAGCTAAAAACAACAAAAGCCAGCTGTTTATGTGGCATTTACTGATTCGACACATGAAGAAAAAAACTGAATCTGTCTGATGTGCCATCAAACACTCAGCACACTGGTGGAACATTTAATTATCTTTTTTTTTTTTTTTTCGAACTACTTACATTTGTTTGTTTTTCTTAATCAGATTTCAGATCTCATTTATTACATTTTGAGTGGACGCACCTCTCTGTGTCTGTGCTGAACACTTCAACTGATGATCACTCCCGTCTGATCTTTTCTTACTTCAAATTCAAACCAATGAAAAACTCAAGTTATGCTGTGTTATTTAGAGAAACACCACATTTGAAAAAGTCTCTTAAAAAGGTTCTGGAAAAACACTTTATAGTGACTTTACACGTAACGCTCTGATTTACTGTATATGGACAAAGGGTGTGTTGAGATTCTCTGTATATTAGCGTCTCCCTGTATTCGCTCGGGTGTTAAACGAGTCGATGTGCGAGTGTTTGTGCATGCTCAGACGCTTACAGGTTGACCTTCGCTCTCGTGGCTGCCGTGTAATTAAGACTGCATGATATGTGAATTCTCCGGAGGCCCGGCCACCCTGATCAATAGACCTTTCATGAGGAATTCTATTACCAGTGCCACTTAACGCCTAATATTTCATCTCTTTTGTCCAGCCGTATAATAAGTCATTCCAAACACATTTCTGCAGGCTCGCACTCCAAACAATCAATTCGGCAATGCAATTAATTAGAATAAGAGCAGGAAGAGCCCTTGCTCTGCTGCATAAACAAGGGATCGGATGTCTCAAGTCGTTTTCACATCAAACAGCAGATATTCTCCGTGCGACTGTGTGCGTCTCGATTCGGACACGCAGCGAGGAGAGTGGTGCAGTACTGTATGCTTTACATTCAACAGGCTAATCCGCAAACTTCACTGAGATTGATGGATCTATGCTTCTATACTGACAGGTTTATCTGTCACAAGATTAAAACAAAGCTGCAGCACAACAAAGTTCAAACGACACAAGATAAAACTGACAAAAGTGGAAGCAGCCATATGGGCCCACAGCAAATACATAATGCAGCAGGTATTCTGAAAAGACAAATATGCCTATGGAAAGTGTATACAGGAACAAAAAGTAAACATGCATTTTTTTCTCCCCCATACATATTCATGACCAGCAGGAGTATTCAGTATTCAGACTGTGCAGCATCTGTGTGTTACTCAGGTCATGTGTGGTGGAAGAATCACACGTCGTGTTGGAGTTGTGCATTTGTGGGAGTCTTTTTCTGCACAAGTATGGGTGAGAGCTGACTGCAGTTCCACTGTGAGCAGTAGGGAGCACTGATAGCTCACACCAGCAGCATCAGCAAGGGCTGAGCTCAGCTGGATACAGAATTACTAAGGCATGTGTGGAGTATATGTGTGTGAGTGCAGGGTATAACTGGAGAATGGGGAAATGTGTGTGTTCACCTGCAGCCACTAGGTGCTGCCAGAGACCTACTCACAGTCTGGAGAGGGCGTCAACGCACACAGTCAGCATGCACAAATAACCAAAGCAAGATGATTGTTTTAAATGAATTTCTATATGATTAAATATAATAAATGACCATCAGAGAAGGCAAAAATATAGATTTCTGCAGAAATTCATCACAACATACAGTATTCTCCAGACCTACATCATCAGTCCGACTGACCTGTTAATTTCTGAGAAATGTCACAGAACACTAACTTGCTAGTCTGAACTTTTTTCTTTATTAACAATCAACT
The DNA here is from genome assembly GCF_001858045.2 of Oreochromis niloticus. Lineage (NCBI taxonomy): Eukaryota > Metazoa > Chordata > Actinopteri > Cichliformes > Cichlidae > Oreochromis > Oreochromis niloticus. Next base: position 29,507,712 of record NC_031970.2, read on the forward strand.
CCTGAAAATTCAATCAAACTTTAATTCACTTTTCAAAATGCTCAATCCAATCAAACACCGACAAAACCCCCCAAATTTAATTCAGTTCAATTCAACTTCATTTATATAGCGCCAAATCATAACCACAGTGGCCTCCAGGCGCTTTATAATGTAATTTAAAGACCCTAGAGTAATACAGAGAAAACCTCAACAACCAGACAACCCCTTAGAGGAAGAAGTTTGTGACAGTGGGAAGGAAAAACTCCCTTTTAACAGGAAGAAACCTGGCAGAACGAGGCTCAGGAAGGGGCGGCCATCTGCCGTGACCAGGTGGGGGTAAGGGGAGCGGAGGAGAGCCTGAGATTAATAATAACTAATGAATAAATACAGAGTAGCTTATGAACACACGTAGTGAAAGGAGGCGAGTGAAGAAAACAAACCCACACTCATCATGGGAATCCCCCAGCAGCCTAGGCCTATTGCAGAGTAACATAAGGAGGATTCAGGGTCACCTGATCCAGCCCTCACTATATGTTTGATCAAAAGAGAAAGTTTTAAGCCCAATCTTAACACTAGAGAGGCGGTCTGTCTCCAGAATCCAAACTGGGAGCTGATTCCACAGAAGAGAGGCCTGAAAACTCTGCCTCCCATTCTGCTTGTAAATATCCTAGAAACTGCAAATAAACCTGCAGTCTGAGAGCAAAGTGCTCTAATGGGGCGAAATGGTACTATGAGGTCTATTCAAGACCTTGTATGTGAAGAGAAGGATTTTAGATTAGATTCAGCATTTAACAAAGAAAACAGCATAAGAGCATTCAGCAGGTGGCAAGCATCACCACACAATTTTTTCACATCTATGTGGCAATTAGCTAGCGTACCTGTGACTACTGTGAAAAATGTCGCTTTAACGTGTGACTTACAGGCCACTAGGCTTCAGCGGGATAATAAGGGTTGGGGCTGTGCCAAAGATTTGTGCTGGAGGAGCTTTCTTGATGCTGCAAATCCTACATTTGTGAGCAGCTTTGTCCTAACAAGCTGTGCTTAGCGTTGCTGTCATCTGAGAGAAGGACACGTTGCTGTAGAGTCAGACATACAAAGAAAGTCTGAAGCTGTAATGGTTCCTTATATGTCAAGGACACGATAAAGACCGTTTCCTTAGCAGGAGAAGATAAGGGAAACAAAAAGATGTAGCGCTTGATAAATGAACTCTTTCGCCTGCTGTTGGTAAAATCTTTGCCACAACAAAAACTGGAAACCCCTTCACCTTCTCTCACAGTCAAACCAACCGGTTAATTAATCATGTGCTGACTGAGTGATTGTCAGTGTAAAGCTGTGTGTGTCTGGATATTTCTTTTCCCTTTTAAATATCACAATTGTCATTAATACATGGCAATTAGACAGGCAGCTTCTGCAAGACTGTCCACTGACAGTTTTTCTTCACGTTTCCTGAGCTGGTGGCTTGTCTGCACTGCTGGTGAGGTATGGTTTGCTTCACACTAGAAAGTGATTAGTTCCCCACGTAATAATCTCCTGGCTGTCAATGAGGGCTTTTGATGTGTCACACTAACATAATTCCCACCATCTGTCTGCTGTCTGAAGGTACTGGGGTACGCTGTGAAAGAAGTTCTTAGAGGACTTATTTATTTGTTTATTTTTTTAAATTAGACACAAGCTCAGCACTAATAAGGCAAATAATTATGTATGTAAACTGTATGTATGTAATTGCAGTTGTCAGGAAATCTCATGGTAAACCAAAAGTTAACATTTTAGTTTCGTGCCAGTGTCCTAACGTACATTATAATCTGTATCATTATCTTTTTGTGTTGGGAATCTGCATAAATGTCACAATGCTGCAGCCCAGTAACTCACTTAGTAAAAGCAGTTTAAAACAAAGAAGGGCGCTCTGTCTCAAGACCAGCCGGATGAACCACAGGCAGCTGATATTTACAACCCCCCCCCAAAAGAAACCTATTTAACTGACTGCATGTTGTCATACTCACTCGACTCTTAACCCAACCCCAACCAGACGGTCTACATGATTTTTATATTATCTGTTATTTAAGAGCAGCTTACTGCAGCATCAGATTTCATGTTTTCATCAGTGCTAACTCTAACAGAGAGCATTACGGTATTAGTATCTTAACACTGTGTTCCCTATCTGCATACTTGTATAACGTGCATGACATTCATTCTCATGATTTAATCAATTCTTGTCAGATTCTTTGTGAGAGGCAAACAGCGAGATTTACACTATGTGAGAGTAAGTTAATCGCTATTTTTAAAAGGCACTACAAGAATGAAAAAATGTGTAATATATGTGAAATCAAAGACAGAAACCCCCCCAAATCAACCAGTGTGTGAATTTATATATCTATATTTATGTATGTGGATATGCATAAAGCTGCAGCAGCTATTTAAGCTATAATGATGCTGTCAGGACTGATGTTGAAATCTCATCCATTGATACAGGGCCTCAAATCTTGTTTCAATTATATTTGAGGAAAAGCTCAAGCAGAACATGCTCCACTCTTTGATAGACAGTTGGGGGACACCTCAGAACAGAGTTAAATGAATGTAGTCAACTTTTTCCTGGATGCCAAAGACTATTTAAGAGGCAGACGACACTACAGAGAAACACAGGATGACCATGTGCACACTGTAGCCAGAGAGGGCAGTACAGCACCTCATTAGGTATCGCTTCCTTTCTATACCTTCGATAACGACAGTGTGTCTGCGTGTTCTCTGCTCAGTTTTCACCAGATGAGTCTAAGTGCTAGTGATGATAATTACAGACTGTTCTAGATCAACTCAATCAGCCCACATCAAACACTTCATGCATACTCTATCAACTAACACAACTCTATCAGCAACTAGACCACATGGCCTCTCTTCCCCACATATGGGAGCACATAATTCTCCGCCAATGCAATCAACCCTGGCTCTTTAGGGCCTTTCCAATTAAAAGTGTGCCTGTTAATCCATTCTGATCCTGTTGAAGAACGCTGGGCCGTTTTCACTGCCCGGCAGTCAGCCTAGCAAGCTGAGCTGATTGATTCAGAGCCAATCCTCTCCACAAGACTGCAGCCCAGGATGTAATGACCCACAACTAAGGCTTGGATTAGGCCTCGGTCAGGGTGACGTGTTTGGACCATCCGGCATCCACCAGAAGTGACTTTCTGGACTGTCTGAGAGTCATGTTGAATAATGGCTACTATCAGAAATGTGTGGTGGATAATTAAGGATCCGTGCTGATTGCCAGTCTAGTTCGTTCTGTAGTTGTGTATTCTAAATAGACAAATGTGCATCTTGAACTTGGAGTGTTTGAACTCCAGTCAACAATATTATTTTTGGTTCAGATCCAAAGTTATTTCAGCCATGGGGTAGATTTACATACCTGCATGACATTTTTATTCGACTTTAGGGGAAAGTAGTGGAAATGACAGTTAAGAGTAAAATTCTCACACTACGTCGTGCTCTGAACAACCATGCCCTCACAACTGCACAGCACCTCGACACACAGTTGGCTTCTAGAAACAGCTTACACGCCCTGACCTACAAATAGCAGATTGTGTGCAGACATACAGCATGAAATGCTAAGCGCTAACACACACACACTCTCCCCTGCTCTGTGCTCTGGACACACCACTCAGCAGGATCTTGACAATTAAGCTAACCACCAACTGCTGGCCCTATGCCTCTGTGAGTCACCACTGCCATCCCCATCCCCCCCCCACACACACACACTCGGGCACACGCACACACACAGCTGAGCAGGTTTTATTAGCATATACAGGTGAAAGGTGAGCCAATCAGTGCCGTCTCTACAGTTATTCTGGCTGCTGCTAATGACAGGTGCAGCAGAATGTGACATCTAAGAGAAATGCACTGCTGTTCTTTCTGGGACACTGGGCCACAATGAAGATGGATATGCACCTGAGAGTACAGCAGCAATAATACAATGGCTCCAAAGTTTAAAACTAGGTGGGAAAAGAGTTTCTTTGTACCTTTGAAATTGAAAATATTCATAAAATGATACGGCAAGCTCTATTCTCGGTCCATATAAACTCGAACCAGCTGTACCCTGAGCAAAGGAGACTTTAGGTACAGTTCAAGAAAAATAAAACTTACTGACACATATATGTAAAAGCAAGACAAAAAGAACTTATGTTTACATGACGATGATGTTACTCATGGTCAAGGTGAACAACTCCTCAAGATACGTGACAAGGGACAGAGCTGTGAACCTAGTTTCATGTTATAGCGTATTAACCCCAATCATTAAATGCTCATTAACATGAAATTCTTTCGCTGGAGGCTAGATGTGCCTAAGAGAAATGATGCAGTCTGGTTTAACTGGGAGTGCCAACTGCCGATGGCTCACTAACAGTGTCAGAGAGGCAAAACAAAAACTTTTGTGCATGTGTTCCACTGTGGGTGAGTGTGAAGTGCTGTTTTACCTTCCAGCCTGACCACCAGTGGCACTTTGAGCTCCAGCTCTCGGCAAGCTTTGGTGATGCCATTGGCAATGATGGCACAATTAACAATGCCCCCAAAGATGTTGACCAGGATGGCTTCAACCTGTGAAACAAGACAATAAAGAAAGAAAAAAGGATTAACCTAACAATAAACAGCAAGTGAAATGAAATGATAAGATAAAGACAAGTTTCAGCTGTACCATCTTTGTGCAATAGCAAGCAACAACATTTAAACAAACAGCAGAGCATGTCTTGTTGGGAATCCTAGCTGGTAACACTAACGGCTTCATTCTGACATGTACTAAATAAGATATTCAACTGATTACGTCATATAAAGAAAATACACCCTCATTAAATTATAATGTCTTACTTATAAAGACAAAATAGAAATAATCTGGTCCTTAGCTGGTCTTAAAATTAGGTAACTCCAACCTCAGATAACAAAACATGACAAATTACTGCGTGTATTTCTTTATCAAAAACAGCCAAAATGCAAAAGCAGTACACGAAAAACCAAGAATTCCTTTATTGCTTCTATAGGAATAAAGAGAGTAAGTAGCTGCCAGGTCCTGCTAATTAAATGCACCTGATTAACTGATAATTAGTGAGTATGAGCGCCTCTGAACAAGCAGAAGCTTCGGCAGTTTGCTGGTCCAGAGCAGCAAAGGTGTGTACAATGCCGAGGACAAAAAGATGTCAGCTGTGATCTTACAGACCACTGTTGCTGTCCATCAATGGGTTATAAAGGGTTATACAGCCATTTGCGAACAATTTTTAGTCCATCATTCCACACTGAGAAAGATTATTCACAAGTGGAAAACGATCAAGACAGCAGCCAGTCTTCCCAGGAGTGGATGTCCCAGCAAATTCACTGCAAGGTCAGGCTGTGCAGCGATCAGAGAAAGTGCAACAAAACCCAAGAGCGCCATCTCAGACTCTACAAGCTGTTAAATGTTAAAGTTCACGACAGTACAATTAGAAAAAGCCTCTTCTCACAAACCACAAATTTTGGAACAATGAACCTCATTGAAACAATGTGTATGCACAAGTTTATGCACGAACTGTGCATACATACATTTCAATGATGAAGGTCTGGCTGTCTTTGAAACTCTAAACAAGCTTTTTTTAAAGCTAAATACTAATACTGCTAGTGCTGCGATTACTACTTTTACTACTACTAATTTTTATAATTTCCTTTTCTTTTTTTCTTTTTTAAAAAAACCCCACAGTAGAAACACTTTGGAAAGCTGAACCTTTGCTGACGTGTTTCAGCTTCTTTAGTGTGACTTTCTCCAGTGTCCTAGAGTTAGTGTTGCAGAACTCTCTCTTACATTGTTGTCGCAGCTTTTTCCACTTCACCTGGAGGTTAACATGTTTCCTTATATAGAGAAACGGCACGTGACAGTATGCAGATTGCATGCAGACTGCAGAAGCCTGTTGGTTTAAAAAGACTGTGATTCACTAACAGATGCACGGTGTAAAGAACACACAAGCTGGTGTGCACAATCTGAGAATAATTTAGCATATGGACTTTTTTGTGCAGGGTAAGAATGTCCATGCAAACATTATTGAAAGAGGCTGTAATGTCCTTTGGATAGATTGTTTGATGAAACCCAAACATGGCGTATAAGCACAAACACCTCATACCGACTGTCATAACAACGGTGATGCTTTGGGTTTGTTTCACAGCCACAGGGCCTGGGAACCTTGCAGCCTTTGAGTCAACCATGAACTCCTCTGTATACCAAAGTACTCGAGAGTCAAACATGAGGACAGTCTGTCTGACAACCATCATTGATCCCAACCACAGCAACGAATCTACAACAGAATAACTAAAAAAGGAAAGAATTAAGGTGGTGCACCGACTCAAAGTTCAGACCTCAACCTGACTGAAACACTGCAGTGGGACCTTAAGAGAGCTGTGCATAAACAAACACTCTGAACTGAAGCAATGTTGTAAAGAAGAGGGGATGAAATTCCTCAACAATGATGTGACAAACTGGTAAAGTCTTGCTTTTTGATTAATAAAAATGTCCTACGTGGAGTACACGGTATCGTATGCAACATGGCCAATCCTCTCAGTGTCTCAGGGATAATTTATCATGATTATTTTTCTTGCTGCTAAGTTTTCATTGGGGTGAAGACTTTACTGTAAAGTTGTAGGGCAAAGTGAAAAAGGCAAACTCACACAGAGACATACAAAGTGCATCTTTGCACTCTGCTGGCAGTGAAAGGTGGAAGAAGTGTGAAGTTCACACTTTGTCAGGTGTGCATAAAAACACATTTTGTTCCATAAAGGAGCAGCTTGGAGTCGTCTGTTCTGTCAGCACGGGCAGGCTAAGACTGCGAGACAGTGTCAAAAGTGTGTCTCATGACAAAAGGCTGTTATGTTTGGCTCTTTAGGGCACGATACAGCAGTGTGTGTTACTGAACTAGGATGCTGGAGATAATCTTGTTTGAGCCTCTGTGGAAAGTGTTATGTAAATGATATATGGATATATATGTTGTACCTTTATGGAAAAGTGTCCAGTTTGTGCATTACAACACAACAGTGACCTGTTCAGATGCTGTCAGGTTATTGGAAAGTGGCTTAACATCCCATCATCTTTACCAGAGCACAGCTGCCCTAAAATATCGATGAAGACACGCTCAACTTTCTTACAAAACAAGCACAAAAGTGATATCACCAAATAGAGAAGCATTGCAGCTTGTGTGTGTTTGCATGTGTGCGTGATTACACACTGACAATCTAGCACTTGGTAATTACCCTAGCTAGCTCAGTGGAAAAGTAGACTGAGAGCACACAGGATTAATCCTCCATGTTTGTTTATAATCACTGCTAATCTGTTAGCGGCGATTTGGATGAGCAGCTTGTGGGTGTGTGTTTGTGTGCTTGTGTGTGCATGCCTGTTGTGCATGTGTATGTTGTCAGTGTGTGGTAATGATGTTTACAGGGAGAGAAGATCAAGGACTTGGATAGCTATCAGAGTGTCGCCATGGCATTGTCCTCTATATGCTATCCAACTGAGCATCTCCGTACGAACAGCGGAGAATGACACAAGACCAGGAGAGTGCTCCCGAACAAACACAAACATAGGCAGGGCTATAAAAACTCATTCACCACGCAAAGACACAGAGTAAGAGGTTCGATTCACACCGAGAGCCATTTTGTGCTGATTAAGTGTATCACACAGGGGATTCACCCAGAAATGCAAAAACAAACAAACAGGAGGAAGATGCAGGGAATCGATCGTCTCAAACTTAAAAATGAACAGTTTGGCGTTTCAATAAAACGCAAAGGTGATCAAATGAAACATGGCCTCCTGATTACAGAGTAATGCTGTATGATGAGGAGCTGTATTTATGGAAAATTATAGACGCATGGAGGCATGGTAAATGCTAATGTCTTTATACTATAGTATGAATTATGTGTGCTGTAGTTTTTGACTTCAATGAAGTCACAATCCCAGTCTATGAGAAAGCTGACGATGCACTCAAAACAGTGATAATTGTGCCACTCAGCAGCTTTAGGTACTTCTAGTACTTCATTCATTTACTTCATCTCTCCCTGTTATAATATTCCCATCATTTAAACAGTAACAAACTATATGTGTTTTGTTAAGATAATATTTACAAGCACACAACTTGCTCATCCTTTCCCAGAATTACAACCTGCTCAAAAATGGAAAGCACATTTTCACTTTTATAGTGATTTTTTTTTCCTCTTTTACTTCTATGAGTCTAATTTCATTATTGTAAATTAATCTTACAATTCTTTTATGTTACCCATATCTGAAAAAAGGGAAAAAACTCCACTTGCGACTACCACTAACCTCTAAATGCTAAAAAAGAAAAGATTGCTGCAACAAAGGCTGCGTTTCTGCTTTAAGGTACGGCTTTGAAAGGAAAGAAATTCTGTAAAAATTAAAGCTATTATATATGATTACATATACATATCCATATTTTCCTCCTGTGAAGTTGAAAAGGAAAAGGAAGGAGAGGAGGGCATTTATTTCCGCTTTTTTCTTTTTATTTATTTTATGTTCACTTTGTACTTTGCACCATGAATAGTTTGAAAAGTCAATATAATGTTAAAAAAAATTCTACCTATTGTAAAGCATCTAAATGATGATTTGAATTATCCCTGCTGTTCATTACTGTCTATGTTTATGACTGACATCACTGCACAAGTATGAATCTGCTCTACCACACACTGTATGACCTGTGTGTTTGCAGTAATGGGTCTACAGGGGAAGGACCACATATAGGTGAACGTGGAGGTGAAATACAGGTAAATTTACATACATTTTAAAGGAAACATATGCAATATATTAGCAATAACATTTACTCACTCGTTACCATCAAAGACAAAGACTCACTGGCAGCTGATGTGATGCAGAGTTCATGAAGTCCATGCTTGTCTATATTTTTTCCTCTTTTTTGCCATATACACTGTATCCTGCCTTAGAGCACAAGTATGAAAGTGTGTATTTCTACATTACCCCGTGCAGGTGCGGGACACAACAGGCAACAACAACAACTGTATATTATCCACAGATAAAACATAATCAACCAAATTATAATGCTCGAGTCTATGCACGCACCCAATTTTTATCCTGACCGCCAGCAACTTACAATAGATGAAAAATAAATAAATAAAATGCAGAGCATAAACAGAGCTTTAAAGAAAGATCAAATGTGGAGAAAAAAAAGGAGCCGCTGAGGGAAGATAATCATTGGAGTTGTTTGTATTACCAGTGAACAAACAATGCTCGTATCATCGGCCAAGGCTTCGCGTGCACAGTGCAGTGCGTTAACAATGTATCGTATTTAATGTGACAGTTTTGTTGGAGTGCTCCTCGCGTTACACAGCTGACACTGAGCAACAGCAATATGGGGCACCGATTTACGATAACAGTGTGTTTCTTTATTTCTGGTGGCTGAAGCTGCACATATTGTATCACAGTTGTTTAGTGTCGCAAACATACACACACACACACCCTCCGTTATATGGAGTCCCACTTGGGGGCAGCAGAGATTTAGACGCCTTTTGCAGCTTCACTAGAGAAGCCTCTATTCTCACCCCATCCACAGCCCATTTTTCAACTCTGTCTCTGTGGGGATGAACCATATTTCTTCCATTCATGCATCTCCTATTGACACCCATGTATATTAATGATATATAAGGCATGATTTATGTTGCTGGCCACAGAAGTAAATGCAGTTTATAGAAATATGGATGTGGCGAGGAATAAGTTGCACTTTGCTGAAAGTTTGTTTTATTTTTTTCCCTTCTTCTCCCGTTTCGTTTTACGACAATGGGTACATCCCAAAGGAGCACCTCGTACAAAGAGACAAATAAGCAGACATTTGATATAAATGTTCTTCAGCTGCTATATGTTCCAAGCAGAGATCGCAGATATACGTTGACAGGAAACAGCATTTTTGGAGAGTTTAAATACAGAACCGTGTGCCAGGAGGGAACAAGGCAGCGACGGCGGTTCTTACTATTCATTTTTCTAAAGATATTCTGCCCTGGAATGAGTCACTCGGTTCCAAAATGTATAATATGGTGAGGTCCTTTGTGGTGGAATGAAAACGGCACATTAGGTATGAATTACTTTGCTTCTCCGCAGGTTAGTGAGCTGTGGGGTTAAAATGCAACAACAGGGGGAAGCAAAAAAAAGAATGGGAGCCAAATTTAGTGCCACACCCCTTTGTTTGATGCCCTGTGCAATCAAACGACTAACTCCCCTGTACCACGCATCCTCTCAGCATCTCAGAAATCCAGATTTCAAGGTGTGAAATAGCACTGCGCCCCTGAATCCACCCCAAACCTTCAACATCACATTTCTGTACTTCTGCAACAGACGGTAAAACGCTACAGTCTCTTTCCTTAAAGGCATTCATTTCAGGTGAGCAAAGTTGGCAGCGGGGTGGATTTCTTTCATCAGAGCTCAGCATAAAGGCATCAGGTATAATGTGCCAGCTCACTCTTTTAGAGGATCTTTGTGTGTTCTTTCAGGCAGAGTTACAGCATGAGCTGTTGCCTTCTACCTGGGTGCCGGTGAAATGATTCAAATTTTAGAAAATAGGATCATTGCTGCCGGCATTCAGATACTCTGCCAAGGTTTTTTTTGCGTCAAAGTCAAAAAAAGGGGGCCTTCACAGGAGAAACAGGCTTTTCTGCCTGCTATTATACACCCCACTAACTGCATTTAGGACAAGAAAGAACTATAACTCAGACGATTCACCATGCTCATGTGGACCTTCATTGTAGTCTTGCTGTCTGAGTTTTTTATGAAACATATGCTGAATACATGTCTGGGAAAAAACCCCACTGTGTGTAATTATTACGGGCACAGATCTCGATCAGTATATACTGAAACAGTCATCTGTATTGACTGAAAAATGAGGACAACTTTAGAAAGCACCATTCCATGTTGGGGACGTCTTGGTGCTCATTTCCATACACTGTTAAGTAGCAAACAAACATGATGTACTTTTCTCCTCCAAATTTTAGCCCAGAAGGGAATAAAGGCATTGTATTCCTTCTCATTCTGCGAGGCTCCTTGTCATGAGTTGTGCGTGCGTTGCTGAATTATCACTCAAATACACATTTTTATGCCCATACTGCTGTTAAGCACCGCTAATCTCTCAGCAGGATAGAAGAGGGAAAGAATCTTGTTCCCTTTGTTACCAGCAAGCAAGACAGGAGTATAAAAAAAAGGCAGGGATGGAGATGGGTGTGTGTCTCTCTGTGGCCTATTAAGGGCTATTGTTCTGTCTTATCTACTGAAGACAGCCTGTACTGTCACCGCCTGCTCTGGCAGGTCTTGTTTATTTGTTTTCGATCCACTGGGGGCCCAGTTCTTGGTCCTGGGGCCACAGGTTAACATGTACGGCTTCCAAATCAAGGCAGGCCTGCTGGCTCTAGTAAAACATCTTGGACTGAAAGGAAGAGGAGTTGGCGAGAAACGATTATTCTGTTTCTGCCTGTGTTTGAAGTGGAAAGCAGTAAATTGTCTTACATGGGCACTGAGTTGTTTTGGATTTCTTGGTATATCTTTAGTTTCTATACTCAAATAGCTTAAACTTTGTAAAAGAACAACTGAAAGGGAGCTGAAAACTAGATAATTTGATAGAATTATTGAAAAAAAAAAAAAAAAAAACTTACCTAACTCAGTGACACCAAGTTAAAAAAATACCAAATAAAATATTCAATTCTAATTTTGTCACAAAATGTGAATTAATTTTTACCCATATGGTCCATTTGTGCTCACTGGATTTTAGCTTCAACATGATCTGCACATTTTATTTTGCTTATTTTTTCAGTTTTGCAAAGGATTTGCCATTATGCAGTAAGACACATTGACATTTGAGCCGTTAATGAACAGTCTTCACTTCTCTGCACTGTACTCACAACCATTGCACCCAAAAGACCTTTACAGCACAATCAACAAAGTCATCATCCATTTCAAAGAATGGAATAAGATGCTTTTCACCATGCCTATAAAAAATGAAAACTTGGTTCCTGGAGCCTGGAGGTTTTCCTCACTGACCGTAAACCCAAGCAACTTCTTTGTAAAAAATTTGGATCAGCCAACTCTGGCCACGTGTATAACCGCGGGGGCAGATGAGCAGAGCATCATCAGACTCTGCTTCTCATCAGCTAAACAAGTAAAAATGGGGGCCTTATGTCATCTGAATATGGTACAAGTCTCATCACTGATGGCAGGGTGTTGTAGTTTTCACACTTGCAGTGAAATTTTAAGTCTGACTAATGCCAAGGTCTTCATTTCAACCATAATCTCTCTATGCATCTGGATTACTTTGCTCTCCCCCAAATATGCTTGCAATTGGCATTGATTGAGCCACACTGTATCAGCAAGTTCAGTTGGGAAAAACTTTAAAAGCCTGGAAAACTACTGCAGAAGAGCACTTTAAAAATGGAAAGAAAGACCGGCTACTTGGATGCAAAATATAAAGAAATGAGAAGTGACTTGAGCCTGTTCACATTATTGTAGCATGCTTTCTTTTCCTTCTTTTTAGCCTTGTTTGAGATACTGAGATGGGCAAATTGCTTATAAATTCCATATTAAAGGCTCATCTCACGAATGGCAGCAGGGTCATTTACTTTATTTTGACGTTTAAAGAAAAACATCTGAAAAGTCTAAGTTCAGCAGCTGGGTTCCAAGATGCTGATAAAAAGGTCCAAAAACTAGGAATTAATTCATTCAATACATCCGAATACTGCTATGTATTTCCCTCTTGATGCTATCAGACTGTTTCATTCATTCAGTGAGTGGTTCAGTGAACAACGCCAAGAGGAGTAATGAGCATCCAAACTCCTGACACCACCTACTGAATTAAATTCACCATTTTTAAAAATCAAGAAGTTCCATCATGTAATACTGTCATCTGTGGGAAACCCAACTCTTCTCCAAGCTTTGCATTAAATGACCACTTCACAGAATCAAACACCCCACACGGCAATTTTATGGAACATTTGCTACTATGACCACTGATTCTGTCAAACGGAGTATCTATTTTGCCATGCAAATCTATTCTTAGAGACGATACAGAACAGGAAAGAGAGAATGACATAAAGACAGACTGAGGAAAAAAGAAGGTCTTAAAGTCAGAGAGTGAGGTGAAGTGAAACAGATGGAAGAAGGGAGATGGAGAAGAAAAGAGACAGAAAGAACTGATGGGAAGTGGTGCAGGCCCTGACTTCTATTGAAGGCTAGGATTGGCCCTGGCAAGGAGGGATAAGAGGGAAATAATTATCCGGCCTGCTGAAGCATGACAGCCCCTTCTTGGGACTGCAGAGAGACAGACTGAGCATTATGTCAAAGATTGGCCATGTCACTGGCAGAGACACCTTTTGACAGACAGTGGCGTCTGAAGTTTCAGCTGATGGTAAAAGCCTACCGCAACAGGCAGCTGGATACCTGTCTGATTGATGGGGTTACATCTGGAGGACATAAGGACGTAATTACTGAACTAAGTTTACTAACTACACATACTCCTTTATGTTCCTGTTTTTGTGCCAATTTAAAAACTGTGCAATGATTACATGCTGTCAGAGTGACTGTATTTAACCCAACTTTAACCATCTACTGAACAGCAGTTCAATAGATAGTCATACAGTTTTTATTATTGGCACCAATTCTCTTTTCTGAAAACAAATCATCCTGAGAGCAACGCGACAGAGCACTATTTCAGAGCCTTAACTCGAGTATGCATCGAAATGTCTTGCACGCATTCATCCACATCTTTGAGTCTTCTCACATATGCCCTGGCCAAGAGTCTTTTATGAGCACTCAGCCACCTCCAACCTAGAGCCCCCTGGGATTCCATTTTTTTTTTCCTGCAGGCGAAAGAATAGAAACCAATCAAGGAAAAGATGGCTTTGCTTCCAGCCAAAATCAGTTTGTGTGAAGGTGTGGGTAGGTACAGAAAGGGAGAGGGAAATGAGGAAAAACCCAAACTGAGGTCTGGCGTAACCTGCGTGACCACAGAATGGATCCTGAAAACGGCCTTTAACATATCTTGTGAGTAAGCAGTGAGGTCGGTCACAGGCTGTGACAGTTTTCTCATTGCTCTTCTGATCTTATTCTCACAAACTTTTTCACTGCTTTGGAATCAGTCATTGCACTCTGTGGTTTTGTTGAAGTAATGCAATGCTTACATACACAAAAATCTCTGACTGAATAAAGAGAAAAAAAAGCAATAGGAGGTGAATATACATTACAATTTCTGGGCCACTAATAGTTATGATTTGGATGTAATGACTGATTGGACCAAGTGGGATCAAATCTGTTCCAGTGAAGGCCAGTTGGTGTCGACAGTCGGGAGATAAAATCATACAGCATGTGGAGTTTAATGATTGTAATCATTTGCCTTCTGATCCAGTCACTGCCAGGCATTCCCATTAAGATTAGTTTAAACATGTTCGACAGGTGTGAGAGGCACAAATAATGCTAATTAACCAAAACTGTCTAATATGCCAAGCAAACACAAAAACTGTGCAATGTGTCGTGACTGAGAGGATTATTTTAGAGGGGCTCCACCGCCCCACAATTAAAGATTTTCTTTGATTTTTCTTCAGCAAAGTAGAAAAAAAAAGTAAAGCATTTTTTCATTAAACTCATTTTGTGATTTGCTAACATTTTGTGACAAGTTTCTCTTCTTGTGGGACTTTTGGGGATCCCTAGTGACACGTCTTTACCACTTTTTCTACTCTGTCATTCAGCATGTGATTCTTTCCAAATGTGGAGCCTAAACAAATCTCTCTCTGCTGTTAAATATAAGAATCAAACACATTTAACTGTAGACAGACCAATGTGAACACCACAGCAGATCTTACTATTAACCATCTCATTTCTTGGGGTTAAATGTCTGGATCAATGTACAGTACTGCGCAAAGCTCTTGAGCGACACTTAATTTCTTTATATTTTCCTTCCAAGGAACCAGACGGTCTTAAACTTTTTAACAGTTCTCAAGGCTTTATGGAGGTCTCCAAAGTTTTTCTTTGGACATTGTACCTGACCATTTTCAGAGGGATATTTTTTGTTTTTCACCAATCTGTGAACCATTCAAGCATAAAAAAATGAATCTAAATCAAGGGAACCGGTGTTTTGTCTACACATACCAGACGATTTAGCAAAGAACCAATCTGAAATTGTATCTTTGGACACTTTGTTACTAAAAGGCTGTTGCAAGAACACGTAATTTGTTCCCATCTTTTTAGATGAATCTATGACAGATAGCAAAAATAACAGGCATAAAATAGTATTTTTGTACCAATAACATGCTAGCGATTAGACCTGAGAGATGCATCTGGCCCTTTTCCATGAAGCCTCATCAGAAAAGGTCTGAGTTGAACGGTGACTGTCAAGAAGCCAGGAAGAAAAGGCTGAGGTATGAGAGGTACAACAGTGAGTGTGAGGGAGTTAGCTGTAAAACACTGGTTCATGGCTGCATTTCAACCAGTGGTGTTGGTGATCCTGTCAAAATCGATGGATTTATGAACACAGAAATACACCGTCAGATTTTCATCAACCATGCAATACTATCTGGAAAGCATCCAATTGTACAATTGCTGATATATTAACTTGCTTTTGCCTTACATAATGTATTTATATGTAAGCTTACACATGTTTTAATAAATGGCTGTACCCATTTCACAGGCAAGGAATACTGTAAAACTGGAAGTGCAACAGTGTACAATCCAAGTACTTCTGGATTTACTACTTATGTTCATGTCCTTTTTTGTCTAAGAGACAGTCGGTTAATAGGTAATAGTGACCAAAGGCCAAGTGTCCACTGAGCTCCAGGAAACATCAGTTCAATAAGAAGAGATATTCTTCCATAATTTATTTCAACATCTTTGCACTTTACACGACTGAATATTTAAATATAAATGCTATACATGTAGTTGTTGTTGTTCGTGTCACGTTGCTATTGTCTGTTTGTCTATTCTGTTTCCACTGAGACCAAAGAAAAATTCAAGCCTAATTGCTTGCACATGTACACATACTTGACCAATACATTCTGATTCTGAAGACAAAAAGCAAAAAAAGGCTAGATCAAGAGTTTCCTGGATGCAGTAAGGTGATGGTTATCACCTATACCAACATTTAAGAAGCTTAAAAAAAAAAAAGACTGAAGTTTTATTCTTAGCTACTAAACCATCACAGTGATTATGTGACCCTTTCACCTCCCCTCAGATTTATGATAAGCAGAATGAATGTCTAGTACTCATGGAAATCAAATTTCAAATTTAAGAGAGACTCTCACAACTTATCAGACACAAGAAGTTATAGAAAAACCTGTATTTTCTATGAAAAACGTCCCAACAACACACTGTGAACTCATTCAGCTGTCATTTACATCATTATGATTCACATACACAAAAACAAGCTTTCATCTTGACACAGTTTGAGTTTAAGACCAAACATTTCAGTGCCTTAGGCCAAACAGAATATGTTTGTGAAGTCGTGTTTGGTAAAGTATTTAATCTCATCCACGCTGCTGTGTTACAGAGTAAACTCTAGCATTTTATTTGAGTACATGGGTATAATAGAGTGGGGAAAATTATGAATAATTGCTCCCACAACAACACCTATAACTTTGATAATGTACACATTTTATGAATAGTGTCACAGAGTTTATGTGTATTTGTCTTTGAATGCACTTGAAGCACATGAAAACCCAGAAGGTGCCTCTGAAGGTCAGCTTTACAAAATATACTTCCTCTTTGTCATGCAGATAGGAGCAGGGAGCTGATGTTGCTGGCTTAGAGGGGCAGACGGGGAAAAACTTTGTTGTTGAAAGCTATGAAGGACAGGTTAAGATACTCTGAAAGCACTGGATAGTTCTAATGAAGCAGGAGTTGAGCAATAAGCGTGTTACTTGCTGCTCATGTCCACATTCTTTTACGCTGCCAGTTAATCCTTTTAAACAACCGAGAAGGCTGAAAGTCTCACTTATAAATCTCCGGTGCAAAAACCACCACAGCAGACTTTGTAAAGAAACACTTTTTTTGTAAAAAGCCAGGATAGCATTTTGAAGAACCTTAAAAATGTGAACGAACATTAAACATAAGCAGAGTTTTAAAATGTTCAAGCATTTGGACGTGACTTTATCTGGAACAGGTTTCTGGCTAGAGGAGCTTGATCAGACTAGAAATGCATACTTACTTTCTGAGTGTGTTCCAACAAATTCATATGGCGGGCCGATGTTACATTAAAGGGACGAGTATTCAAATCGTCACAGTGAACAGATAAATCTGATCCGACTGGCACTAAGGTCATACTAGGGTCATCATGATACTAGAATTTCAAGCTCGATGATGACGACTCAATACTATTTTTGATTCCTCAGAGGCAAAACAATAATTAAAAAAAAATTGGAACAATACAAACAAAAGCATCAGTAACAACACTATGATTAAGTTGACTGATGTTGAGATCTGGAGGTCTTGGCATCTTGAGACCTGAGGCGAGGTTTGTGGTTGTTGGGCAATAGGTATTAATAGTTAGCACCTATTGAGTGGGTATCACAAATGTTAACCTGGCCAAGTTAACATTTATGATAACTATTCAATACTTCAATCTTGTTTAAACGAGAGCTTTACTGGTCTCTTCGAATAACTAAAAGTGTTATTCAGTGTTATGAATGTCAGGGGAGGGGCTGTGTGCCTGCAAGTCTGCAGGTGTTGTGTGAAGTTGTGGGTCAGCTTGAGGAGGCAAAATTGGTGTTGTTAGTACTGATACTGCTACAAACGAGTATCTCATCTGATGGTAATTTTTTGCATTGATGGGTGTCAGAGTATCGACAGATTCTGGGTCAGCTGTATAAGTATTTATTTCATTCCACAAAATTTCTCTTCTTCTTAGAGCTTGACAACCTCACACCAGCAGAGGCTGGAGCAGCACTGCATGTAGGCTGAGAGTAGAAATGATCCCATTGGCAGCAAAAGTCATTCACTACAGGCCCTAAAGCTTACTGCAGTGAGTGAAAGCAATCCAGAAGGCATTTTTAACAGCAATGTTTGGGAGACTTTTTAGAGCCATCTATGAAAATATGTCACACTCAGGGGGAGAAAAGAAATATGAATTTGGAAACGATGGTAGACACAAGATTTAATAACAGTAAAATGAAGGGATTTGATAATTAGTTATGAAGGTCAATTAATTAAAACAGCTGAAACTTCAATAGAATGCAATGGCATTTTAATTCATTTCCATTTTAAGACCATCTTCCACTATCTATACAGTCACCATACAAATTGCAAACTCTTCCAGGCTATAGGTTTCAGGACCTTTGAACAACCTTTTCATTCCAATCCTAATGTTGACATAATCAGGATTAAAATCCTTTTATATATTTGTGCACACTGAAGGTTACACGGGAAGAGAAAAAGGAAAGAACAGTTATGAGGCAACAGAGATGCCATGCATGACGCAGAGCGAGGAGACCGACCTCTGTGGTGAGCGGGAGGTTTGTCAGATGTCAGTGAGGGATGTAGAACTCATCTCCTGCTGTTCACCTCAGGGTATCAGAGAGCCCCCGAACTGACACATGCGCACGTACACACTGTAAACCTATCAGCAGGGGCACCAACATGCACACACAAACCATTTTGTTGTGAATTAGACTCAACAATTGGAGCCAGTGTAGGGCAGGCATATTATTCATCCCCGGAGGGTGTCGTGCTACTGCTGACAGGCAGACATAAATATTCCTCAACCCCTTGAACAAGGGTTAATGGCTGTCCATCACGCAGCAACGACACATACAAAGCTACACGGGCCTGGTGCACACACACACAGTGTAACCACTTTCACTGGAATAGCAAGGTCATCTGGAGATTTAAAAAAACAAAACAAAACAACAACTTGGAAGACAAGAAAGCAAATGATGAAAGCAGGAATATTATTCTTATTCTTTGCCTGAACAGACACACAGATTGGTATACATCACCGACCTTTACTCGTGAAATATGTATAGAAATTTGCACAAGTGCATAGACATATGTTAGGATGGATACTTTTTTGCAAAGTCAGGCTGAAGCTTCAAAAAGTTGAGTACTGGTGTGTGTCTGCTGTGCTCTACTCTGCTCAGAGAAAGAATTATTTTATTAAACTGAAGAAATGCATAATAGTTTGGGGAATGGCATACATAATCACCTAAGAGACTGGGTAGAACAAACCAGCAGTTGAATATAAAAGAGCCAACATTTCCCACTTTGTTCCTAATGCTGCACGGCCAATCAGAATTAATTTATTCTAATGTATGCACACAGAAGGTCAATTATCCAAATGATTCCAGTTCAGATAGCACCTGATCTTGGGAGCCAATGAGCCATCGAGAGGGCAGATGGGTGTGCTTTGCAAGGCAAATCATCGCCCAAACTCTCATCTTTAGTCACCTCCCCACCATTTACGTGTCCGACAGAGCAGGCCTGACCGCTCGCTTTCAGTGAAGTGCGTTCCACTATAAACAACTTAACAAAAAAGTAACAGAGCAGAATGACTTCCAAGTAAACATTGGCGTAAACAAATAGATTACACTAATGCTCAAAAATGCTCAACAGGTAATCCTGGTGTGGAAATTAGCCGGACAACTCGGAGGACAGTCAGTTAAACAGAACAAAGGCCTTTATTTAGCGTTAACAGAACAAGACCATACAAGCCGGGTCTCCAAGGCTCTACACCGTTCATACATACATGTGCCGTGGTTAGGCAGTCGCCGGCGCCAGCCCATTACAATGGTACGGTCTCTCTAAACAGACGAAAGGAGAGCAGCATGCTCAGCTGTAATGGCTGCCGCTGCCACTCACACTAGGAGTTTCTCCAACTACTACAATAATAGGATGACATCCCCTAGCGGTGCTATACCATAATAAGGGTTGTTACAACATGCAAGGTTATAAATCTGTATAGATTTTGTTTCTTTTGCTCAATCAATAGATTTTACATATTGAGGATATATTGTGGGGGACTTGAGGAACATGTATGGAGTGTAAAACAATTTTGAAGGGGTTGTCATATTTTGGTTATAAGTTGCTTCTGTTATTAGTGACTCCTGTAGATTAACTGCTCTACTCTGCTGTGTGTGAGACTCTTCTTTAAAAAAAAGAATTTGTAAGTCTCTCTCTCTCTCCTTTTTGTTTAAGAGCAGTGGAATAACTGCTCTTAAACAAGCTGACAGGGAAGGGAAAAAGATTTTTTACAGAACTTCTCTAGTGTTCATTCTGGACTTCACATTCCTCCCCCTCACAATTAAGTGGCACTGCAACTACAATTTTCACCTTAATGCATCTTACAAGTACTACACCAACGCAGCACAAGTTTTCTAAGAATACATAAGCACAAACCGTACCTTAGGGGCTCCATAAAGCTGTGAGAGAATGGAAGGGCAGCCAATTAAGCAAGGGGCAGGTGAATATGGTGTAGAGTGAGAATTTGCTATATGAAATCAGCTACGTGCACCAAAAGGATGGCATATTAGATCCCTAGAACATACTTAGAGGGACAAGAACAGTATAGTAGTTGCACTGACGTCAAAGTTCATATGTCCTATTATAAATGCCAAAATCGAGAGAAAAGCTTAATGAAAAGCAAGCCTCTGCATACAGTACAGAACTCCTTCCTACAAACCCACTTATTCATTTATCATTCTTGTCAATGACCAAATCACAGCAGCTAATGAATGGAGATGACGATTTCTCTACGGCACTCAGCCCCAGCTAAATGAGTAATTCAGAAATTGATAGAATAGACCCAATTTGCTCTCTATTCCAGCTTTCTCTCCTTCCCAACCCCTGTGGATGCAACAAGGTCTGGGAAAGTGGGTGCTAAATTGCCAGGAACATCCAAACCTGGTCGAAACAGATGGGCACAATCAGGGTTTAATTTACAAGAAGCCAGACACAGATACACACACTGATTGGGCATGTTAGCAACCTCAGCTCATGCCTTTTATTCTCCTGCACTGAGAGCTCTTACATAAAAATTTCCCATGTCCTCAAGTCTCATCAAATAGAGATGTGGCCTGTTCACATATGCAAATGCAAAGGATTTTTCATGTGTCTTAGAGGAAGGGAGGGGGGTGGGGGCAACCAATGGCTTTATGGCTGACATTTTGCCATGCATACTTTGATGGAGTTCAGGAGAACGGTGCAGCATATCAATTAGCCATTAATGGTTTGCTCAGGTATTAAAGGGATCAGAGAAACCAATAAAAGCCTGGGGAGAAAAGGAAGATGCAGAGTAGATTCTAGATCGATGAAAGTCTTGTCTGGGGGCCTTCTGAATAACAGGAAGGCCATATAATGTGACCTTTGAACTTCAAGTGCAAGCTAATGTGTCAGTAGTAGTCATGTCGCAGGTTTGAGAGCAAACAAGAAATTGACTACAATGATCTATTTTATTTTCACAGTCATCAACTTCATATGTTCATATTTATACAAGCAGTATTGTTATGCCTGTGTGTGTGTGTGTGTGTGTGTGTGTGTGTGGCACAGTGGTTGGGAAACACTAAACTAGAGCAATGATGCTGGAGAAGACTAGCTGTTAGCCTCCATGTATACCTGTGCTGTTAGACCAGCAGAAGGAGAATGATCTCAAGAATAAAGCTAGGTCTGATTTCAATTCAGTTTCAATGTTCACCTTATAAAGTGCTTGCAGCTGAAATGATGAGAGACAAAATCCGTGCTGCTTGTTATGTGAAAAATCTGAAAGTTATTTGAAACAAATATGTGGCTGAATGAGACAAACACAGTGAAAATGTTCTGAAGTCTCAGTGTTCCCCTGTGTGTTGACACAGACTGTGTGCACACAAAAGACTCACTGCCAGTTATCAATTTATTTATTTATTTTTGTTTTGTTTTTTGCACTGCATTAGATAACATCAAAATAGTGTTGCCATTTTTGTTATTTGTGTTTTGTAATTATTATGAAAAAACAAAAAAACAAAACAAAAAAAACCCTCCTCTTAATCTTTTGAGTTTGGTATATGGTGGGGCGGTGTGGACACCCAAGTTTGTAAATGCAATAAGTCAAGAACGAGGAAACGTAGAGTTTTCAAATCAATAACATGGCCAGGGGAGTAATTTCCAGGGGGGTTAGGGGGGTTATGACCCACCCAATAATCAGACCCAGCCAATATAACCCCCCCAATAAAATAATGAATTATCTTGCATAAATAGGCTGTTGATTTTCTTTACTCATTTCAGTTATTACCAGCAAAATAGTTGCATGTTTAATCATCTGGGAATTTACCCAGATTTATTTATTTATTTAGACAGAGACTTTGACCCCCCCTAATGTTCAGCACAAAGTTATGCCGATGAACATGGCTGCATCTCGTGAAAATCTCTGCAAGGTTTAAATCTCATTATTAATTATACTTGTGGCAAAAAACCAAACCAAACAAAAAAAACAGTTGAAAGTTGATCTCAATACTCTTTCTGCAAAGTGGTCCACTTGTAGGTTGCTTTGCTTTCATCCTTCTGTCCAGTTCACCCCAAATAAACTTGTCTGTTTAAATATGGAAACCGTGCCGCTCGTCTATCATTTCAAGACCAACATCTAGTTCTTTCATTTGAATGTTTTGGGCTATCTTGCTGACCTGATATTCTGTCTTCCCTCCTGCACTGCAGTGTTGGCCTAATAATGAAACAGAGGTTGTTCTACTATTTGATAGTTGGGTGGTTGTGTTTTAACTCTGTGGTATATTCCAACTTATCCTGAGTGTATCCTGTCCCCTCACTCAAAGCTGGGATAGGCTCCACAAGTCTGTTTAAAAGCAATGTAAGAATGACATGTTTAATGTTGTGACCTCTTACCTGGAGGCGCTAATGCTAACTGATGTGCAATAATCACAAAGCAGGGCTGTCACAGACTCAACATGCAGCTGAATCAAGGAAAGCTGCTGATAAATTATGTTTTAGATGTATTGGTTGATGGGCTGACTACTTCTAGACAAGCCATCAACAGGCATTGAAACAGAGTTTGAATATCAATATCAAACGTACAAGAGAATCTATTACAATCTAATAACTAGATTACAATATCTGTTATGTATCTTTGAGGCTTAAATGGAGAAAAACATGCGAGGACTGAAAGTTCCAGAGCACCTGCCTAAATTATTCTTGTGATAAGAATGCTTTGTTCAATACACTTTCCACTGACTCAGTGTAGCTCACTGTAATTACTCCATCTCACACTGGTGTGTTTATTTAAATATAAGCCTTAATCATTATAGCTTATAATATTCGGTAAGGATTAATTGCTGGTGTTATGAACAAACGCCAGATTAGCAAAAGTAAACCTGTACCTTTAAGAAAACACAGTTAAGGTGTGATTAGATTTTAGTTACCATCCACTACTCTTAAGCACGTTCACTGGTGTGTCACAGCTTAGTAATGATGGGTTACTCATGTCCTGCCATTCACTACAGGCTACTGCAAATACGCGGTTGTCCACTTTGACTAGCATTGCAGATCTAGTCACTCCTATAGCAAACACACTAGTAATGAAAGAGTCAAAGTGAGGTTTTTTTTTTGGTCCCACATCTCATTCGTTCTGCCACCCACCGTAGTAAAACTCCATTTAATTCATTTTTTGCCACTCCATAAATCCTACCACCGGCACCTTTAAAATCGCCAGCGCATTCCCCACTCCTGCCGTCAGCCAACCAGTGAGTGAGGCGCCACGCTCGCCTCCTGTCCCCACTGCTGCAGATAAA
This sequence comes from Oreochromis niloticus, assembly GCF_001858045.2. Taxonomy (NCBI): domain Eukaryota; kingdom Metazoa; phylum Chordata; class Actinopteri; order Cichliformes; family Cichlidae; genus Oreochromis; species Oreochromis niloticus. The sequence goes on from NC_031970.2 coordinate 29,531,430, forward strand.
GTCTTTCACTTTCTTAAGAATAAACAGGAACACTCCCATCTTACCACTCTATCAACCCACTGTCCCATATACAAGTCAACCACAGATGGTTCCCACTAGCCTGTATGTGTGTGCGTGTATGTGTGGCACAAAGTGAATGGAAGTCTTCTTCGGGAAGATGAGCTCCAGTGATTACAGGCTGAGACAGTTTTCTAATTATTCTGTCAAACATCAATCCTGCGGGCTGATGCAGGCCGTCCTGTGGCCTGATGGACAATGTAATCACTGCTAGAACTCCTCTCCCAGCCCCACTCCTCCACCCATTTTACCACCCTCTGCACACTACATACACATTCCCTCCTTTTCTTCTCATCCTTTGCACTTTCTCACTTTCCATTTGGTTGGTCTTTTCTTCCAGTACTCCTCACTATGCTTGCTACAAAAAATAAACAAATAAGAATGAGTGTCATACGGCTGTTAAAATGACAATCTGCTGTAGGTAAGGAAACAAGCACACCACAAAAGCCTAATGAAAAAAAAAAAAATCAGTAGATTAATAGCGAGGGCATCCCTTTGGGATTCAGATAATTATATTTTTCAATGGCATTTGATTCAATTCATTTAAAACCAGGTATGTTAGTGCTTTGTCCCCTCTCGTGTAATGCTAACCAAAAATACACAGTACAAGGTCCATGAGTAGTATTTGGACAGTGATGCAGTTTTTGTAGTTTTCCCTCTGCACACCAGCACAGTGGATTTCAAACAGTCAAGATGTGAAATATCTGAAATATTGACTGATTCAAGGGGTTTAACTAAAGCACTGCATTAACAGTTTATGAATACAATCAGTGTGGTGTAGTGTGCCTTTCTCAGAGGCTCAAAAGTATTTAGACAGACTAACCCTTTTAAATATAGGGAGTGTTTGCAACAACAAATCATTGGCAGTTATTTTATTTTAATTTATTTTATTTTATTTTAATAACTGTACAGTACTCTTTTTGGTAGCTATTGTCCATGATGTAAATATGTAAAAAATTGTGTATGTTTCTGTTCTGTGTCCCGTTTGTTTGTATATGTGTTTTTCTTGCTGCTGTTACAACCAATTTTCCCCTTGTGGGACAATTAAAGGATTATTCTCTTCTCATCTCTTCTCTTCTATTCTATTCTATTAATGAGTACCTGTAGTCTAGAGCCCATGAACATTGCCAAATGCCATTTTTACTCCATTGAGATTTTTGTAATTCAACATCCAACTATGCTGGTATATCAATATAAACAATATATATAATATACTGCAAACTCCTGCCACTAAATTTAAATTACAAAGTGAGCTCCATCTGAGTGCAGGCCTACTCCCTGCTGTATGAGCATGCAGTGCCCTTGGTCTCAGTCCATTGCAACCCTTGCTCCTTGCATCCACTATGACAGCAATGGCAAACATGTTCAGCTTGAGGGACTTTGAAACCCAGTGAGTGAATCAGCAAAGTCGTGGAGGAAATTCTACAAAAATGTAGAATCAGCACTTAAGAATGTGTGAATGCGACATCGTATAAGAAATGAAACTGTAGCCGCCAGTAGACTTCACCAGGTGGTAATGGTAAAGTTGAACCCTGAACACAAACTACAGAAATTAAACTGAAATAATTTATTTTTATTTCAAACAATCTCAAAGAAATAAAAACATTTTTTTCCCCTGCCTTCACAGTACTTTTCCATTTTCCCTGCAAAAATCTCTTGTCCATCTGTATCTTCCTCTGGCAGTAGCAGATAGTGACTGAGATAATAATGGAGGAGAGCCGTGTTCAACACTGCCTCTGCTGCTTGGTGAACAAGGCAGACTGCCACAGCAGCAGACAGTCATGTCAGCTTGGACAGAGTACCAGGAATTGAACTGGATCATGCAATCTGATAGCAAATTCTTCCAACCAGCTGTCACTTATGGGGAACGCTGGGACAATAAAATCTGGATAAGGGAAATGTGCCGCAGTGCGTACTAGCAAAATAGCGATTAAGGGTTTAATATATGAGATTTTAAACATTAATAAAACTGCAAACAACAATTTGCTGTGTAAACATATAGAAGTGTAATGTTGTCCTCTGAAGAAAATGAAATCTGTCAGAGTTTATCTGATCGGAGTTCTGATAGGTGGTCCGGCCACAAGAATGGAGCGAAATGAAACTGTGAGTGACTTCACATACAGCACTGTGAAATCCAGATAGCAGAGTACCAGTCTGTTTTAAACAACAACAACAATAATAATGAAGTATTTTAGTTATAGAAGGGGGAGTAATAAAGTCAAAAGCAAAACAAAAAAGAAACAGCATCACCTGCTGAGCAAATACTAATAGCATCAGTTTTGGCCTGACAATCATTATCCTCATCATTTGGCGCTTACCCAGTTATTTATCTAATTCACATGCACTTGTTTAATTTCATTGGTGAGGGTGATGTGCCCTTTTGTTTAGGCCTGATGCTCTCGCTCTTATGCACCAACCAGCGCTTCTGAACAGGGATGGAAATCCAGAGCAGAGTTTAAATTATCCTTTAAAATAACATTCCTAGAAACTTTGTGTTATTTGACAGCTGCACAACGCAAAACAATGACATTAAAGTCCCATATGAGTCAAACCCAGCAAACGTGTGATAAAGAATCAGACCTATAGCAGAACTGTTTAGGTATTGGTATCAAAAACTATTATCCATGTCAATATCCTCTAATGTAACTTTACCTTAAAATTAAGACAGGAAATATAGAAAAAGACCATTTTTCTTCTCATGTGTGCAGATCCAGTATGCCTAATGCTAGTGTGTGCTAGTGTGTGCTAGTGTGTGCTAGTGTGTGCACCTCTATGGGCTTTCAGTCTTCACACAGATATAACGCCATCTATCCTGACCCGGAGCATGGAAACAAAACACGAGAGGCGATTTCTCTGGAGATATGACGAGCCAAGCGTTTTATGGGAGCCTCATCGTCTTTCCATTACGCTTGATAATAAAGAAGTGTGTGGATCAGACAAGAGGCTCGTATCAAATCAGGCCTGGAAAAGCCAATTACTGTGACAATAATCTCTCGCTGTACTGCTGCCGGCATGTCTCGCCATACAAAGCAGCAACTACCTGAAACATGACGAGCGGGGAGGAGGGGCACAGAGAAGAGACAGGACATCTAAACAGATAGTGTATTCAGGAACGGTTTATTAAGCGACAGCATCTGTAGGAAGACGCCACATTTTAAGAGCAAATGCTTTGGGATTTTCAGAATTTGGGTGGCTTTCTTTTTGAAACAGCAAGCATTAGCACAATCCTGCTCTTATTTACTTACAGTGTGGACAAAGAAGCTAAAACTGTTGTCCTTTAATGTTGCTCATTCTGAGGACATTATGGAGGTGGATGGCACAAAGGAGCTAGAGGAAAGGAGATGATGTTTTAACCCGTGACCCTGTCAAAGCTCACGAGGCATCAGCAGCAGAGAGGGCAGTGGGAGGGGAGGTATTTAGAGCCAAGTCTGACTAAAATCAGAAGGTTAATGTGAGTTGTTCAGAGCCTAGGGCCTTGTTAGAATAAACACAATCCCTAAGAATGAAATCTACATGCATACACAGAAAGTGGTGCAGATTAAATATGTTCAGATAAATATCACAACGCAAAAGAAATAACCCAACATATTCTTAAACTAATCATTGATATTTCATGCAGTTTCAGTATTTTTAGTCTGCTGTGTATGGAGGCGCTTCCTCAGCCCCACCCGCAGTGAAAATCCAGCACAGAAAGAAGCAGCGTGACCAGAAAAGACAGTTAGGTTCACATATTTCTGGAAGCTGGCACAATTTTTCGCAGTGTACCAAAACATATTCAAGTTTCAATTTCATGATGAATAAGTGCTTAAAGTGCAGAATCTCAGCTCTCATTCATGCGACTGAACAAAAATATTGTGTGATAATATTGTGTTCAGTTGCAGAATCCTATAACACAGCAGCCTGCAGGAGCTGAAAAATGTAAACTGAATGAAATTTCAGAGTTTGTTCAACAAAGCATCTGCAAATACATGCTGCTATTAAACTATTAGCCCTTTTTAAAGTACATGCATCTCCTTGAGTGATGAGTGATGCATCTTACAGTGACTCATACTGCAGTTAATGAGGTGCACTTTGGTCACCTCTAGCCAAAAAGAGCTAGCTAGCTGCCATATTTACTCGTCAAACTTTCGGCAGCTTTCACTGAAATTAACCTGCGCACCACCAACCTCCACCTTGATAGCATGAGAGCAGGAGAGGGTACAGTGTTTGTGGTGTCAATATATGGCTCACCGAGCACGATTGATCTCATCGACTGAGTGTTCGAGTGGCCACATATAATCCACCCCCTCCCGCACCCGTGTGCACACATACGCGCCAGAGGAGCATGAAATGAGGGAGTCACATTTCTGCAGCAATGTCTCTCAGAGCTGCACAGGGAAAAGTCTGTGATGGTCATACTCTCTCAAGTCTTGGAACATGGACAGATGGAAGGATGGGAACTGGAACTGGTGGCAAAGGGTGGAGTGATGACAGCAGATGGTTTGGATGGAAGAAATCTTCATTTACTCAACACTCAGAAGAGGAGAACACTGGCTAGCAACAGCACGCCACATTTAATATGAGGCATTATCGTGGGTGACTATGTTGAAACCCTGTGTGGTGTGTAAACACAACGAACTGCTGCTTTCATGCTGCGATATACAGGGCTAAAAAGCATCAGGGTTTAAACTGGCACGACAACGGCTTTAAGTTTAAAGCCTTTTAATTTATTCTCTGTGTTTTTTGTAGTGAGATGTAAAATACATGCAGATAGATGCAATGACCAATACGGAGTTCTAACAAGGATCTGCCCAATGTGATAATCACTGTTGAAATTATTAAACTTTATAAAACTAAAAATGTATTTCCACTTCCTTTATCATCAGGTGAAAAGAAGCAAATGAAAATAAATGAAGAGCGTCTTTGGTATGCCCTTCCTCTGAGTGCTTGACTTCACAAGGTTGCTCAATCACATGCGGCTCACCTCCCTGTGGCATCCAAAGGCCCTATCTGATCGCTGACTGGCTCCCCCTGGCCCCGTGGTGTGAACCAGGTGCTGTGATGACAAAATGCTCCTGGCAGCAATAAGAGAACAGAGAGAGCAGAGCTCAATTAGCTCAAGCTCCAATCCCAGATCCTCTATTGATTTCCCTCGGATGAGGAATGGCAGACAGGAGAAAGCTCAATCAGACATACCCATGGGACCTGTCTCCCTCTTTGTCTCTTCGTCTCTGTCTGCATGTGTGCACGAGTGTGTGTGTCTCAATAGGGGACAAATTGGTGCCAAGTCAAGGTGCTGGGATGAGGTGAATACATTAGCGATCCACGGTCTTCTTGCATACATGATGGTTAGGTTAATAGTGTTGTCTGCTGATGGTGCTGTGGAAAATGACATGAGTCTTTAAAAGCACGCTGTGGGTTCCAACCCAGATCAAGTGGAGAAGACGACAGCTCCCTGAAGGGCAAATCAATCTGACAACTCATCAGTTCCATTGTACATGTCTGGACAGTTGAAGCCCACAAATTAAGCACAGAAATAAGAGAGAGAGTGTACAATAGTTAGTCTAAAAGCACTGTTTGTTCTTCACTTGTGGCTTAAACGTCTCTTTTCTGGGGGGAAGCAAGCATATATTTTTGTGCTTCTTCATCATGCCACATGTCATTGACCTGTCTCAACATTCACCCATTCAATGCTGCTTTCAAGAGAGCACGCTTGTGCATGTCACAGATCTATTTCACTCTCATTCAACCTGCATTAAAGCCACTCACAGAGCAGCTGTAAATTATCCTTGCTAGGAGCGAGGTGCTTTACTTTTCACAGTTAAGGCTAAAAATGACACAGAATTACATGCAGGAAAAAGTTCGTTTCACCCCTCCCTCTCTCTTCAACACCAAGGTGTGCAAAATTTCTCTCTCTCTTTCCAGCTTTTTATTGCTTTTTCTCTCTCTGCCCTCATCCGTGCTCTCAGTCCTCCTTCAGCCAGTTGGTAAATGACACTTAAAAGTTAAGACTCTTTCCACTTCAGACAGCAAGAGAAAGTGACCAAAGCTGGGCAGCATTTGACCCACATCAAACCCAGGTGGAGAGGAGAGTCAAACCACACAGACAGACCAGCGGTGTTTGTTTAACCTGCATCAACGTGCCGACAGAGGATATGCATTTGTAACTCAGGCTCAAGTCCAAAAAGGTCAAGTACTTCTGACATGGTGTGCTTACACGATCTACTACAACAGACTTGTTTTCTGATACTTCTGTGATTCTGGTTAAGATAAGAAACTAGTACAGGGTTGTCACGATACTACATTTTTAAACTTGATACTGACCAGAAAATTATTGATAGTTGATACTCTTTCTGATACCATGAGGTGAAAAAAAAAAAGCAAAGGGAAAAGGCAGTTTTTAAAAAGAAAGATTATAACAATACAAACAATAATGTTAATAACAGTGACACAGAGTAACTGAACTCTAAGATGTCTACATATGAAGTATTTGTGCAAAAAAAAAAAAAAAAAAAAAAAAAAAAAACCCTGACAAAAGGCAACATTTTCTGTGCTTCTGGTGACTGGGCAGCATATTTTTTTGTACTGATCAAGAGTGTCAGGTTACTCAAAAAAGTATCACACTTGACTCATTAGCTTTCATAAAAGTGACACAAGATATTACTTAATCACTCACCAGAGAAAGTAATTTGTTACATTGTTTCCATGTTACTCTGAAAAATGACCTGAGACGCACTCTGTAATCTCATAAGTACAAATTAACATACATTTTTGGCTACAGTCCCACACACCATGATAAATCCTAATAGTTTTTATGTAAGCAAAACTAAAAACACCAAGTAGAGATTAGAACTAGCTGAAAGAAACTTTAAAGGCACAGTGATCCTACTGTAGAAACATGTACAGGTGGAAACTCAGGGTTGATATTCAGGGTAAGGCTGCTGGGCCCTTTAACATCATTCTGAGTTTTTGGCTAGCTTTGTGTTAGCATGCTGGCTGTGCAGTAGTTTCTGTTTCTGGATGCAGTTTGCATTTCATCATTATACTCTTGTTCTTTCATGCAATACGTATAAAAGTAAAGCACATATTGTAGTTGCTAGAAGACTTTTCTCAGTTTCGTTCTGGGAATTTAGGAAAAACATTACACTTTATACACATAAATAGTCTTCCTGTTAACTCCGTCTATTAGAGTTAAAGATGGACAGAACTGATGCTGTTTGCTTCCTAGCTTCCTCACTAATGTTATAGTTTAATAGTTAGCCACTGCCAACAACTGCTACCTAAATAATAACTTGGCATGTGGCTAATATGGCTAGTAATAATGGTTAAATGGCTAATATTAACGCATTTCCGGGCGTATTAACATTTTACTGTTAATTTCAGTGTTACGGGATCTTTAATGGGCTCTCAAAATTCCTCATATGTTCCGAGCATGAACTGCTTCAAAACCCTAATACAGAAAATTAAGAAAATATAGTTAGGCTGGTTATAAGCACTCAGTTTAATTGTAGTTATGCCTAAGTGAAGGTGGAAGTTAAATCTACTGCTTTCACCCAACACACTGCAAAGAGATATAAGACACCATCTGCAATTCTCTCATGTTACAACTGCAGCACAGATAGAGTTTACAAATGTAAAGCTAACAGCCAAAGCTACACATGCACGAGCTGAAAACAGAAACAGAGCTCTGCCAACACTGGTATTGATTCACACACACACACAAAATGTATATATCTGTATAAACCGAAACAAACATCCATATGCCATCTCGCGTCTCTACCAATCAACACTTCAACACACCAGCTGCTGTGTGTAACATGTATTCACTTGGTTTCATGGGTGCACTCATTAAAACTATTGGGGAAAAAATGTGAAAACCCCCCCAGAAATAATAGAAGAACATCTGCTTCTTCCTGACTTCTCTTGTTAGAAGAAGTCATGTTAAAAATTGCGAAACACCAAAAGTTCATTCGGAAGCTGAACTTAAAATACTGCCATGAGGTAAGGTCTCATCAAGCATGTTCACCCATGCTGCCTCGGCCTGTACATGTGTATTTTATAAAGCTGCACAAAGGGGTTTTGAACTTTTGCCCTCAATCTTGGGAGCTCAGAATGGAAAGCATTGAAATTTATATGCACACGCATTCAAAAACTATATGTTCAAATAGAAAAAAAAAAAAAAGGTGAATACATTTCAAGGACTATCGCCAGGGTCAGTGTACTCTAAGGTTAGCCTATAATAGAAGCTTCTTATATTGCTGCACTGATTTTAAATGAGCTGGAGACGAAAAGGTCCTCAAAGACGCACACAGAACCTAACCCTATATCCATCACTACGGGACTTAAATGCACTATAAGCAAATCTGCAGGAAAAAATAATATGAGATGGAGGCTTTCTCAAATGATGGCAAGCCAACACAATGACCTACGCAACCAGTGACTGGAAAACAGAGAGCCACCGCTCCCTCGGAGCGCACAAACTGTCTGCCTGTCTCGAGCAGTGCTCACTCTTCCTACGGCTTGGCCTCAATATAGCTGCCCCAGTGCGTTGACTGGACTAAGCATGCGTCCCTTTATGTCTGGCCCCCTGTTTACTACTTGTGTAATACTCTGCACACTGGGAATGAACCCCATTACTGAGGTAGCTTGTTTTCTTCTTTCTCTCCTTTTCTCACCAGCTCACATTGCTCGTGTTTATAACACAGGGGACCAGAATCTCCCAAAGGCCTTCGGCTCCAGGCGGAAAGGTGATTTCTTTCCTACTAAAATAACGCAGCATGGGACTCTAATATTGCAGGTGACTGTTGTGATTAAAAGTTGTTTGGCTCCCATGAGGTCTACGTGTGTGTGCGTCTGTATGATGTGGCTGTGCCACGACACAAGCATTTATTTGCACCTATTTGCATTTCTTAACAGTGACAGGAAGAGCTGTGCGGTTTTCATTGCAAACGAGTGTTGTAACACCCTAAGGAAACAGCCCTGTAACACAGCTCTTTTCCTTCTTTTCAGTGAGGAAAGGATGATGGGCTTTTCACGACACATTTCTCTGGCTCACCTGGCTTGGACCTGAGCCCTCTTCCCTTTTCTCTGTCTGCATACACTGGAGCACACTGGACACGGGTACAGACATCTCCATACAGGGATGAGAAACAGTGCCTGGGCACCTGCAGGATTTAACTAGCAGGCATGAAACTGAAGGAAGCTCTTCACATTGACTTTAACAGGATTTAGTGAGATGAAAGTCTGCTGGGAAGAAAGAAGAAGCACAAAGAAGGAGAGATAAAAGGTGGAGAAAGAGAAGCAGAAAACACAAGAAGAACTAGTGAAATGACAGACTAGCAGGAGCAGACAGGAAATGCCTGGGTATACATCAGCACATAAGTAGTGGTGTATAACACCAGTAAAGACTGTTTCACAGATAACATAAGACAGTATTGGAGAGGTAGTAATAGTGGTGTGTTCCCTGTAGAGGGTGAGATGGGGCTTAGAGCCGGCAGGGCTCGGGAGTGTCACTGCAACAACGAGGAAAGTGGTTAAAGGGGAACCACAGGTGAGTTAAAGCAGAGTCACTGAGCTGGAAAGAGGTAAAATTGTGTGTAGTTTTCTTTGAGGGCAATGGGGGGGCTGGAGCGACACGCATAATAATCCCACACAAAGAGAGCGAGAGGGAGGGAGAGAGCAAGTGAGAATGGAGGGAGAGCTCTCGGAGGGAGAAACTCGAAATTACATACACACAGGTGAGACTCAGCATTTCAAACTGTCACACACACACACACACACACACACACACACACACACACCAGTGCGAGCTAAAAGACGTTTCACGATCAGCAGCGTGATTATGCAACGCCAAAAAATGAATATGTACACGACTCTGTTTTTGCCTGAGAGGCGGGTCCCCCGGCTGACTAATGCTAATGTGCCCGTCTGTGCCTCTTTCACCTCATAGCGTGCCTGCTTCACCTTAAACAACGCAGAGACGTGACAAACTACTGCAGTACGCAACAAGCCTAAAGGTAACAATGTACAAAGAAGAAAAAAGAGAATATCTGTCATAAGACGCAGAAACAAACACTGCCTGTATGTTTAAGGTCGCAATATAGGAATAGCTGTTTTCATTATTATCATATCTGATACATAAATGTGTAATTTCCTCGCTTTAATGAAATATTTCCCAGTTTTTATATTATTTACAACTTTCAGCACATTATACTTTTGTTCTTTCTTCATCGCCATCTCTTTGAACACACGCAGAAACAACTGAGTGGGAGGCAGAACACTGACAGCTCGCTCACTTCGGAAATTTAACTCTCCTTCGAGCAACACCGCAACACAACCTTATTCTGGAAGGGGAAGACGTTATCTACACCGAAAGCCAGTTAATTTTTAAAGTCGGACTGCTTTGGATTCTGTAGTTTTCATAAATTGTAAAATGGAAATGGGGAACTGTTGGTCAAGAAACAGAAAGAACCTCAGTATTCATCCCCAGGATCGCCGCGCTGCCTCTCTGCTGCAGACTCTGGTTTGCATTACAGTAAATTTGGAATGAAAGGCTGATCTGTGAACACATGAGATGCACAAACTCAATGTAATGTTAACCAAGCTTCCCACACAAACTCATGAGTCAGCACGACATGTTCATTTACCGACAGGCTGCCGTACGTGCTCATTTTCTCATTCATTTGAAAACATCGAGTTTGCCGTAGTCGCAGATAAGATCAGGGCTTTAGATGTTTCGCATTGTAATAAACCTTTGAAAAGGGCTCCTTTATGCATTCGCAGCGAGACGCATGAATATGGGAATGAAAGGTTAAAGTATTACGAAAACGCTCGGCATACTTGAATAGAATATTAATTACGTAACGGCGACAAAATAAATCACAAAACAAGCCGCCTTGGCAATTAGTAGGTTGATATAATGGCGGCCCTGATACAGGCATCTAGCCACAACAAGAGTGTGTTTTAGAAAAATGTCATCATTTACTCTAGCCTATAAAAATTATAGAAAACAGCCTTAAGCCCCGAGAACAAAATGGATGTCGAGTTGGACAAAACATCCATCTGCCACCTTCTTTACGGCACAGGCGCAAGGCAATAACGAGGTTATTTGGCTGTTGGTATTTGCTGCCTGCTCCTGTGCCTACAGGTGATGTGAGGGAAACCTCAATAAATTCAGCCATTCTGTCATCAAACTGTTCCACGCGTGGATGTGAAGAAAGTGGAGCTATTTATTTTAGCATGGAAGATAAATATGTTCCTGTTAAAAAAGCCGGGGGCCTAAATTCAAACAAACCTTATTGGTCTAGTAGACCCAGCTGAGCTACATAACATCTCACATAGTTAACGCGCACACGCACACACTTGGGTAGGGTGGGGTGGGGGGGTGACATACAGCTCTATGATTCGCTTATTTATCTCACATTCATTTCATTCCGATTTTCTTTCCCGTCTTGTTCCCACTTCTCATGCGGTATCCCTCCATTTTATCTGTTTTCTCTTCCCCTTTCATTCACAACATAATAATTAGAAGGTAATGAATGCTTTAAGGGTAGATACTGGGGAAGTGAGCAAACAAGAAAAGGAAGCCTTTGTCATCTCATGCTCCATCTCTGCTATTCAGTGCCAGCGGTACACTCGCGTCGCATCCACTCCTCTCAGCACAATGAGCCTGAGACATCAAAGCGGAGATTGAGAAGGAGAGAGCGCAAGAAAGACAGAGGGGAGGGAGGGAGACAAAAGCGGAAAAAGCAACCGAGGAAGAAAGCCAGAAAGAAGAGACGGACCCCAAAAATACCTGTTTTTCCCCCTCTTTTCTTTTTTTGGAGGAAGCATAAGGTGTCATTACGGTGGAATATTTCCTGCTGAATGGACTTCTATCATTTTTTCTTCGCAGGACATAAACCATTTTAATCTTGGCACTCAAAAGTTGCAGTGGTTCTTAATAAAAAGCACATTTTCACATATGCAACAGAACATTTCTGGCCTTCCTCACAGCAGCTACCAAACTCATTTTATTCAGTGCCAGTGGAAGTAAGCATCTTATAAGGCACTCTATCAACCCTATTATGCGAAAGCAGCGAAAGTTTTGTTTTTTTAAATCAGTAGAAAAATAATGATGTGAAATGCAAGTAGACCAGGCTGTCTGAGACTCTAAACTTTGAATAAATACTAAACAAAGGGCTGCACATTTGAAGGAAATAAGCACTGAAGCCTTGATGTTTAAAGCAAATAAGTAAAAACAGAATTTACTGACGCTCTGAGTCGATCAATTTTGCCTCGGCACCTCATCCCATCCACGTTTACCCAGGGTGTGATTTTACTGTTACTTACTGCTCATACATCTTTTAAAGATTTGGGAGTAGTAATTTGTGGGGAGGAAAAAAAAGAAACCAAATGCAAATGAGCAGCATGCTCTTATTGTGAAATGATTAACATTCCCTCCACAGATCAGAGCGGGTTTCTCAGCTCCCCTGGTTGAAATGCTAATGGTGCTTCCAACCCAGTTTAATGTCAATCCTCCTCTATTTTTTTCCTGTTAGGGAGGAGCTTCCTGTCTCTGTTTCCATACACAGCAGCAGGAGGGACAGGCAGCAGGCCTACTCCCCCATCTGGATTTGGGGAATCAACCCAAGGCAAAAAAAAAGAGAAAGAGGAACAGGAGGAGTGTTTGATGGTGAGGGGGCCAGTGGATACAGACTGTAAAACCTGATCTCGCCTTTGAAGATATCCAACTTGTTTTAAAAGGGTATAATAATAATAAAAATGTGGCTCCCTCAGGGGAAGAGAGCAGCAAATCTCCCCTGTTGATTGCATTTCTTTTTTAACCACCATATTCATTTTTATTTTTCTCCACAGTCTGCCGGGCTGATTTTGTGAGACCAAAATCGATCACACAGTGGATTTTTCGAGTCAGGCAATGTATCACCTGCTGGAGTGTTAAGGTTAGCAAGTTTTTAACATTCATCAACAAAAGGTGTGCAACACTGCTACCATGAAAAATCCTACTTCAGTGTTTCGAATGAGCTTTAGATGAAATAAAGCTTTCTGGTATGTGTAATATATACAGAATATCTATTTTAAGACTAGACTATGTATCACATGCCATACAGCGTGCTGTAGCTGTATTGTTTAGTAACCTGTCCTGGAAAGCCATTTGAGGAAATTCCAGTTGGCAAGATAGCTTTTTAAACTAGATGCGAAACTAATTCTTCAAAAATATTTACTGCCAAGTGAAGTCAGCATGTGTTTTTTTTAAAGAAAGATTAAAAAAAAAAAAGTGAGCTGAGGACTGAATTTCAATCTAATTCTACTCTGTATTCAACACAACCAAGTAGAGACGCTCCAGAGAGCGAACCCGTGATCATTCCTGGGATACAGGAGTGACAGCAGTGAGGGATTTAGCAATGTGATAACTGTCAACACACAATCAGCACTGCGGTATCGTTACAAGGCTTACGTTGTTTAGCTTGGAATTATTAGCTTTCCGAACATGGAGCAGAATCACTTGTAAAACACCCCGAGCTGCCACTCATTCACAGCCGCGAGAATTTCTGTCGCATGCTTTTCATTTAAAGTTTTATATGTGCATTAAATCTGAGCGGCATATGAGCCCGTTATTGCGTGTTCACAGCGCACGCGGTTGCACGTCTTAGCCTTTCTTTACAAGCGCAGTTACTGCAGAATACAGAGCGCCAATTTATCATGCCACAGTAACTGAAATGATGGCATATAATCACACAGCCTCCCAGAGTCTGTTTTCCTAAGTTAAACATGGGCATATGCCAAGGTCCCCAGACTAATGAGTTGCACTGACAAAGCTCTAACCAGACAGATAGAGCTTTATGAATGTACTGTGACAAAATACATGACTGCAATATCAAACGCAATTCAACAGGTGGTAAAATTGCTTTTTCTTTCAAGCTGTGCTTTAAAATCAGTAACCAATTTAGCCTATGTACTCAACTGTTACAGTCAAGCTGTTCAAGAAGCAGGCAAGCGACCTCTTTGTTAACAGTTTGTTCCTACCTTTGGGTCAGCAGTGAGCAGCTTAAAAGCCTCGTACACCTGTTTCTCTTTGACTCCACCACCCAGGTCCAGGAAGTTTGCTGGCTTTCCTCCATGCAGGTCAATGATGTCACACGTGGCCATGGCCAAACCAGCTCCATTCACTGTTACGATAATGTAATGTAATAATTAGGCCCTCATTTTTATGCACTTTCACACGTTTGTGTTAACGATAATTTAGACTAAAGCATAACAAAGCTAAATTTGAACATTAAGTAAAGGCTAATATTCGGATATTGAAACAGACGTGCCCGAGAACAAAGTGCGATACATGCCGACACGAGTTAATTAAAGTAACATTACTGACACTGAAGGAAAGATGGCATGAACTATAATAACCCGCAAAGGAATTCAGTGCTAAGTCATCCACTAAATACGAGCAAATAGCTGGAAAAAAATGCCACACTTAAAAAGTGAATCTGCTGGAAATCTTCTAATCAGAAACATTCAAGTCAAGCAACACAGAGAAAATTTGATTACAACTCAGCTCCCGACTTCAGAGAAGAGAGTGTTGATTAGAAGAGGTTGTGCTATGCTTTTGGACTGTGGACTATGTCATCATTTAGCCAACTGCCAGTGCCTCTGCCCCGCTGAGTTGTGCAGGAGCCAAGTGCACAAAAATGTCCTACATAATTTGGTTTAGCCAAGCTGAACTTGTGTCCTGGCAAGCTCCCCAACAGAGGTCTCAATAAAAGGGAAATTCGCTTTAACAGCTGTCACTTTGGTGGCTTACGGAGCTCTCAAGGAAGCTGCGGGGCCTTAAAAGCTGTTGTTACTTTAAGAGAGCCTGGGAGCTGGGGATGCAGAATGGGGTTTGTGTGCAGAATGGAGAAGAAGTGCTAACAGACAACTAATGTGTTTATGAGGCTACGGGGTAAGACGTGAGAGCACCTGTTAGTGCTGTTGTACACTGTAAAAGCTTTGATTTATGACAAGAGAGGGGGCCTTTAATGAGAATGCTAACAATCTGGCTCACAGGAGACTTTCTGGGCGGATTATAGCTAATTAGAACGCATTGGTTACGGCAGCAATCCTTCTGGAGTCTTCAGAAAGCTGCTTGTAATGTGGACTGGAGGAGAGCACAGCCTGCCGTTAGTTTGACTAAGTTTTAACTGTGTTCGAGCTTTTCGCTTACTCGACTTAAGAGACACGTTAAAGCCACATGGCAGGAGGGGTAGGCTTTTGGGAGGACTCCTTTATTGGGTGGTGTATGTGTGGGCAGGTGTGTCGGGTCTGATGGAGAGATTCGCTTCCTTACCAAAGCAGGCAATGTTCCCATCCAGTCCGATATATTTAAGGTCCCACTTTGCTGCCGCCATCTCCGTGGGGTCGGCCTCCGTCATGTCGTCCATGGCAAACACGCTTTTCTGACGGAACTCAGCATTGTCATCAAAGTTGATCTTAGCATCAAAGCAAACCACTACGGTAAGGGGGGGAAAGACAGCAGTGGGGGGAAAATAGAACAAGTGAGAAAGAGGAAACCGAATCCAGACATAAAAAAAAACCAACCTAATTACCATTTCTAAAACCTGAAAGTAATGAACTCCAGAGTGTCCCCTCAGTCTGCTGGTCTTAATTATTTCAGGCTCACTAAGGTATGTGGTTTTGACACTGCCTCTAAGGAAAAGACT
Source organism: Oreochromis niloticus (assembly GCF_001858045.2). Taxonomy (NCBI): domain Eukaryota; kingdom Metazoa; phylum Chordata; class Actinopteri; order Cichliformes; family Cichlidae; genus Oreochromis; species Oreochromis niloticus. The sequence goes on from NC_031970.2 coordinate 29,547,161, forward strand.
ATTATAGCAAATGGACATTTCCTTTATACATCAAAGAGTGTGTATTTCAAAGACTCTAGGCTCTTAAAGCCACCTGAAAATACCGCACACTAATAATGTAACAAATTAGTAGAAGCGCTTACACTTAAATAGTGACTCTAACTGAAAGGGATAACTGGACATTCAAAAGAAATACACTTATTCGCCGTCTTGGTGAGAATTTGAAAAGTCACGTCTATTTGCTAAATTTGTAGCTGGAGCCAGAAGTCAGTTAGCTCAGCTTATTATTAAAACCAGGAACGTAGGAGGAAAGGTAACAAATTCAGCCCTATTTTGAAGCTCAATAACAATTCATACAAAACCTAAAGTATAAAAAATGACATCCAAATGGAGGACCACGTCCCCCTAGTTCCAGTTTTTGCTTTGCTAACCAGCTGCTTGTGCAGACTTTATATTCTCCAGTCCAGCTTTCAGTCTAAGGCCTCACAGTATTTTCCACACTTGGCTTTAAAATGAACTATGGTAATGTGACAAATTACATTTAAACATTCAGGCAATCCTGATGCGAAACTGAGGAAAGGAAGAAAAATATTGAAATGTGCAAATATGCTTTATCAGTGCAACATGAACAACATACATACATGGACACAAGACACATAGAGCAGGCAGACTCTCCTGGGACTGGGGAGTCGGCATGCTGCGTCCTCCAGGTGAAGTGTTTTCCTCACTACACAATTCCTTTTTGTTCTGTTTTGACACATCCATTATTGCAGTCTATCTACAAAATGTATTCAGCTATTACCAAACGAGACAAAAAAAATACAAATTTTCCACCCTTGAGAAATTTTCCTTCTCCAAACACGTCTGTCGAAAGCCTGCAAGAAAATAGCTGTGCTCCCTTGCGACGTGTGAACAAATCGAAGCAAAGAATGAGCTGATGTTAATGTGAAGCCCTTCTACAAAGCCTGCTTCAATCACAACACCTGCTTCTTCCTACTTGTAAAAAAAGAAAAATCATACCCCCTCGTATAACTTAAGTTTTTTAAGGACTCATTTTCTGCATTAATATTCATAAGGAATCACACAAAAAACATTGTCAGTGTTTGATAACTTTGAGCAAGTATCTTTTTTTTTTGAGGAAACTAAGGATCAAAGAAGTGATGCATCTTCAGCACGCTGTAATAGTGTATGACACATCACACTCAATCTGTGTTCAGCTCCAAAGACAAGACAATCACTCTTATTTCTTTGAGAGAAAAAAACAAAAAGCAAAAACCAAAGTTTGGCAGCGTCACACGAGCTGGAATAATGCTTTGTGACTACCTATAACAGCCTTCTCATCTGAATGACGAGCACTTGAATTGTTTTCCTGCTAACCTCCATTTTTGTCACTAGGGGAAATCAAGGTGACTGAAATTTACCCATATCTCTGTTCTTCTGTGTGATTTGAAGTGCCTGCTTCCAACAGGGATTACTTCATACGGGAAAAATGCATCGAGAAATTATAGAAGCAGAAACTATATTACTCTTACTGGACACAACAGTTTGCTAGTGCCTGCTACAAATGGGAGGAGGACAGAAATGTGAACTGCTCTTGGTGACTTTCAAATAAAGTAAGGGGCCTTGAAATGGTATTTTACTTTAAAATTGAACGATCCTGGTAGATATTAGCTCCAATTGTATTTTACTGTGCAAAAATCTTGATTCATGTCTTTATCTTTTTCCTCCAAGAAGACAGATTTTCTTGTAATTTTTTAAAATTTGTTTTGATCAATAGTTCTCCAGGCTTTCTGACGGCTTTTTAAAGTTTTTCATTAAACCATTAAAAGCCGCTTTTTCTCTCGTTTTCTGTCCAGTCCTTGTACCTGACCATTTTCAGAGGAATTTTTGTTTTGTTAAGCCCCTTAACACTGACCTATGATACATTCAAGTATATGGAAAAAAGTTACTCGACTCAAGGAAGAACTAGTGTTGTGGCTTCACATAACTTGTATGCGAATATCTTGGCATTATTAAGGAAACTGGATAAATGGAGGACAAAAAGCAGCAAGCCTAAAAAAAAAAAAACTCTTCTACTCTTCATTGAATCAAAAATTCTTAATGAAGGGAAACGGGGGAGGCCAAATACCACTGGGCTGAAAATGAGCGGCCGCAGGGCTGACAGAGTGATGAAAGCATATTTGAAATTTTTGGTTCAACCCATTTGGAGGAAGTCAGGAAAAAAATACAACAGTGAGTGTCTGGAGCCATCTGTAAAACACAGTGGAGGCTGTGTCATGTTTTGGCTGTATTTCATTCATTTCAAATTTTGATCCATCAAGCAATACCATCAGCAAACTATCCGACTGGCAGCACTATCATTTTTTTTAACATTACGATCCAGAACAAACCATCAATGCAGTAAAAATATACCTGGATAGAGAGAAAACACAGTGGAACACCATCACTCAGACATACCAGTCACTGTCCCCAGAGTCCGAACAGCAACATTACTGAACTGAACAGGCAGCCAACATCCAAAGAAGCGCTTTGAATGTCCTTCAAGAAGCTTTGAGATCTACTTCAGCAAATGCCAAGAAAGGTTTGCTTAGAGAGTTCAGGCTGTGCTCAAGAATAAAGTTGGTCTTCCCAAATGTTGAGTTTTAAGCTCATTAGAATTTTATTAACTCTCTCTTTGCCTTATATATTGTATTTCCATGGATGTTTGCATGTTTCAGTAAATCACTGCACCCCCTTTTCCATTGTCCTAGCAAAACAAAGACATAAGGGGAGATTTAAGACTGTACTTCTAAACTACTAATCTAAGACCCTTTTCAATGATTGAAATATCCCATCTTTTTATTAACTACTTTTAATCTGCTGCAGCACAAAGTCAGACATGTTGATCAAGGCCAACACCTTAATCCTTGCTTATTTCTTAGAAAATTAGCATTACTATTTTATAGTTCTCTCATTTGGCTCATGTGTCTCGTCTGATCATTTATACATGAAATACAAAGAGTTAAGAGACAATATTTATTGCTTGACGACACAATAAATTTATCTTGAATATAATTACTGAAAGTTAATTTCAATAGACTGAGCGTGTAATAGGCTAAGCTTCACTCCAATAAACATTGTCAAGTGAAGATGATAATTGCTCAACCTTTTAATAATCTCCCTTTCATCCATTCAGAGACACTTACAGACATATTCCAAGTTAAGTACTTTTGGCTGAGCACATGCATTTGGAATAAGGCCAGTTTACAACGACACGATTATAGAAAATAATTCCTTTGAGAATAGAACAAGTGAACAGTATGATAAATTAAATAATTGTTGATTGTTTTTTTGTTTTTTAAAGTGCTTTAGGGGCATTCCCCAATGCAACGTGGGAACTACTATTTCTTCCTATTATTTTGGACAACTTAACATTTATAGTTGATATATTTATAAATATAAAGGCTGCCATTTAGAGAAAGCAAGAGAAAGAAATTTATAGTAAAATTACATTTCCTGACATTTTCTGGTTAGTGACTTTTCTTAAATTACCGATATAGACACAAAGCTTTATTCTGAGTGGCTCCCTGTTGTCTTGTTCTTGTAAATTGTTGGTAATGTGTTTTCGAGCAGTGATTCACTTTTGTAAAATCAGTAATCAGATCAGTAAGACTGCTTTTTTTAATCTGCAAAAATAAATGTTAACAACAAGAGGCCTACTCTGAACACATCTGTTTGTGTTAACAGGGCTATTGCCATCAACCCAGTATAGACATTTTATTTTTCAAATCTAACAAACATAAAAGAACAATTGTAGTGTTGTGTATTTATCTGAGTCTGTGCTCAGTAATATTCTGGCTGCCTAAAAGTAAAATTCATAGTAAGGAAAACATTCTGCCTCCTGCGACACCTTCAACTTTACACTTAAATTGAAATTGAGTAACTAACAACCCCATTATCTGTTGTGAGCTTTCCTAAAAAGATTTGCTGGGATTACATAGAACATCTTGTGCGCATGCAAAATATGAAATAAATATGAAAATAATAAAATATGAAATAAATGCTGATCAATTCAAAAACTACAAATGGTCATGCAAAGTTACCTATGTCAATATATTTTTTAATTATGATACTTTATTTCACTAATACTCCACTCAGAGCCCATAAGATTTTCACAGAGCATCTCAAAGTGGTTAATCTTCGCCGACCATAAATTAAAAGGCTGCGTCTGAAGCTGCCGCTGCTGCTATTTGTAGTCCCTCATTACTTGCTGATGATAGATTATATGCCTTTAGTTAATCATCAGCAACTAGGAAACATCAACAAACATGAACATGCTGTGAATATGGAAAGCTCTGCTCCCTGAAGCCATTTGGATTTTGATCCAGACAAAGTCATGCTGACAAGAAGCTGATGTCAGTGTGTTGCAATTACAGTACACTTCACATTCTGAAATGCATTTAGACCAGAGGAGCGAAGTGCTGCCTCTGTCTCGCAGTCGGTGATTAATATGTGGCAGCATCGTGATGCTGAAATGCTGAGTTCTGCGTTTAAAATGTTTAATAGAAATTACAGACAGCAGGACGGCACACATCCAAAGACACACATGAAACACACAAACATACGGACAAGTATTTTTTTAAAAAAATGATACAAGGTACCTTGTCCTTCGGGAGTCTCTCCGAGAGGATTGACTTCAACTTGAGTGGCGTCGACTTTCAGGAACAGATCATAGAGCCTCTTAATCTGATCTGCTGCCTGTGAGGTCCACAGAGGACAGTAATTACCTGATGGTTCGGCTCTGAGTAGTCAGCCCTGACAAGGCTGCTCAGCCTCCCACACAGGCTACATAAAACATGGCAAACCACCTTCAACATCACGGTGCCTTTTTACGGCATTAATATGTAAGGAAGGCAAAGTTAAATTACCTGGTGTTAGCACACCTTTCACTTGAATGCACATACATGTAGTATCCATGCATACCTGTTTTTCTAATGTGCCTTTTGCATTTAAAACAACTGATATTTACAATGTGGAAAACAAATGTTGTCAGTGAGAATACGGGATATTAAAAACTACTGCACTTAAACATTATCAATGAAATCCTCCTTTTAAAAGGAACCTCTTTTTATTTCTCTATAGCTTTGTGACAAAGGCAGTCTGACAGTGCAGACAGACGCGCACAAAATTGTATCTGCACAAAGCTCCCGTCGCCACACAGCTCCTTCAAAACAGTAAAGGTATTTTAGAAATGCTGTAATTATCTCTGAATTAAACAGCTTGGCAACTGACAAACAGCAACCAAGGAGAAGCGCACTAACAATGCACACAATTAACCAATAATTTTCTATTTCTCCCATTGCCTGTTTAAAATCAATTTCCTTTCAGTATCCAGCAAAAATAGGCCTCAAAAAAAAAAAGGATGCAATAAAAATGTCATCAAATCAAGTTTGTTTCACAAAGGCAGATTTGATTTTTTTGTAATTTATGTATTTCATTATTCTATGTGCTAGGATTTGAGCTTATCTGATTTCTCATGCCAGTCAGAGCTTGTGCAAAAGAAAACATATTAAGCCCTTTTTATACTGGACAAACATCTGACTTTTCTCTACAGTGGGAAAGGGTACAGTTGCATTTATTATTGGTCAAATGACTGTAGTCTGCTTGACGGCGTTTCTGGGTATTTATCGGCTCAGCCTTCAATCTGCAGTGATGGAAACACGACTTGCAGATTTTCTGTCCTTTTCCAGCACAAAGCTGTGACGTCGGCTTACATTCTTGACATGGCATGCAAGGCTGAAAGTCTGTCTGCTGTGTGGCTTTAGGACCGCACTGTGAAGCCTTTCATAGCTCACAGACACTGTAAACACACCTGTCACCTCCCCGGCAAGGTGCCGTTAACCCACAAACACAATTCAGACTATTTTTATACTGTATAATGTCAACCGCCTGCATGGATTTGCTAACAATAGCAATCACACAAATCAGAAGTTAACTGTTTTTTTTTCCAGTGCTCGTGACGGCAAATGTGAAACAACACATAGAAAATCATAATAAAAATCAAAACTTGTGGCTTTGTGTAAATTTGCCCAGAAATAAATACTTGAAATTTTGCCATAAAAATAGGGATTTAATACTAAGAGGCAAAAAAAGATCTAAAGTAATCTTAACCGAGCACACATTTTATTCAGACTGTGAGCTTGGCCTACTGCTGTGCTGTTCTTCCTCAGCTTTATTTTCAGAGCAAATGCCTGAACATGACTCAAAACTTTGGGGAGAGGAGAGAAAATGTTTGTTTCGCTGTCCTCAAAATCATAACTGGCCCACTGAGATGAGTTTTACTGGCTAACGCATGATTCACTCACAAAATCAGTGTGTGCCATGTTCTACCAAATAATGATATCGTTAGTACTGTAAGCTCCCTAAGCCTGGCACAGTGCTGTGCCTCACTGCCAAGTATGACAACAGACCACCTGGCAAGTCAGCATAGTGTAATGACACTTCACAACTTGCCTCTGGAAAACTAATAATAGCCAAAGTATGGCCTATTTATGAATGGGCAAGCATCTGTCTGCCTACATATATATGAATGTCAGAATCACTGATCCTTCTTTGTGACTTTAAAGCCTTCCATGGGCCCATTACCTGTCTCTGCAGAGCTCCTTTGAAACCCAAATTAGCTGCCATGCGAAGTGCCTGGTCGTCTCGCACACCTTCAAAGATATCTATGGCTTCCTGGTAGATTTGTAGAGAATATGCAAGAGAGAGGAAGACAAACAAATGAAGACAAGAAGTAAACATTAGGCTATATCCTAATTAAACTATGCAATATATTTCTGATAATCATACACTGAATGGACCAACTCTCTAACAGCAATAAGCTGTCTATAAAGATGATCACAGTAGCTCCCAAAAATATATCTAAAAGTGCTCATCACACTCATCAAACATCACGCTAATGTTTGTTGGCTCAACTTCTTATAAATGCTTATTATTATCTTATTAATGAGTGCTTATTTGTAGTAGTTGAAGCAGTCCCTGAGGTACTAGTGGAGCATCTGCACATGTACCAACTGTTCCTTTCCTAAACCATGTCATTCATTTTCCTTTGTAGACCACAAAACACGTAAACTGTACAAAGCCAGAATCAGAGACCAGAGTTATAGCTTGCACAAAGCAGGAGTATAGTAACATGGTGTAACATAATAAAATTTCAGGAAGCATATCCATCACCAAGACCAACGCCAGTTTGCAAAATTAAAGAAAGTGATCCAGATCTATCCTTTTAGATCCTTTACCCACATTCCACCGGGTTTTTAGAACATGCAGGTAATTTATGCATAATGCATCGACTGATCTTTGGGAAGTTCTGGGCATGTGTGTTTATTAGGATTGGGCAATTGGCTCCATATTCAAATCGTTCTATCCTCTCCCTTTAGCACTGCTGATGGCTGATAGCATCATTGCTGGCAGAGGAGGTTATCCACCCTCCATAAAGCACAGTGTGTGGCCCAAAAAAAGCACATGGTTCAGAGAGAAACGGTGGCTGATTAGAAGCTGAACATATATAAATAAGACTTGTTGGCTCTTTACTTATTTACCTCAGACCTACAGTTTTTTCCATTTAAAATATCTCACCTGTTTCTTCTGCACTCCTCACCAACCATTCCTATGCACGTTCCTCACTGACAGAAACCCCCACGGGGAAACAAAAAGTTAAGGAGACCATATATAAAGAAACTGCAGTCAAATTAAGCTCCAGGATAAAGGAGGACAAAAAGTCAGTCTGGCAGTCTAATATATCCTCCTGTTTTCGCTCTTTTGATGATGATGGATCAGTGTCACTGCTCCGCAGACACATCCATTTCAAAGCAGCGCAAAAGTCCGGGCATGAACCTGTGTGCACCCGCCCGTGGAGACACGTCTGTGTTCCAAGTGCTGGTTAGATGTGGAAGCGCAAAATCAAACTGTAGTGAAGCAGATTCAGTTTATTATGAATCTCACAGTAATGATAATTTCATGTATCAATGTGAAAATTGATTATTTTTTTTCAAACAAATGAACTTGAATGGTGAGATATCACTGCTCACTTTGACACCATCGTCCTTCAGCAAAACCCAAGTGTTTGTATTTCATCTGGTAGGAAACATGACTTCAGCAGCCTAATCTTCACTGAACAGCTCCTAGTTACAACGTCATTACTGCTTCACCTATTGGTGACATCTCATCCATCTATACAGAGAGTCTGTAGCACCAAACGGGGCTGGACAATACCTATCTTAATCATTTTGTTTGATAGTAAAACCACGCATTTCTCATTTATAGAAACTAAAGTGTTTAGTGGAGTTGATGTAACGTAATCATCTCAGCTTGATCTTTCACAATGCACATTAGCAAAATAAGATACACGTATATAACCTTTGGAGGTAGCCATGTGTAAACGCTTAAAGTTTACATCTGTTAACGACGATGAGGCCGTGTTGTCAAGAAGCTGTAGATAAAATCTCATTAATGGCAAAAGAAAACATCGAAGGCTGTGTGTGTTGGCACACGTTAAACTCCAGTGTGTTCCTGTATGCGTGCGCCGTGTTCAGCTTCTGCTGTGTGTGTGCGAACAGATCTCAGCTTCCATCTGGAAACCCGGCATGATTTCAACACCCCCCCAAAAAACCTTTATCAGTTTTAAAGTAAGATGGTGAGGGGTTTATAAAGAGCTTCACTGTGCCAGTAAAGAACAAGCATCATGGTAAGATGTCTAATTCAAGGAAGTTAAAGTTTGGACTGCTCTCAAGTTTTTTTCCCCCTCTTTCTTATTCTTGTTGCTGGTAATCACTGACAACTTATAAATGACTGAAAAGTAGAAATGTTATACCTTAAAGATGAGTTCTGGGGTGCTGGCAGCCACCTCCTCGATATCCATACCTCCCTGGGGGCTTCCTACCATGACAGGACCATTGCAGGAGCGGTCCATTAGGATAGCAAAATATGTCTCCCTGGTAATATCCAGGGCCTCAGCAACCATCACCTGCACATTGCAAAGCAAAAACAGAGGGGCTGGATGGAAGAACGTAGCTATGTTACTGATCTGACATCACTAAGAAAACATCATCATTAACGAAAAAAAAAGGGAAAAAGTCATTTGTGTTTCCCTTCATTCAGACCAGTATTTACAAAAACTTAGAAAATGTTTTACGTTTAAATTTATCTTTTAAAAGTAACACATTTACAACTAGCTGTACAAAACAAGAAAATAAGCAGGGTGCAGAGATTGGCACAATCTACGTGCAACAGCTCTGAGGAAATGTCATCTGTTATGAATAAAAGAAACAGAGGCAAATAGAGAGGAATTGTGTGTTCATTCAGAAAGAGAGGCAGGAGGAAGCAAGCAAGAAGCCCATTTGAAAAGGAAAGAAAAAAACTTGACAGGAAACTATCAGTTCTGTGGTGGTTAATGGGGTGCAGGTTTGGTAGAAGGGGTGTTTGTTTGAACATGCGCAGCCCTTATGTTCTGCTTCCACCTTATCGCCCAGTGAATGAGGATGGATCGGCTTTTCTGCGCTCCGTGTTAACAGACAGCGCTCCTATCTTCTTGTCCGAAAGTTGTTTTCCCCACTCACTCAAACAACCTTTTAAGTTGCCTGTCGTTTGACTTATACCAGTTCCTTCTCTCAAACTAAACATATTCTTTTCTCCACAGTCTATTTCTATCTTTCTCTGCCTCGCTCATCTGTCCCACCTCGTTTCCTCATCTCTCATTCAGTGCTATGAGAGTGGAAATCCACACAGATATACGAGTGCTGCCCCTTATCTGTGTTGTAGAACGGGTTGAGCGTTGGTGTGTGCTCCCATTGGCAGGTTGACAGCTGAGCTCTGGCTGTCATCGGAAACGCCGGGTTCTGACTACACCGTTACTGTACTCGAGCTGTTAGGCAGCTCTTTGCCACGTCAGATTTCTGTGCCGTGTGCGATTTTCTTGGTAAGACAATGATTGTAGATGTCCAAATGGTTTTCACGTCTCTCCTCACTCAGATCTAATCCAGGTTTTGGCCATATGTTTGTGTCTTTTATCCGCCTTTGCCTTTTGCCTCAGACAGCGAGTTAACTCTGAGCTTGTTGAATTTTCTGTAGGCGCCGTCAATAAAAATGATGTGTGACGCTCATTTGATTCAACGTAAACTTTGCAGGGGAAACAGAAGCAGTAGCTGGATGGAAGTGGGGAGGGGTAAACAGAGATGAGGAGAGACAAAGAGGAAGGCAGCAGGACACACAAACAAGCCACAGACTGAGAAGGCTTCGTCACCTGGAAAACGTCTGTTTTCAGGGGGTACGACATGCAGCATGCGAGCAGAGAAAATAGTATTCCTGCTTGTTAGTGGCGCACAGAAACAGTTGTTTACCAAACACTTTAAATTCACAGTGGGCTCTGTTCAATTTATGCAATGAGCCATAACACCAGCTAGTGCAACCCAACAGTAAACATCAGGGGCTAGCTACTATTAAAACTGAGCACAAAACAACAACAACAACAAGAAAACTGACATTCATTTGACAGAAATTAATTACTGGACTCAAAATGACTTGAAATTAGGTCAAAAAAAGGGAAAAAAATATAGTGAGGGTAGAGATCTTTTCCTTCCCTCTGTCTCTGCAATGGCTCACCGTTTTCACTTTCACTCCCTCTTTTGGTGTCTGCTTAGTAGTCAGGTTGAAACCCAGCATCTTATTGGCCAGCTCACCAACGACAGCAGGGCTAAAGGACAGAGGTTGTAGGTCAAACAATATCACTTCTTTGAAATGAATCTTTATCATGAAGAATAGACTTTCTACAGATGAAAGCGCAATTCTTCCTCTCTCAATAACTTTGTTCGGTTGAAAAGAAATATGTCTCAGCACTTTCTCAGTATTAGTCCAAAATATTCTGATGAAGGACAGCTTCTGGGTACACGTGCACATTGCTGTGAATCAACCTCCGCATATTCTCTCCATTTAAAAGCAGCCCGCATGCTGAGGCTGCTTCTGTTAGCCTGCTCTGCTTTTGTAAGTGAATACAAATGAAGCTCGGGGTTGTACTCATCCTTTGATAGATGAGAGGAAGGTGAACTGTGCACTCATGTCACTGTCTGGGGACGATGAACTTCACTGTATCTCACTTTGAAAAAGTTTCCGGCCTTTCCGAACCCCGAAGTAGGGTGATGATGATACATGCTTGGGACAATTGTCATAAATCACCTTTCTGCCTTTGCGGTGGCAGCAAGTTGTAGCTACCTTTACTAAGAAGACAGCATTTTTTTATTTATTTTTTTATTTTATACGGGGGAAACTTGGTGGAGGGAAATGCAGTTCCTGAGCAAAGTAAAGCTCTTTTAAGATTTGTTTAGCCTTTTGAAAAATGCATAAGATTTCAGAGTGAGCCCTCATTGAAGAAATACATCCATCACACTTCGCAACTCTGAGCAGGAACAAAATAGTGGCACAAAACCCAATAAACCCGAGCGGGGAAACTGAAAATGGGGTGGGTAATGCTTCAGTCGACCTTAAAGCCCCTTTTTCAACATTTAATTGAGGGTAGTTGTTCGAAAACGAGACAGTGGAAGAAAGAAAAATGTTTATTTGCAGCCCGAGTAATCCTGACTGTGTCTTTGTGCCTAGGGAGCATCTTCAGAAAGCTCTTTGAGCCTCCTCGCTGTAAAAGCCGCTGTTGTTGGAGAAAATAACATCAATCTATTTCCTACAGTAACTCACAGTGTGAAATGCACGTAGGGGCATACTTACTCCTTCGTTAAGTGCACTCCACCTTTAAGGCCGCTGTCGAACACACCCTTGCCTCTGCCCCCGGCCAGAATCTGAGCTTTCAGCACGATCTCTTTGGCATCTGAACAACAGAGTGAGACAGACAGAGAGATAGAGAGGGAGAGAGAACGAGACAAAAGGAGGAGAAGAGAAAGTCAGACAGAGCACTTAAGATATAAGCTCATGCCCTTGAACGCACCCTTGAGCCTGTCAATTATTTGTCCATATGATTGAAGGAAGGAAGGAGGGAGGAAGAAAACAGAAGGCTGGCTCACATTCCTTAGCAGAGTGATCATCTGCAAGACTTTGACTTTAGTTTATACTAAGGTCCTGTTATAATGCATCACAAAGTTAACTGTATTAAGAAAGCCGGATGGTGGAAAATAAAGATCTTCTATAACCTAATGTTATTCAACGTGGCTCAGACAGTGACATGTCTTAACCTTCCCACCAACCCCACAGGACTCATGGACAACATCATTTCATATACATTTCAGATAAGACTTCCTTAAACACCAATTATAGTGCATTCCAGATCTGAGGGCTTCCAATGAGACATTCATCTGTTTATAGTCCAGTAAAGAACATACCAGTTTTGTCAATGGACACTTATTAAGTCTAATTAATTTTTTTTTTTTTTTAAAGAAAAAGTACAGGTGGTATAACTTGTCAACAGCATAAATGCATCTTTTAAAGATTATTTTTTGGGCATTTTAACATTTATTTGATAGTACAGCAGTGAAGACAGACAGAAAAGTGGGGAGACAGAGGAGAGAGAAGGAGACACAGGTCAGCTTGAACCTGGGCTGCTGCACTATAGCCTTGTGGCATATGATCACATGTTCACTCACTGAGGTAAACTGGACCTCTTAAATGCATTTTTTAAATAAATAAAAAGCAAAGGAAAATAAAAATCTTTGACCCGATGCCGGTGTTAGCTCAAAGGTCAAAGAAATACTAAACTAAAACTAAAAAAAAAAAAAAAAAAAAAAAAAAAAAATCTGTCTCAGCTGCTGAAAATGGTAAATACGAACAATATGAAGGGACATTAGCAGGAACACAACATGGATGAGAAAGCAGTGTTATCCTTACAAAGCATTTTTGTCACTAAGCTCCATGCTTAATCATAATGTCAATAAAGCTACTTTCAGCTGCTCTCTTATTAAAGGGGGTCGCCACAGCTGGTAGCTCCATATTTGATTTGGCAGATATTTATTTATTTAACATTAGACGCCCTTCCTGATAAAACCTCCCTGGAATTTGTTTCTCCTGCTGGGATTTTAACCAGGGAGCTTCTGCTGTTGGGCGGAAGTATAAAGCACTACACAATGTAGAGCCACTAACTGCGATCTCAGTACTGATCAAAATAACTGTGATGATCATTTTGGAGTTATTAGAGTATTAGTAGATCCACATAAGGAAGAAGGAAAATAAAAACTTGGTAAAGGAAGTCTTGGAAGTTTGGAAACATGACCTTGCCCTAATTACTTAACCACCCAGCATCCCCTTCGCTGTCACTGGCACCTTCCAAGCAGTCGCATCAGGAGGTCTCTGAGCTCTCTCTTCCGCATCTTACCCACAATCCCGCACTATTCAAATGGATCAGAGGACACTTGATGAAAGATGGTCTACAGTTAGGTTATTATTATCTAGGTGGGGAGAGTTCAACCATTGACAGGTGGCTGCCAGCACGTTGGGAAGTGGGTGGAGGGGGCGTAGAAACGTGGTTAAGAAGACACCTTGACCTTGGCTCCTCCCTTGATGGCATTTAAAAAAAATAAAAAATCTTGACGTCTAAGGGAAGGGTGGAATAGATCGAGGACCTGGTGAAGCTGGAGGGGCTAAAAATGTTTTTTGTGTTCACTGTTGCTGTAGTTTAAAAAAAAAGGAGAAAAAAAAAAGGGGGGGAAAAAGAAAAAAGGACCAAGGGAATACAGGCTTGGACAGGGTGACAGGGATTAAACTAACACTGTGAGGCCCGTTCTGTGAGGAGAGTTAAAGGCTGAGGGGAGAGGGGAAGCGAAAGCATGAAGAGATGGAGAGAGAATGAAAGGTGAGCTCGTATGCAAAAGGCTTTGAGAGCAGTTATAAATGAATAAATATGTTAATAAAAAACTGCTACTGCACAAAATTAAAAAGAGTTCAAAGCAAGATGAGAAAGCATGTCCTGCGGGCATGTGCAGCGGAGAGGGACAGCACAGAGGAAATGACTTTTGCTTTAAAAAGAAGAAATAATATATAGAAAAAAGAAGCAAGTTAAAGAACAAGGATGTGGCCCAGCAGGGAGGTTGCATCATTGAGGTGTGAAGAAAGGTAAAGAACTAAGATAAGACGTCATAGCAAGTACACTAAAATATGAAGAAGAAGAAGAAAAGGCTATGTGACGTGTTAAGGAAGGTAATGGTGTGAGAACAAGGCAGGTGTTCATTCTTGCTGCACTAGTAAGTGATAGCCAGTCTGCACACAATAAGATATATAAGCAATTTCAGCATTTATGAATAGGCACAGAAGCTGTAATGTGCTGACAATAAGAGAAAACTTTAGAGGAAAAACAAAAGAAGCAGCTATAAGGTGATAAACTGTGAGTACTACCAATCACAAAGACAGCACGATTAAAAAGGACGCACTTGCCTCTTCCCATCTCTCTCAGTCTCTCACACACACCATGTAGAATCTTACAAATATTGCTGTTTAACACTAAAACATCAATCTCAGTTGAAATGCATGGAAATTATAACAATGTCCTTAAAGATCAGAGTGAACATGGAGCATGGTAAAGAGCAGTGTGTCCATTAGCTGGTAGTATGGCAGACAAGAGATGGCTTCTAACACTGAGAGAAAGAGGTTGGTCCATAACGAGAGCAGTGTGAGGACAGGATGGAAAAGGAGTAGTAAAAAAATCTGAAACAAGTCAAGCTTCTCTTGTGTCAAACTGTAAAGAAAAAGCGGAAAGAAGGGCACGTGTCTGAAGTTAATCACTAAAGACACCAGCAAGCGCTGCTGATGAGTCACAGCTCAAGGTGTTCACACAGTGGGGAAAAAATGCAATATTTATCTCTAAACATCTGAAAGGTGACACAGGTGGGTGTTTTATCACAGGTGGCAACATTTTCTATGTTCTGATTACGTTGCTTTGTTGTACGTTTTCATTACAGTACTGGCTAAGTGAATAATCTCTTTCTGTTATCCAGCCACAATAATTAAAAAATACCTCCTCAGACTGATATTAGTTTGCTTATCAGCTGAACGAGAATCCTTTTCTTAGTCGGAGGGAGACAGTGTTTCATAATCAGCTAACTGCCTCCATTTGTATCATGCATGGCCCACTGTGAAGAAATGGAGCTATTTTCATCTTCATTTATTTTCCATTTCTTGGGGACACACGGAAGGAGATTAACATTGCACAACATCTCTGATCTCATCGTATGCAATTTGAGTAATGCGGTCATCATCCTCGGGCTTTACTTATTTCCCAGTAATGAGAGCAAATCAACTCCCAGTCTGCTTGCCAGTGACGGCAGCTGGCAAAGAGGAGGTTACTTCTGCAGTCGGTGTCTCTTTCACCCCGTTCTTTCTGTGCACTTTGAAAGGCTATTCTCTTCCCGCACCCTCCTCCCTTTGCGTGTAGCTCATGAGCGGCCAACAGCACAGTTAGCTTTGGTCTGATATTTAATTAAGCCTTCGAGGCTGCGCCATGAGGGGGAATGCTGCCTGGTAAGGGACAGATGCGGGCTGTGCGCCAATCCGGAGAGAGTAAGATGAGGCTACCATCTGCAAGGAGAGAGAAAAAGATCAGGGTGGCCCTCCCCGACACTCGTGTGCTGTAATGAAAGTAATGCGGCGGCTAAATGGGGAAGACTAATCAAACTCTTGGGAGCAAGGAGAAAACAAACACAAGCCACGAACAGCTACAATCAAACACAGCGAGTCTGAGTCTCAGCCTTCCTATGGATAAATACCATTAACACCAGAGGAAAGACAGTAAATAAAAAATATAAAAAATAAAAAGAAACGCAGTCAAACCCTCAACATCTGTGCTCTATTATGATGCCAGACAGTGCTGATTGCTGTCGAACAGGTGGAATCTGTTCTTTAGAAGAAGAAAAAAAAAAAAAGAGGCCGGAAATGTCAGTCTACAAGATCATTAAAACGAGTAGTGTAGGCACAATTATACTTCCCCAGTATAGAGCTATTTTACGATAAGTAGAGGAGAAAAAAACAAAACAATCTGCACTTCCATTTGCTTCCATCTAGAAGCACATAGTGTACCTTTAAATAACTTCAATTATGCTGTCAGCTGCATATTGATGTCAAGAAAGCTAGTGACTCTGTCGACTCTAGTTTATGAGTCACTTTGCCACAGTGATTTTTGGCTGTGTCACAAGTATGTATCAGTAATATTGTGAAAATGTACTCATAATCTACTACAGCGCCAAAGGCAACGCAGGAAACTAATGATCCAAAACAAAGAAACCATCTGATAAGCTTTACTAATTGTTTAAGCACAAAAGTGAATATGTGTGCCGGGTTTTTTCCCTTTCATGTGTATTAAAAGGCAAATTTAGGGCCAGCACTTAGTTCTGTAAAATGCTTAGTGTAATAGCCTTATCAACACATTTTATTTTAATTACACTTAGGCACCATTAGGGCAAGTGCACAGAGCGGGTCATGTTTAATGACTGCTCGTATAATGATTTCATTTACAACTCCCATTTCCAGAAATGCTGGAATGTGATGTAAAATGTAAATCAAAACAAAAAGAAATCATTTGCGAATCATTTAAAGCCTAAATTTAATTAAAAAACAACAACACAGAGACAAATCATCACACTTTTTTTTGTTTTTTTTAAGCTGTGCTCATGAATAACTTGTTAACGGCAAAAGATTTTTATAAACTGGTTGGCATGCATGCATGCATCCCTGCCTATCCCATTCAGGGTTGGGATACACCTGGAACAGCCTGTCTCTTACGCTAGTCAAATAACAATGAAATTTCCCAGTTTCAATATTGCACAATTTTTCTTTGTGCCATCAAACTTCTAATCAAATACAGTAAAATCATTGTTTCTAACAAAGGAATACAGATTTTTAGAAGATGGGGTTGTAAGCGCAGCAGATAAAAATGACATTATCTTGGAAAAAGTTCAGCTTTCTCTAAACTTTTACCTTTTTTCCCCCCAATTCTACCAGACTGTGAAAAGGTCAGACATTAAATGGTTTTCTATTCATGCAGCGATGGCAAGTGAACCAAAAGGAGAGACAGGAAAATAAAATCCCTCTGTTTTGCATCTACCTTGACATATAATGGTGTTGAAATTCTTTAAGCAAAATATGTTGCCTGTTCAGTTGAGGTTGAAAAGTCAACCAACATTTATAAATCATAAGCGCGCTTGGCAAAAGCCCTCTTGCTACTGGCACGTCAGTTCAACCAGATATATGGGCCTAACAAAACTCTAACAAACAGATTTGAACACCAAAATAACCAAAGACTGCAACAATTTATCCTCTTTGTTTGCTACAACTAAATAAATAATTACCATGTCACTGTCTTGTCTGGTTAAGCCCAGTGTCCATGTGTCTCTGCATCTAATGATGCATCTCGGTGCTACTCAGTGGAAAAAGAATATCAGTTTCCCTGACCAACAATGGCACCTCTTTGTGACACTCCTCCAGTCACGGCTTGCATGACAGCTGAGTCCTCATTAGAGGACAAGTCCACCTGAATTTCAGACACAGGACAGCACCTCTAATGACAACTTGAGATGCCCCTGGTCTCCTCTCAGTCTTTTTTTCCTTTTTCTTTTTTTTTTATTGCCATGCAAGCAGAAGGGTGACCATAACGATAATGGTGTTGTGGAGCAATGGGTGCTAAATGACCACGGAGATATCTGCAGGGCGAATCATTCGTCTCGGAGCGAAAGCCAGTGTGAGGACATTTACTTGTATCGAGGCTCATCGGGAAACAGTTAACTAGAAGAAAAAAAAAAATCAACTGGTTAAAGACGAGATCGCCAGAAAAAAAAGAAAAAGAAAAACAGTAAAAAAAAAAAAAAAAAGTTTAACTAGCTGAGAGGCCCTTTTATTGACTGATACAGTTTCCTCACTTCAGCTTTAACAAGTGTAGAGAAAAACTCTAAAATCTACAGACATCTGCTGCTGCATTAGTGGGCAGGAGGAACGCAATGCCAATTCCACTGATGACTAATGAAGTGTACCTAATGGCTAGAGCTCACTACGACAAAGCACAGCGGAGTTTGCACATTTTACTCCACAATTTCTGTATCTGCTCGAACTACTTTCAACTCCGGCACGATGAGGTGCCCCATGTTTACCCGATGTGCCCTGACAACAAACAATAGGCGGCACACTCACTTCTACTGGCACATTAGTATCATCCTAATACGATAGAGAAGACGTGTGAAAAATAATTCCACATCTCACCCACAACATGAAAAGGTTGTGGTGCGTAATGAGGAGGTGGAAACACTAAGCTGCTTACAGAAATCAGCTCTTTGAGAGACAGGCTGCTTTACCCTGCAAAGCCTATTTACAGCTGTTAAGACAATTTCAGATGCATTGCTTTTTTTTCCCTTTTTAAAACCAACGAAAGACCTAAGAGCCAGCTAATGTAATGGATAACAACAGGTCCTTGGAGAGGGCAGTGTAATGTGCATCTGCTTGTTAGGGCCCGAGCACAAAAGTGCGAAGGCCCTATTGTATCTGCTCTGTTTCTTATTAGGGCCCGAGCGCTTCGAGTGCGAAGGCCCTATTGTATCTGCTCTGTTTCTTATTATTATTATTATTATTATTATTATTATTATTATTATTATTAGGGCCCGAGCACAAAAGTGCGAAGGCCCTATTGTATCTGCTCTGTTTCTTATTATTATTATTATTATTATCATTATTATTATTATTATTATTATTATTATTATTATTATTATTTCGGCAAATGAATCGGCTTTTTGAGGGCCTAAACATGCTCAAAAACTCATGAAATTTTGCACACGCGTCAGGTCTGGTGAAAATTTACGTATTTTAATGTCCGTAGACATGTCCAGGGAAAATTGGCTCAGTAGCGCCACCTAGAAAAATGAGAAACGCGAGCCCCCGAGATGGGTATGACCTACATGTATAAAACTCGGAACACATATCTAACGTTCGGAGACGCACATAAAAGTCTATTATGGCCATGTCCTAAACCCAACAGGAAGTCCGCCATTTGGAAGTGAAGGTGACATTTTGGCTCTAATTTTGCCATTTCCATGCCTCGAACTTTTTCGAACTCCTCATTGGAATTTCATCGTACAAGCTTCATATTTGGTCAGTGTCAACTACACACCTGGGCCATGTTAAATTGCGGAGCTTTTGAGTTTTCGGGATACGGTGACGCCGTGGCGCCGTGGCGAATTTCGATGACTCGCCATGAAAATCTTATTGCCTCTCGTTCTGTCATACATTGTCCGACCTTGACCAAAGTGGACACATATGATAAGGCTCCAGCCCTGAACATATTTCAACTGCCATATTTGACATCAGGGACAGCGCCACCTAGTGGGAACAGGAAATGTCATGTTTTACACTTTGGGGTACAGTATTGTAATGGGTGACATCTGCAGCCTCAAATTTCTCCAGGAAAGCCTTAAGGAGTTGGTCTTGGGTTACAGAGAAAACTGTGAGTTTTCGCTGAAGGGTGTGACCCCAGCAGCATGGCGAACATTGAGGTCTCGCCATGAAGAAACAAATTAGTGTAACTCAATGAAATCCAATGTGATCAGTACCAGATTTTACAGGGATGATGTCAGACCCGCCCTGAACAGATTGATATGCCCATTGTCAGGAATACGTAGAGCGCCACCTAGTGGCACCAGGAAATGTCATGTCTTTCATTTTGTTGTACTGATTTTCACAGGTTCATCGTGGCCACCTCAAAAGCGGTGAATATCACCATCAGTCCCTCTTGATGCTTCAGTGAGAAAATTGTGACTATAAACTGAACGGCGCACCCTGGTGGCAACGCAGTTCACCATGAAAGATGAAGTGGCTTTTGAGGGGCTTGAAAAGTTTAAAAAGTCTTGAAATTTGGCGCACACCTCTAATGTGATGAGGGATTTCTTTTTATATGTTCATTTTCCTTGAACAGCGCAAAATGGCTCCACAGCGCCCCCTACAAAATTTCAAAACAACAGCCCCTGCTCTGTGTTTTATGTATGAGTTTGAAACCTGGCAAGCTTATTGGAGATATCAAGATGTACAAAAAAGTCTCTTGGAGCAATATCCCAAATCCAACAGGAAGTCAGCCATTTTAAAATTAATGTGTAAATTTGGCGACATTTTCCCCTCTTTTCAGGCCTCATACTTTGACGAACTCCTCCCAGGGATTTCATTAGATTTACGCGATCTCCTGTGTGTGGAATCTAAAGACCTTTGTGATGTTAAATTGCGAAGCTTTTTACGTTCAGGGAAACGGGGTGGTCATGGCGGCACGTGGAGTTTCAATTACTCGCCAAAAAGCAGTAACCTGCTGTCGCTCAAAAACACAATGTCCAATCTCTCCCAAAGGTCGCAGGCGTGATGAGACTCGAGCTCGGAAATGTTTGTTATGCCATTTGTCAGTAATGGTTAGAGCGCCACCTAGTGGGACGACTATAATAATGGTTGAATGAGATGAAATTTTAGCTGGTGGTTAAATGCATGAATTCCATCAATGTGACATCAGATCGGAAGCGCTGGTTTTAGGTGTTGGGCTTGGCTCGACGCGCCGGGGGTGCGAGGGCCCTCATATCGCTGCTTGCAGCTTTAATTATTATTATTATTATTATTATTATTATTATTATTATTATTATTATTATTTCGGCAAATGAATCGGCCTTTTGAGGGCCTAAACATGCTCGAAAACTCATGAAATTTTGCAGACGCGTTAGGTCTGGTGAAAATTTACGTATTTTAATGTCCGTAGACATGTCCAGGGAAAATTGGCTCAGTAGCGCCACCTAGAAAAATGAGAAACGCGAGCCCCCGAGATGGGTATGACCTACATGTATAAAACTCGGAACACATATCTAACGTGCGGAGACGCACATAAAAGTCTATTATGGCCATGTCCTAAACCCAACAGGAAGTCCGCCATTTGGAAGTGAAGGTGACATTTTGGCTCTAATTTTGCCATTTCCATGCCTCGAACTTTTGCGAACTCCTCATTGGAATTTCATCGTGCAAGCTTCATATTTGGTCAGTGTCAACTACACACCTGGGCCATGTTAAATTGCGGAGCTTTTGAGTTTTCGGGTTACGGTGAGGCCGTGGCGCCACGGCGAATTTCGATGACTCGCCATGAAAATCTTATTGCCTCTCGTTCTGTCATACATTGTCCGACCTTGACCAAAGTGGACACATATGATAAGGCTCCACCCCTGAACATATTTCAACTGCCATATTTGACATCAGGGACAGCGCCACCTAGTGGGAACAGGAAATGTCATGTTTTACACTTTGGGGTACAGTATTGTAATGGGTAACAATTGCAGCCTCAAATTTCTCCAGGAAAGCCTTAAGGAGTTGGTCTTGGGTTACAGAGAAAACTGTGAGTTTTCGCTGAAGGGTGTGACCCCAGCAGCATGGCGAACATTGAGGTCTCGCCATGAAGAAACAAATTAGTGTAACTCAATGAAATCCAATCTGATCAGTACCAGATTTTACAGGGATGATGTCAGACCCGCCCTGAACAGATTGATATGCCCATTGTCAGGAATACGTAGAGCGCCACCTAGTGGCACCAGGAAATGTCATGTCTTTCATTTTGTTGTACTGATTTTCACAGGTTCATCGTGGCCACCTCAAAAGCGGTGAATATCACCATCAGTCCCTCTTGATGCTTCAGTGAGAAAATTGTGACTATAAACTGAACGGCGCACCCTGGTGGCAACGCAGTTCACCATGAAAGATGAAGTGGCTTTTGAGGGACTTGAAAAGTTTAAAAAGTCTTGAAATTTGGCGCACACCTCTAATGTGATGAGGGATTTCTTTTTATATGTTCATTTTCCTTGAACAGCGCAAAATGGCTCCACAGCGCCCCCTACAAAATTTCAAAACAACAGCCCCTGCTCTGTGTTTTATGTATGAGTTTGAAACCTGGCGAGCTTCTTGGAGATATCAAGATGTACAAAAAAGTCTCTTGGAGCAATATCCCAAATCCAACAGGAAGTCAGCCATTTTAAATTAATGTGTAAATTTGGCGACATTTTCCCCTCTTTTCAGGCCTCATACTTTGACGAACTCCTCCAAGGGATTTCATTAGATTTACGCGATCTCCTGTGTGTGGAATCTAAAGACCTTTGTGATGTTAAATTGCGAAGCTTTTTACGTTCAGGGAAACGGGGTGGTCATGGCAGCACGTGAAGTTTCAATCACTCGCCAAAAAGCAGTAACCTGCTGTCGCTCAAAAACACAATGTCCAATCTCTCCCAAAGGTCGCAGGCGTGATGAGACTCGAGCTCGGAAATGTTTGTTATGCCATTTGTCAGTAATGGTTAGAGCGCCACCTAGTGGGACGACTATAATAATGGTTGAATGAGATGAAATTTTAGCTGGTGGTTAAATGCATGAATTCCATCACTGTGACATCAGATCGGAAGCGCTGGTTTTAGGTGTTGGGCTTGGCTCGACGTGCCGGGGGTGCGAGGGCCCTCATATCGCTGCTTGCAGCTTTAATTATTATTATTATTATTATTATTATTATTATTTCGGCAAATGAATCGGCTTTTTGAGGGCCTAAACATGCTCAAAAACTCATGAAATTTTGCACACTCGTCAGGTCTGGTGAAAATTTACGTATTTTAATGTCTGTAGACCTGTCCAGGGAAAATTGGCTCAGTAGCGCCACCTAGAAAAATGAGAAACGCGAGCCCCGAGATGGGTATGACCTACATGTATAAAACTCGGAACACATATCTAACGTTCGGAGACGCACAAAAAGTCTATTATGGCCATGTCCTAAACCCAACAGGAAGTCCGCCATTTGGAAGTGAAGGTGACATTTTGGCTCTAATTTGCCATTTCCATGCCTCGAACTTTTGCGAACTCCTCATTGGAATTTCATCGTACAAGCTTCATATTTGGTCAGTGTCAACTACACACCTGGGCCATGTTAAATTGCGGAGCTTTTGAGTTTTCGGGTTACTGTGAGGCCGTGGCGCCACGGCGAATTTCGATGACTCGCCATGAAAATCTTATTGCCTCTCGTTCTGTCATACATTGTCCGACCTTGACCAAAGTGGACACATATGATAAGGCTCCACCCCTGAACATATTTCAACTGCCATATTTGACATCAGGGACAGCGCCACCTAGTGGGAACAGGAAATGTCATGTTTTACACTTTGGGGTACAGTATTGTAATGGGTGACATCTGCAGCCTCAATTTCTCCAGGAAAGCCTTAAGGAGTTGGTCTTGGGTTACAGAGAAAACTGTGAGTTTTCACTGAAGGGTGTGACCCCAGCAGCATGGCGAACATTGAGGTCTCGCCATGAAGAAACAAATTAGTGTAACTCAATGAAATCCAATCTGATCAGTACCAGATTTTACAGGGATGATGTCAGACCCGCCCTGAACAGATTGATATGCCCATTGTCAGGAATACGTAGAGCGCCACCTAGTGGCACCAGGAAATGTCATGTCTTTCATTTTGTTGTACTGATTTCACAGGTTCATCGTGGCCACCTCAAAAGCGGTGAATATTACCATCAGTCCCTGTTGATGCTTCAGTGAGAAAATTGTGACTATAAACTGAACGGCGCACCCTGGTGGCAACGCAGTTCACCATGAAAGATGAAGTGGCTTTTGAGGGGCTTGAAAAGTTTAAAAAGTCTTGAAATTTGGCGCACACCTCTAATGTGATGAGGGATTTCTTTTTATATGTTCATTTTCCTTGAACAGCGCAAAATGGCTCCACAGCGCCCCCTACAAAATTTCAAAACAACAGCCCCTGCTCTGTGTTTTATGTATGAGTTTGAAACCTGGCAAGCTTATTGGAGATATCAAGATGTACAAAAAAGTCTCTTGGAGCAATATCCCAAATCCAACAGGAAGTCAGCCATTTTAAAATTAATGTGTAAATTTGGTGACATTTTCCCCTCTTTTCAGGCCTCATACTTTGACGAACTCCTCCAAGGGATTTCATTCGATTTACGCGATCTCCTGTGTGTGGAATCTAAAGACCTTTGTGATGTTAAATTGCGAAGCTTTTTACGTTCAGGGAAACGGGGTGGTCATGGCGGCACGTGGAGTTTCAATCCTCGCCAAAAAGCAGTAACCTGCTGTCGCTCAAAAACACAATGTCCAATCTCTCCCAAAGGTCGCAGGCGTGATGAGACTCGATGAAAATTTACGTATTTTAATGTCCGTAGACATGTCCAGGGAAAATTGGCTCAGTAGCGCCACCTAGAAAAATGAGAAACGCGAGCCCCCGAGATGGGTATGACCTACATGTATAAAACTCGGAACACATATCTAACGTTTGGAGACGCACAAAAAAGTCTATTATGGCCATGTCCTAAACCCAACAGGAAGTCCGCCATTTGGAAGTGAAGGTGACATTTTGGCTCTAATTTTGCCATTTCCATGCCTCGAACTTTTGCGAACTCCTCATTGGAATTTCATCGTACAAGCTTCATATTTGGTCAGTGTCAACTACACACCTGGCCCATGTTAAATTGCGGAGCTTTTGAGTTTTCGGGATACGGTGAGGCCGTGGCGCCACGGCGAATTTCGATGACTCGCCATGAAAATCTTATTGCCTCTCGTTCTGTCATACATTGTCCAACCTTGACCAAAGTGGACACATATGATAAGGCTCCACCCCTGAACATATTTCAACTGCCATATTTGACATCAGGGACAGCGCCACCTAGTGGGAACAGGAAATGTCATGTTTTACACTTTGGGGTACAGTATTGTAATGGGTGACATCTGCAGCCTCAAATTTCTCCAGGAAAGCCTTAAGGAGTTGGTCTTGGGTTACAGAGAAAACTGTGAGTTTTCGCTGAAGGGTGTGACCCCAGCAGCATGGCGAACATTGAGGTCTCGCCATGAAGAAACAAATTAGTGTAACTCAATGAAATCCAATCTGATCAGTACCAGATTTTACAGGGATGATGTCAGACCCGCCCTGAACAGATTGATATGCCCATTGTCAGGAATACGTAGAGCGCCACCTAGTGGCACCAGGAAATGTCATGTCTTTCATTTTGTTGTACTGATTTTCACAGGTTCATCGTGGCCACCTCAAAAGTGGTGAATATCACCATCAGTCCCTCTTGATGCTTCAGTGAGAAAATTGTGACTATAAACTGAACGGCGCACCCTGGTGGCAACGCAGTTCACCATGAAAGATGAAGTGGCTTTTGAGGGGCTTGAAAAGTTTAAAAAGTCTTGAAATTTGGCGCACACCTCTAATGTGATGAGGGATTTCTTTTTATATGTTCATTTTCCTTGAACAGCGCAAAATGGCTCCACAGCGCCCCCTACAAAATTTCAAAACAACAGCCCCTGCTCTGTGTTTCATCTATGAGTCTGAAACCTGGCAAGCTTATGTAAGATATCAAGATGTACAAAAAAGTCTCTTGGAGCAATATCCTAAATCCAACAGGAAGTCAGCTATTTTAAAATTAATGTGTAATTCTGGCGACATTTTCCCCTCTTTTCAGGCCTCATACTTTGACGAACTCCTCCAAGGGATTTCATTAGATTTACGCGATCTCCTGTGTGTGGAATCTAAAGACCTTTGTGATGTTAAATTGCGAAGCTTTTTACGTTCAGGGAAACGGGGTGGTCATGGCGGCACGTGGAGTTTCAATCACTCGCCAAAAAGCAGTAACCTGCTGTCGCTCAAAAACACAATGTCCAATCTCTCCCAAAGGTCGCAGGCGTGATGAGACTCGAGCTCGGAAATGTTTGTTATGCCATTTGTCAGTAATGGTTAGAGCGCCACCTAGTGGGACGACTATAATAATGGTTGAATGAGATGAAATTTTAGCTGGTGGTTAAATGCATGAATTCCATCAATGTGACATCAGATCGGAAGCGCTGGTTTTAGGTGTTGGGCTTGGCTCGACGCGCCGGGGGTGCGAGGGCCCTCATATCGCTGCTTGCAGCTTTAATTATTATTATATTATTATTATTATTATTATTTCGGCAAATGAATCGGCCTTTTGAGGGCCTAAACATGCTCGAAAACTCATGAAATTTTGCAGACGCGTCAGGTCTGGTGAAAATTTACGTATTTTAATGTCCCTAGACATGTCCAGGGAAAATTGGCTCAGTAGCGCCACCTAGAAAAATGAGAAACGCGAGCCCCCGAGATGGGTATGACCTACATGTATAAAACTCGGAACACATATCTAACGTTCGGAGACGCACATAAAAGTCTATTATGGCCATGTCCTAAACCCAACAGGAAGTCCGCCATTTGGAAGTGAAGGTGACATTTTGGCTCTAATTTTGCCATTTCCATGCCTCGAACTTTTGCGAACTCCTCATTGGAATTTCATCGTACAAGCTTCATATTTGGTCAGTGTCAACTACACACCTGGGCCATGTTAAATTGCGGAGCTTTTGAGTTTTCGGGTTACTGTGAGGCCGTGGCGCCACGGCGAATTTCGATGACTCGCCATGAAAATCTTATTGCCTCTCGTTCTGTCATACATTGTCCGACCTTGACCAAAATGGACACATATGATAAGGCTCCACCCCTGAACATATTTCAACTGCCATATTTGACACCAGGGACAGCGCCACCTAGTGGGAACAGGAAATGTCATGTTTTACACTTTGGGGTACAGTATTGTAATGGGTGACATCTGCAGCCTCAAATTTCTCCAGGAAAGCCTTAAGGAGTTGGTCTTGGGTTACAGAGAAAACTGTGAGTTTTCGCTGAAGGGTGTGACCCCAGCAGCATGGCGAACATTGAGGTCTCGCCATGAAGAAACAAATGAGTGTAACTCAATGAAATCCAATCTGATCAGTACCAGATTTTACAGGGATGATGTCAGACCCGCCCTGAACAGATTGATATGCCCATTGTCAGGAATACGTAGAGCGCCACCTAGTGGCAACAGGAAATGTCATGTCTTTCATTTTGTTGTACTGATTTTCACAGGTTCATCGTGGCCACCTCAAAAGCGGTGAATGTTAACATCAGTCCCTCGTGATGCTTCAGTGAGAAAATTGTGACTTTAAACTGAACGGCGCACCCTGGTGGCAGCGCAGTTCACCATGACCAATGAAGTGGCTTTTGAGGGGCTTGGAAAGTTTAAAAAGTCTTGAAAATTGGCGCACACCTCTAATGTGATGAGGGATTTCTTTTTATATGTTCATTTTCCTTGAACAGCGCAAAATGGCTCCACAGCGCCCCCTACAAAATTTCAAAACAACAGCCCCTGCTCTGTGTTTTATGTATGAGTTTGAAACCTGGCAAGCTTATTGGAGATATCAAGATGTACAAAAAAGTCTCTTGGAGCAATATCCCAAATCCAACAGGAAGTCAGCCATTTTAAAATCAATGTGTAAATTTGGCGACATTTTCCCCTCTTTTCAGGCCTCATACTTTGACGAACTCCTCCAAGGGATTTCATTAGATTTACGCGATCTCCTGTGTGTGGAATCTAAAGACCTTGGTGATGTTAAATTGCGAAGCTTTTTACGTTCAGGGAAATGGGGTGGTCATGGCGGCACGTGGAGTTTCAATCACTCGCCAAAAAGCAGTAACCTGCTGTCGCTCAAAAACACAATGTCCAATCTCTCCCAAAGGTCGCAGGCGTGATGAGACTCGAGCTCGGAAATGTTTGTTATGCCATTTGTCAGTAATGGTTAGAGCGCCACCTAGTGGGACGACTATAATAATGGTTGAATGAGATGAAATTTTAGCTGGTGGTTAAATGCATGAATTCCATCAATGTGACATGAGATCGGAAGCGCTGGTTTTAGGTGTTGGGCTTGGCTCGACGCGCCGGGGGTGCGAGGGCCCTCATATCGCTGCTTGCAGCTTTAATTTATTTTGGAACTCTCATATTGTGCTTGAAAATTCTTGACATTTTTATGCGCATGTGTCTTCACAGCTATCATGCTGCCTACGGGTGGTTTTCTGCTTTGTCTCCAAGTCGGCGGGTTGCTGTGTCTGTGTTAATAACCTTTTGTTTCACACCTGCCCCCGCCCCCCTGCACCCCTCCCCAACCCCACCTTCTCCCCTCATTGCGTGCTATGTGTGTTATCTTGGCAGGTATTGAAAAACTGCAGGCTAACATCTGTCTTCCTGTGTGACAGAGCAGCACTATGGAGGGACAAGAGCTGTTCAGTCCATCAGCGGGAGCCCTGCAGTGAGTGAGACGGTGAGACGGTGATATCTGCAGTTCGCTCCAGCTAACAACCTGCTTTTGTTTACTTATCCCCTCCGATGTGATTAAACTGGCAAATGAGTACCATCTATGATGATTTTACAGAAGGTCTGGGCACATTTTGAGGGGGTGTTTAGGAAATACTAAAAATAGGGGGAGCTGCGAGTAGGAGTGAGCAACAACAGCCTGAAGTAAGGGACGAATGAAAAAGAAAACTCATATGGGAAAGAAAAATAAACAAATGTACAGTAAAAAAAAAAGAAAAAAAAAGGTTGCTTTATTTGCACTGTACGTCTCAAAACACTTGTCTCGTACTATAATACACTTATAACTTAAACATGAATAAAAACCAAGACGCATTATAGAAGAAAAGAAAAAAAAGACACTTTCTCACATATATAATATATAACATATATAATTGGATAGTTCTGTGATTTCTCTATTTAGAAAGAAATAAGGAGAGACAACAAAAAGAAGCAAAGACATTACGAGGCTGAAAAGAGTGACTAAAGAAAGAAGGCAACAGCGCACTGTGTGGGTTCAATACATAAGAAAAAGCAATGCTGTTTTGACTTCACAATCACAGTCGCGCCACAAAGCTGATTCTGTATATTTCGCTTCTAAGCAGTCAGACTTTTGTAATTTTTAAAGTGGTCTTGAGCAGACTCCAAAGCTTTTCTTTGGACAGTGGCTGATTTTTTCCCCTCACTCATTTTCAGTCCACTGATTGTACAAAACCAATGACCTGAGGATTTTTTTATTATTAAGCTCCTTCACATTGACCTATGACTCATTCAAGACCCAACTCAAGGGATGAACCAGTATTGTCTCTACACATAACAGACAATTTAGCAAAGAACCCATTTTAAATTGTATCTTTAGGCACTTAAGCCTCTTGCCAAAACACAATTTGTTCCCATTTTATTACTTGAATCTAGGAAAAATGCCAAAGATAACAGTCTGACAGGCATAAAATATTTTGGGAGCAGCACGGTGATTTCCAAAGTGCTATTAGCCAAACATGTGGCACATCTCGGGATGGTGTGCAGTGCATTCTGAAAAAATATTGAGGAAACTGGACAAGTGGAAGACAAAGGATGAATTGTATCTGAAAGACTTGCCCTTAACCCTCATCAGAAATGGTCTCAGTGGAAGGATGGCTATCAAGAAGTCATTCTTAAGGGAAATTGAAGAAAAGGCTGAGGTGTGCCAAATTACAGCTAACAGATACAAATTAGTCATTTTCTTATCATTTGGGCACACATATTTAATATCAGTCTCTTAGCAGCTGCAGCCAATGACCTGATGGATTCCCCAATCATGTATTTACTGTAAACTATACACTGCACTGTGCAGTCAACACAGAGACTGAGTACTACTAATTATGCACTGTTGGTCAGCAAACATAAAATATCCAAAAGATAGTGGTGTGTTCAAAAAAAGTGTCTATCTGGAAGCCATAGACTCAAGACATGAACCACTTAAACAACTCTTTCATATATAGGCTTATATGTCAAAAAAGAGGTAGTGAGCTAGCGAATACATCTTCCCCTGTGTGTTTGTTCTCCGCACAGTGATTCACAAGCTCACCCATCTGAATGGTCGACACCAAACAGACCTAATCTCAGCACAGCTCCACTCACTACATAATGTTTACACTGGAAACAATAGAGGTGGAAATGACAAAGACTCTGATGGAAATTGCTGGCAGCAAGAGCACAAAGATGGCAGCGACACAAGTGCAAAATTCAGAGGCTCAGGCTGCATATTCTCTTCAAGTGCGAGAACCCGTTGTAACATCAAGTGGCTTGATAGATGAGCAGCTGCTTCAGTGTCCTCTGTCCAGCAGACCAACGAGGAGAGGACGCAATGAGGGCTCCAGCTGGTCTACACAGTCACACAAAGCAACTTCTGAGAGGGTCGTCTCATCTCTCAATACTTCAGACAAAGACAGAAGAAAAAGGGCTGTGGTTGAGCCAACACTACTCAACGCTAACTGCTACTGTCAGCGCTTTTCACCAGAGACTCTGCCTCATTTTCTGAAGGGGGAAGATGAAAGTGGTCTTAAAAGGCGCTTGAAATGTTGAAGTGCATGAAGCAGCTCCAGTGGGGACAGCGTGAATGAGAAGGGAGGAGGTGCACAGCGAGGAGAGGTCTGGCCATTTTCCGTGTTTTAACCATGTTTGACAGTAAAATATTTGTTTGTCCCTCGCTGAAAAGGAAGAAGGCCCCATGTGCACACGATGTGTACAGTACTTTCCCCCCCCATTTTCAACCCTCTATTGAAGTGCAAGATATGTCCCAACATTTGTCATTGATAGAACGGGAGAGTTATCACACACAGAGCTGAGTATAATAGAATTTGATGACAAAAGACCCAGGTCTTACACAACACTGCTATCCAAATCAAGGTAGGCAAAAATTGGATCTGAACTGGAGAGAACACACACACACACACACACACTCAAAAAGGGAAAGCAACAGAGAGAAAATATCACTGCGTTGCTTCTTACAAATTCACTGCTCAATGAATCATGGAATAGCCTTAATAAAACATGCAATTTAGGCTGAGTATTATTCAGATAATGGCTCTATAACTGCACAAGTTTTGGAACACAAAGGCATAAAAGAGCTCAAGTGAACTGAAGCATGAGTAACGCTAATGTGCCATATAAATACTCAAAGCCCACGACAAGGTTTCAATATATTTTTGATTGTCAAGCCCTACAATACATATATGATACCAAGTCAATCAAAGCTCACGTCTGTACAGTGGGTTAGATTCAATTACATGCTTAGCACAGTTTGTTCATCAATTCATTTTTCACCATTTTTGCTTTACTGTTAGTTCACATTCTGGTTCATGCAGGTCAGGTGTAGTAGCTGCCAAGCACAAGCTTCCAGGAAGTCAGCAATATGAGCAGATTTCAACCAGGGAAATAAATAGAAATCCAAAAAAGAAAGAAAGAAAAAAAAAAACAACACACAGTTGGACTGGCACTCGTATTCATTTTTCATTCAAGTTTGAATTAAAGAAAAGATAATGAAATGTATTTTACTTCATTTGAATGCATCCCATGTAACTTAATTTTAAACTACTTAAGATGTAGAATTCATTTCATTTAGTATAATTTCCACTAATTCAATTCAATGGCAAGCTAAGATGCAGTGTTGGATATATTATTGTGGTTGTGTCAATGCAAGGCAGTTGCCTTTATAACAAACTGTCTTTCCTCCATCCACACCCTTTCGATCTGTGGTGCTGAATCCAAAATGTTTTGACTCATAACTTCTCAGGATGATTCTCCATTCAGGCCTTTACTTCATCCTCTGACTGCATGACATTTGCATCCAGTATTTACTGCTCTTTAAACAAATGCTGCCTTCACCTCTATCCGTGCAATGTTTCCTCTGCCACTATAGTAGCTGCCTTAGAGGCTTAAAGTCAAGAATTTTCACTTCAATTCTTAAAGCTTTTCTTTTCATAAAATTGTAAGCCATCTTTACTCTAATCATACCTTTGGTGATTATGGCCAAAGTACTCAATTTTGACTCGTCCAGAACTTGCTTACAAATATTGCTTCATATAGTGCCATTTACAGCAGATGTTCACTTCTGAGACGAGGTGGCAGGTTGGGTTTCCCTCTGATGACTGTTAAATGTACCTATTTGTGCAAGAAACACTGCTACTTAAGTAAATAACATACTGAAAAAGAAAGAGCTCATTTCCAACCCACCGGGCTTTGCTGACTAAAGCAGTGATTTTGTAACGCTAAGAAAAGTCGGTGCTCCATTTTCTGACTTTTGCAAACAAAAATACCGACTTTCATCAGTGGAGTCTGCTATAATGTAACGTTTACTACCTCATTGGGGGAAAAAAAAGCTGCGTGATGGCACTAGTTTGACAGACTAGTATTTCTAGCCAAAAGCTACCTAGTTTAACCATTGAATCAAGTAATTAGTCATATCCCCAACTACAGTATAAAGTACCACAGCGGAGCATTAAGCCTGGTGAAATGTCAGGAAGGTGTGAAGGTTTGGAAAAAATAGAAACCACCCGAGCCTGATCTGTTTGCTTCATTTTTAGATCCTCAGTGTGAACAGCACATGGCTGCTGAGTGTTACCACCAAGTCTGAAGAGTCATACAATTTATCAGCTATGAAGGTGTGATCAGCTGAATAAGAAATCTTGACCTTCACAACAAAGTTCTAGCCAGTCAGTTTAGCCCCAATTACTTTATGCAGTTCTGGCACTTTATAATTGAACAGTAACTGAACTTTTACACATACAATAATTGCTGTTAAATTATTTTTCTCTAAGATTTAACCAGCACACATTTTTACTTGCATCTTTTCATTAGGGAAAAAAAAAAATCTGATGTAATAGTGAATTTTAAGAATGCCTCATGCTCACCCTTTTGTAGTAATCCAATGCAACTATGGTCCATGATCATTAAGAAATAAAGCTACAATAAAACAAGATGTTCAAGCAGCTATAATGATCGACAAACACCCCAATTATCTAATATTAAATAAAAATAAGAACAAAAAAATAAACAGAGAAAGCACAACACAGAATTTCTGGTGGCAAACAGGCCAGTCTAGACAGATCGGAGGGGAGCGTGAGGGAGGACTCAGGTGAGGTGCGTCATGGTTGGATAAGGAACTCCTCAAAACGACTTGTGGTGATGCCCATGGTGGGGAAGTGCATTTTCATGACAGATGGCACTGGCTAGGCTGTGTGTGGGGTTGGTGTAGAGGCATATGGTACCCTCTAGATGATCTCATACAGCAGCGCCAGGCTCAGTCGGAGGTGTAAATGTTTCTCTGCACCCTGCCAGAGGAAGTGGAACCATTCGCATCACCAGCAAAAGTGTATGTGTGTGTTATGTCATACCTTGTAAGACTGGCAGTTTAGTTAAGACTAATGAACTATTGTGATGTATCAACACGTCTGACCACATAAAACCTTCTACAGTAAGTGGCCTCGCTTTAAGAACAAATTCTTTGATTGGTAAACAAATAATGAATCAAAATGTCAGCAGTAACTGTTTCAGCATCTATTGAAATACCAAGCCTTTCCCACATACATTTTGGCATCTACACAAATGCGGTGCTTTACCTAAAGTCTGTCAAATATACTCTTGTAGAATTTCCACATTTTGCTGAATTATGAAGAAAGACAAATACAAATCATACACCTGGAAGCAACAATTACAGGGACCAAGTAGCTCTGAAATGGAAAGGACAGGACTAATTTATTTTTTTGTTCCAATTTTTTAAAGAAAATTTGAAAAAAAATGCTAAACTTGCTGTGCAGGAAATCACCTAAGCACTCACAAAGTAATCAATCGACCCTGAAAATCCAGATTCCAAGAAAAATGGATGAAAATTAAAACGCTCATTCATGCTGTTATTCAACGGATGGAGCATGTACTAAAAATCAAACACATATCTGATACAAAAAAAAGACTGTTCAAAACCAGTCACACAAAACTAGGATGGTTGCAGTGATTATATCAGAAACTGGCTGCTGGAGCAACATTATACATACAAACACCAATCATCTAAACGAGCATATAACCTACATTTAATTCATGTACTGCATCTGACAGAAGCACAGTTTCTGAATTCACTACACTAAGCATATTTCATATGAAGAGACAGAAAGTGTTGGTTCAACATACCATAAATATAGGTTGAGCTTTGATGAGGTTACGCTGCGTATGGAAACTTGAGATATGGAGATGTGGTGGTTAAGGTCTGGTTAGAGCATGACAGTCTGATGAAAGCTGTAAGGTTTAAAGATCATTCAAGTAAGGAGTGAACTGGAAATACAGCGGGACACTTTTTTTTTTTCTACGACCAAATCATGATCATGTTGTCATGCATGTGATAAAAATATAGTATTTTATATATACTACTGTGTAAAAGTCTTGAGTCACAGCTCATTTCTTTATATTTCACTTGTAAGGAACCAACATATTGGCTCCTTTTTCACAAATTATCAGTCCAGTTGTTGTATCTGACTATTTCAGAGAGATGCTTTTCTCTGTTTGTTAAGCCATCAACACTGGTTTATCAGCATAAAATTAACCAGTGTTACATCTACATATAACTGAAAACCAAGGAGGGAACCAATTACAAATGGTAGCTTTAGGCATTTTGTTACTAGCAGCCTATCACAAAAACAAATTTGTTCCCATTTTGTTCCCAATGTTTGCAATGAATCTAGAAAAAATGCCAAAGACAGCACAGTTTGACAAGCATAAAATACAGCACCAACCAGGTGATTCCCAAAGAACAATTAAAAAAAACCCAAAAAACATAAAAAATCTTCCTAACAAAATACTTTTTAAAAATGAGGGGTGGCTCAAGACTTTTGCACATTTCCACATCTGACAGAATTTTTGGCTTTTATAGCCCCTGTAACTATTGTATGCAGCTGTAATTAGGTTGTTATTTAGCTGTTATTTATATTGGGTTTTTTGTTCACTTCAACAAAATGTATGGAAGCTACTTTTATTGATACAATACGTACAAAAAACAATATGAGCTTCTTTCCCTTGAGTACAATAGATCCTGACCAACAAAAGAGCCTCTTTCACTTCTAAGAACATGAACCACTATATATAGAATATACCCCCTCCCACACACACACACACCCACAACCATGTTATGTTTTTGATTCTGAGATTGACGTCTATGTCATCTGACAATCTGAGTGCTTTTAAAGTACCTCAACTTCAGAGGGAAAAAAAGTGGAAACCAATGTAAATGTATTTGTGAGCTGGGAACATCCCATAGAGCTCTCGTTCCCTCTCCTATCCAGCAACATCACAAAATATACAAGAATAACCAAATTTGCAAAACTGCATAAACACACACATAAACCTGCCTCATCAAAGGGTTGGCTAATATCAAGGTAGCTTGCTATTATTCAGTAAGCCAACATATCAAACCAACCATCCTTTTAATAAGCACACATGAGATTTGACAGCCATGCATAAAAACTGTTTACACTGAATATTCATAGCAGTGGGAAAAAAAATAAATTAAAATATTTCCTTCCTCTGTTAATTGTCATTCTGGCAGTGAGGCTGTGCTAAGCACAAAGAGCGGAAAAGAGCAACAGAGGGAGACTGAGGTGAGCGAGGAGTACGAAAAAATTAAAGTATAAAAACTGAAAACAAGAAAGGGAAAAATGAAGGATGCAGAGAATATGACTGCAGCACAATTTCTCAAAGGAAAGTCAGGAAGATGACAATGCTAAAAGAGAACACTTTGCCATCTGATATAAGCTGTACATATACACAAGTATATGTTGCTCCCATTCATCACACAGGCTCAACATGCGGTTAAGATAAGAATCCAGACCGATGTTTTTTCCCATCACTGCTCTGTCAATGAATGAGTTCTGTGGGAGGCAGAGGAAATGGCAGACATGAAGGGCTCTCGTACCAAGAAAAGAGAGGGAAAATGTGGTTTTGATTTAGAATTCAGACTGAAAATCCATCAAGATTTGCTCTGCAGATGCATCTGTCAGGCGGGTGGCGACACACAAAGTGGACTGCATAATCATATTCTCTTTGGCAGTAGCAGGGCACAGGTATGTGTGTTTGTATATTTGTGTGCATGGCCGTGCAAATCTGCTTCGAAGGCAAACACAAAATCTATATTCATTACTGCAGTTACTGTGACATCTCAAACAAAGCATTTGTGAAAAATCTGTGCCTATGAAAGTTTTAGGCCTCAGCAGATAAGAAACAGCGCTTTCAAAAATGCATTAAAAAGTTATTTCTTTAAACTGTCTTTATAAAGTGCAGTATGCAGAACAAAAAAATAGCAATGGTGTCTATATTAAGTATGATTGCTTGCTTTTAACACAGCACTGGTCCTTCTAGTTAGGTTTTAATTTCACTAAAACCACTTTGCCCTGTTTGGCATGGACACAGGATATCTGGGGTGTGCTGTTTCTGGCATAGGATGTTGCCTAAAGATCTTTTAGGTCCAGTGAGCTGCTGGGTTGTGGCTCCGAGATAGGAATCATCTCTGGCCTGCATGTAAATTTTGGATTGTAGGTGGCTCTGATGAGTTTGGAAGCTGGGTCAACACCTTGGGCTTTGTACACAATTGTGAGCCTGTGATACTCTGTGGCAGGCCACACTGTCCTACTTGGGGTCCCTATGGAAAGTGTCATTGCTATAGTGTGCTGTGTTTGGTCTGCACAAATGCTTAGGTAAGCAGTATGTGTCAAACTAACATCCACATGAATGCCAGGGCCCAAAGTTTCCCAGGAGAACATTGCATTGTAACAAGATCGTGTTATGCACTTTATCTGAATAAACTCGAGGAGATATAAAATAAAACTGGTCTGCAGCTGATCGGTTATATAGCAAGGATAGTGTACAAAAAGATATCTGTCCAATATAGGCAAGATGTACCAAAATCCACATGGAACATACAAGCAAAACTGCTTGAGAACAGCAGAGCTAAGATCCTGCAGGAATTCAACTTTAAGCAGTTCCACGGTGACATGGTGGTGGCTGACAAGCAAAAAACGGTAGCTGTGATAGATGTGGAAATCCCAAGAAGGAGCATGAGAACGTCGAGAAGTACCAGGAGTTGAAGGAACACAAAGAACAGATGTGGAAGGTGGAAGTTCAAAGTGATCCCTGTGGGAATACGAGCATCAGGTTGCTGTAAACCCAAGCAGGGGGGGTCGCTCCAGGCACAGCATCTGAGACGATGCAGTCTTCAAATGACAGGGTTGATTTCCTACTTGAATATTAAAATTTTTGGGTCATGGTGATGAAAATCTACCTAAAGAAAACAATCTGTTCCAAATCCATTGGCATCACCAGCAAGTTTGTTTTTGGGGGGAGTGTTTTATAATATTAGCAAGTACTAGTGAGCTACTAGGGGAAAAAAACCCAACTATATATATCTAATCAAATGTTACTGCCACAGAAACGTGAAGTTTGATTTTTGTTTTGGGTCATATTTTAGGAAGAATCAAAATGAAAAAGCTGCTGGGACGTAACTCCATCGTTGTATCAGATTGCAAATATTATTCATTTTACCATTCAATTTCATGGATATTTACTTGTATTTATTGCTAGAGCAAAACTCCCTTTTGAGTCCGATCATAAAATAAAATGGGCAAAAGTATTAATGCCTACATTATCAGGCAATATGGCACAAACTCTAACTTTCATTTAAAGTATTTATATATTAAGGTTAGATTAAGAAATGCTTAGATGGAAAAGTGTAATTTGTAGTCGTAAGCTGTAATCTGTACATGCATAGACACACACAAAATACAAAAATTAGCAGCTTGTGAATGTGAATAGTGGATGTGGGTCACTGGATTTGGACCGACAGCAGCAGTTAGTGGGGTAACCTTTTCAGTGTCCCAATGGACCAGCCATCACAAAAGCTCCCTGCAGGACTCAACCAGTACAGCACTAAAGAAATCAAACCCTACTTTCTATGAGCCATTACCTGGTAGTGAATCACCCATCTGACACAATGCAAACTCTCCCCTAAGAGTGTCATTCAAGTTAAAGCGAATTAATAGTCTGCTCCAGATACATGTTTTTAATGTTTTGATAGAGAAGGATAAAATCTGTCTGTCCTCAGCAGCAATAGAACAAATCAGTCTGTGCCCACCTTACCAGAGCTGGACCACTCCACAGTCCATGAGAGGAATGAGAGTTTTTTTTCCTATATAACCATTGCTGTGACTGAACTGCCAATTTAACCACTTCATGGTTAAGAGAGGAGCACAGAGAGGAGTGTACTAGTTGATGTGAATGTTTGAGTGTTTGTGTGCTCATAGAAGCAAGCATACTTCGTGAATGTCATTCATCTGTGCCCGTGCTTCAATGTTTGATGAGTTCATTCAATTGTGTGTTCACCAGGGGTTCACAGCAGGACATCGCCTCAATACCGAAATCCATGTGAGTCGCTCTGATCAGCTCAGATACCCCAAACATCCATATCTTTTGTAGAGAGCCATACCATGTGTCCTCTACAGTGGAAAGCCATGAAATAGATCTTCATCCTAGGCTGGCTCCATTCCCTGCCTTCCCATCACACCCTCAGACACAAAGCTTGGCACAGCCTCGGTTTGTATATCAGCACCACAAATCTCAACTAAAGACATTAATAATCTCTGTCTTTTTTACTTTCTAACACATTTATGTATGACCTAAAATGGCCCAGACAAAGTCAGTCAGTGTGTGTCTGAAGAAATGAACCATATGTGGATGCTCACTTGCATGCTTTATTAGCGAGCCAGCAGTAGTCATAGGGCACAAAAAGTGCAAGACACACACAGATAAGGGCCAACCAAAACCCAGTGCATGAATGGAGATATTAGGGCAAAGCTGCTCTGAGGGACTATGGGAAGCAAGGGATTGGTTAACCAAGCTGACTTGAAATTACTGCAAAAACTTGGATTAACATATTTGTTGTCAGGGACACTGGAAATGCATTAGTAACATAAAAAAGGTCCCAGTCAGCTGCGGGACCTCTAATTTGAATGTGTTCCTACCAATTTTCAGCTTGTAATTTTGTGACTGTTCATGCGATTTGTCTATGATATGATAAGAAATAAGATCAATAAAACTACATGAAATACTAAGAGACCAAGAGTGCACCAAGATAATTTCCCAAACCCATTGCCCCACTATTAGCACTTTAACTGATGATGGCAGGATGGAAGTTGTTCATGCCATATGACCACAATCCAAATGTAATTCGTAAATGGACTGATTCTTATACAGCGCTTTTCTACTCTCCTGGAGCGCTCAAAGCACTTTATACAACATGCCACATTCACCTACTCACACCAGCACTTTCTTCTATGCTTTAAGTCAGGGGTGGGAGAACTCACGGGCACAAGGGTCGGTGTCCTGCAGGTTTTAGATGTGTCCTTGATCCAACACAGCTGTTTTAAATGGCTACAGAGGCTGGTAATGAACTAATCATTTGATTCAGGTGTGTTAACCCAGGGTGAGATCTAAAACCTGCAGGACATCAGCCCTTGAGGCCCGGAGTTCTCTACCCCTGATTTAAGTGCTCTCTAACTAACATTGGCACACATTCATATTCCAATAGATGTGTCAGAGAGCAACTTGGGGTTAGCATCTTGCCCAAGGATGTTTGGCATCAAACCACCAACCTTCAAATCAGTAGATGACCTGCTCTACCTCCTGAGCTACTGCCACCCCCAACTTTGATGAGTCAGTGCAGGTCAGCTTCATGTTCTTAGCTGACAAGAGTGCCACCCGGTGTGGTCTTCTGCTGCTGTAGCCCAACTTCTTCAAGGTTCTATAATGTTGTTCTTTCAGAGACGGTCTTCTGCATACCTTTGTTCTAACAAGTGATTGTTTGTTTCCTTCCTGTCAGCTCGAAGCACTCTGGTCATTCTCCTCTGACTGCTGACATGAACAAGTCTTTTTTTTTTTTCCAGAGAAATGCTGCTCACTGGATATTTCTTCTTTTTAAGACCATTCTCTATGAAATCCAAAAGATGGTTGTGCGGGAAAATCCCAGTAGTTCAGCAGTTCCTGAAATACGCGGACCAGCCCATTAACTAATGTGGCACTAACAACCATGCCACATTCAAAGTCACTTAAATCACCTTTCAGTATTTGCATGACAAAGAAAACCTGAATATGTGAATGGTTGGTGAGTGCATGTACTGTCAATGGACAAATGCTGTCTGAATTGAGCGCACACAAACCTTTAAGGTTGTCTGACGGTTTCATTAGGCTACGTTCACACTGCAGGTCTTAATGCTCAATTCCGATTTTTTGATCAAATCTGATTTTTTTTGTCTGCTTGTTCACACTACAAATAACATGCGACAGCAAACACGCTCTAGTGTGAACGCTCAAAGTGGCCCGCATGCGCAAAAGAAGATGTCACACACAACGCGCTCTGTTTAGACCCAGAGCAAACAATATTGTTTGACTGATGGCCCTTAATATAAAGACTTCGGACTTTACGTTTCCCAATTTTTGCTTTGAGTTATTTTGTTATTTACATAATAATGTAAATAACCTAATAATTACCCTTATTGCTGTTTTAGAGGAGCGGTGCTTCAAAGGATAGCTGCAGATTTCTGTCAGAATCTGCAGATTATACAGTACAAATAAAATGTTCACGTTGTCTTCCCAACAGTTTCACTGACATCTACACTGGATGGCCAGGAAGCGTTTGCGATGTCTTCTCCGGCGCTGATAATCGGCGTCTGTCTTGTGTCAGTGACATAAAAGACGGATTTTATGCGACATGACCGTTCAAACAGCAGTCGCTTTCTAAAACATCGGATATGTATCGGATTCAGTACCACATACGAAAGTGACCCAGATCGGATTTGAAAATATCGGATTTGTGCCGTTCACACAGTCATACCATGATCGGATATGGGTCGCATTGGGTCAAAAAAATCGGATTTGATGCGCTTTTGCCTGCAGTGTGAACGTAGCCTTAGGCTGTCCATTCCACTGTTGTGCTGTAATTTAGGTGGTAGTGTGGAATGTAAACTAATGGCAGAACTAGCAACAGAGTGAACCCCAAGTTGTTCCTGATGGCAGGTGAACACTGCCATTTGTGTTTTAATGTGTTTGTTTATGAGTGAACAAGAAAAACAGCCTTAAAATTCAGGTATGTTTAAAATAAGTTATGTAAGTGCAGACAAATTACATTTTACCCTTCGAGCTTCTCTGTCCAAGTTTTCTGACTCTCCATTTCATCCCCTACCAAGCAATATATTCTAGATACTGTCATGAAAATATATATTCTCTTCCCCCTATTCAGTTTATCTTTGCCAGCATCTTAACCAGGGCCACTGAAAGCAGCGCCCCAGGCGCTTGAGCCCAAAGGCAGCAGTAAGAGTGGCACCTCACTGGCTGACAACCAACCTGGAGGCACTATCAGAAAGCTGCTGCTGTAGCTAGAGAGGACACTGAATAAAATATAAAGCTGGGGGTGGAAATACACACTATACGTGTTGGACAATTTGGTGTGTGAAAGGAAAGTAGAACAGGGAAGGGAGAGGACAGGTGTAGGTTCACACACATATGTATGTGTGCTTAACACTGTGCTTACAATGCATCTGTGAAAATTTGTACCACAAGTACAAAAAAAGAAAAAGAAAAATCACAATTTTGGTCACTACCTTACGTAGCATTGTATGACTGTGTGAGGCAGCAACTTGAATTTTATACAACACACACACACCAACATAAAAGCTTGAGAAACTTAATATGAGAGGTTGCGAAACAAATTAGTATGGATGAATGCCATGATGAAAAACTGAGTAGGCACTACCACTAAACTGAAAAAAAAAACAAAAACACAAGCTCCCACACGTACGCAAACAGCAAAGATGCAATTTAACATGATAAAACTTCGACCCTTGTTAAATTGCAAACACAGCCATTTGCACATTCTGTAGCAGGGCCAAAGAGCCATGCGACACAAATAGGACCGTTAAGGTTTTACTGGGTACAGCAATACAATTACCGTTTACCATTATACTAACTCATTAAAACTACAGTAAGAGAATAATTAGGAATTAGCTTATGTCTCAGTACATCTGTGTTTAAAAGAGAGCTACAAATGCAATACAGTCAAATGCAGTTGCTGAATCTATACTGCATGAAAATAATTTGAAATAACACAATTCTGACCACTATAACACAGACTCATCAGTTTATTTGAGACTGACCTTAAACCTGCTTTTCATTAAATGTGAAAAACTGTGACAGATCTCAGATAATCATTGAACATATAGCTTTAACTAACGTATCAGTGAAATCCACGAATGAGCACTGGTACAAACCAATATTAAACAACAACGTATTGCAGCTGCTGACATAAGTGAATCACATGTCTCTGCGTATGTGTGTCCTCTACTTACTGAGTCTCTTTGCAGCCTCCAGTGCCTCAGAAGCTGTGTCAGCCACATAGAAGCGCTGGACAGCCACGCCACTCTCTTGCATCAGCTTCTTGCTCTGGTACTCCTGTAGATTCAGCCATCTCCTCGGACTCAACCAGGTGCACTAGATGAAAGATCGAGGTAGAAAGAGTAAAAGCGTAAATGAAACAAAGTTAATAGTGCAAATAGGTATCCATTTCAAAGGCTTCCGCCACATCTAACAATGGCAATTTTTTCCCTCACCTTAACATCACCAAGCCTGTCTACTCTGCTGCGTTTTTTTTACATTAAACAATACCAAAACATGTCTAACAACACTCTTGGCATGTATAGGATATATCTTCTACTCCTCTCCTCACACCCCTCCTCCCCTCCAACTATCTTACGCTCTCTTTTCCTGTAATGAGGCAGGCATTTGGGCTTAAACTGCAGGACAGCTAAGGAGCTGTTTGCTCCATCAGCAAGACACTGGTCCTGTCAGCTCCAGCTGTTGTTGCTATTAGAAAGAAATTGGCTTTTTAATGCGACAGTGAGACATGGACTGTGTTAGAGTTAGAATCCCTCTGCACTAGCAGGCTTGTATGTGAGCCTGGATGCAAATGTTTTCACAGCAAAGGTCTTTGGGGAGTCATTAAGAAGAGAAACTCCATTAAAGTAAAGGAAAAACAAGAACTATGAACTAAATCACGGCCGGCACAGAAAGTATGCTTCAGTATTTCTATTTGTTTACCCGGTAAAGATTAAACTTACATCAGGATAACATTAGGACTCCAACACAATATGTTATGCTGACTCAGTCGAGTTAAACTGAGATGGGATGCTGTTAGACAATACATTAGTTATTCAGGGACACCTGCATGAGCATAAGGGCCACATAAGTGATCTAAAATGTAGAAGACAATGATCACTTGTGACACTATAAAACAGTTATGTATAGAGTATTCTATAATCCACAGCTTTTGTTTGTACTATTGGAACTCTGTTAGTAACAGACTGTCAAAAGATCAATGCAACAACGTCAAATGCTACAAACCAGGAACTGTGCTTAAGGAAGCATTGTCGATTTCTCTACGGCTTATGGCAAGAAAAGAAAAAAACAAAAAAAACAACGCCATTTTGTCTAAAGTTTATGACATAAATCTGATCTAACAAATTATTTATAGACTTCTTTATAAACAGACCAAAGATTTTTGTTGTGGTAAAACAAAAAAAGAAAAAAGAAATCATGACAGAATCGTATTCTTCTGCGTACTAAGTCATGTTTAACTATTTGGACCTCTTTAGATTATGGTAAA
Organism: Oreochromis niloticus; assembly: GCF_001858045.2. Taxonomy (NCBI): domain Eukaryota; kingdom Metazoa; phylum Chordata; class Actinopteri; order Cichliformes; family Cichlidae; genus Oreochromis; species Oreochromis niloticus. Next base: position 29,590,548 of record NC_031970.2, read on the forward strand.
AATGTTTGCAAGCAAGCAAACATGTTTATATGTTTCTTGCTCACACTTGCAAACAGCGTGAAACCCCTGCGCAGTGAATGAATAATGTAGTTTGAATTCAAGAGGAATAAAGACAGAGGAGCAGAAACTACATTTTTGAAAGCTTCTTACAGTAGGGACCAAACAGGCAACAATAGCAGCCATTTTTTTGTTCACTTGAGTGCACGCACATGGACTGTGTCCGCATTTTTAGGCTGCAATTTGATTCAGTGGTTCATGGGGCGTGAAAAGGCCACTCTGTGTTTTTTAAAGTCATCAGTCACTCCATCATTCACGAAGGGGGAACACACAAGAGTGAGGGAATTGAAATAGAGAGATGTTCTTTCAACCATTTACTGATAGAATGAGTAAAATGTAACCCTGACTAACACTTAATGGTTATTAGTGATTAAAGGATAATGATCTTGACATGGTCTCTTAAATAGGCAACAGCCAAGTTAAACCTTTTCAATCCAGAACCAAGCACAATCATCGGTGGACCTCGACTGAAAACAAAACTGCAAGACCAGTAATCCACAATTCGTGCCAAAACCAATCCTTTCTGTGCCACAGCACACTATTAGCATGCTTTCTCCATTCCAGCTCTTGTAAGAGCCTGTCGAGAGACTTCATTACAGCCAAAATAGGTTGTTTTCTTGGAGAGCAGCGCACGCTGATATATACTGGCCTACACTAAACAGGGGCATGTGCAGGTCACCTCTGCGGTATTGTTTGTAATACTATACTATTTATATGTTTTAGCTATTACAGCTTGTACTGTACACACATATGCTTCCAAGTCTATTACCCATATCCCTCTAATGCAGCACATTCTGATAATGTCATTCTTTCACAGTGCGTCGATGGGGTTCAAAGGAAGGGCAGGAAATTAACCGTACTGTGTGGTATTGGCCAAAAACTTGGCTGATGTGTATGACTTTAAAACTTTACTCTTTTTTTCTGCCTGTCGCTCACTCCTTTATGTCCACTTTAGCGGAAAATCTCACACAGCCTTAACAAACCGAGCTGCAAAACACGTTTCCTCTGTTTTGCCGACTCACTTGACTGCTGTCAGGTACCTGCAGGGCCCTCTCTCTTAAAACATCCACTTCCGTTGCCACCCAACTGTTTGCCCCAGGAGGATCAGCTCTGCTGCCTAAATGAATATCTCCATCTGTCAATCTTTTACTCTATAATGGGCTTAAAAGAAAGTGGCAAACGGGACCCTTCCCAGGGCCAGGTTAAACACCTTAATAGGAAATATCATCAGATCACACCAACACATATTAACCAGACAGCTAAATGCTTTGATCCGAGTGACCTAAGACGCATCACAGTATGGTCAGATGGTATGTATACAGATACTTGCAAAGTATGCAAGCTCTTATGCTCATCAGTAATGCCAGTGTGTAGTCAATCTCAACTACACAAGTGCAAGTTTGTGCAAGAAACGATTTCATTTATTAGTCTGCATGGTATTATTGTAACTTGAGGTTTCATTTTTACAGAGGTTAAGAGTCATCCACAAATACATCAGCATCATAAAACAGCATACTAATTGTTTGAGTTGTACCAGTGACTATTTTCATTAACAGTTACCATGTCAATTACTTTTTGTCCACTTAATCTGAAAAAAGAAAAGAAAAAAACCCAGAGTGTCATTGTCCTTTATTCTCCTCCACAGGAGGCATCTTCAACTATCTTTGACTTATGCATATATTATTAGAAACACTGTTGTGGTCTAGAAAAACTACTTACGAAAGTTAAATAAATTCAAACTAATAAGGCTTCACTGTCACCCAAAGAAAGGGTGAGCGAGGGTGAAAAAGATATCTAGACTTCCTAAAATAACAACCCCTGCATACTGAGAAAGTCAGGTAGGGATTGAGGTGGCCCTCCAGGCACTGACAGTTACCTTGGGCAAAACACCAGAGAATGGAAAGAAACCTGAGGCACATTTTTACTGTGCCACAGATCCACAGACAAATAGTCTGTATCAAAGATGTGCTCTTACTACTGCTGATAACAATATAAAAATGGGTGACAAATTAATGTAAAAATCCACATAGTCAAGTGACGTAGGATGGTGTTGAGCAAACATGCACCCCCATAATGAGGTCACTGTGCCTTGGCATAAAATGCTCAAGTAAGGGCTGCTGATTAATGCTGAAATCTTATTTAAAATTTTGCAGGTCAATATTTAAATCATGTTTATTTGATGCTTATTTAGTTGCCGAATCTGGAAACTTAAGGCCATCAATATAACCCTGGTTCTCTGAGTAACATGGGTGAGACACAAAAGAAATGCTATGAAAGTGAAAAAAAGTAATTCATGGAAATGTGTTTTTGCACTGGATTTTCTTGAACTTTAAATATAACACCAAGTTCAGATTTTGGGGAGTAACAAATGTACCACTGTAAAAGAAGTGTGATGGATTTACAACACAAGGAAACACAAGAGCATGACTGCAAAGGAAACGCTGCACAATAATCTTTATCATAGTGTTGCAATTACCGTTTCTTAATTAATGCTTTCATTTCATTTTCAATTTACTTTGTTTTAATTAAAAAAGAAACGTCAATTAACTGCCCGGCCTACGCTACTTCCTCTTCTTTTTTCTTTTTTTTGTAATATTTAAACAGAGTGGACGCTACGTTCGATCACTGTCAGATCTTAAAATACAGGAACATTTTAGTTAACTGTCATTCTGTAAGGCTAATATTTATGCAAGGCTATTGCATAAACTCTGGTATTTCAAAGTTGAGTAACAGGAAAACAGTAAGGCTTAAACAAAAGTTTCAAATGGGAATTACAGTATTACGAAACCTTTTATACTAGCCAATTCCTCAGATGCCGCAACGCAGAATACGGATATATTTGCCACCTTAACAATAAATACTGTGAACCATATAAAGATATCACTACTTTAAAATCCCCTTCAGACTAATCATTGACACAGTTATGGTTTTAGCCATTTCTAGTCCTGCACTGTGCTATCAGACAAGAAAGTCATGATAGTGCTGACATCTTGACAGGAAGAGAAATAATCTGAGTACTGCATGGCTGCCCTGGAAAAAAAACAAAAAACAAAAAAGCTGCAAGTGGTGGATGACAGTATGGCAGTAAGGCAGGGAGGCAAGCAGGCAGCTGGCCTGCAGTCCCTCGAGACACACTCTCTACAGTAATTATCATCAGCAGCACTCTAGAGACAATCCTACACAGTCCTTCAGCCTAACTACTGCTCTACTTATTCTTAATGCACACACAAAGATGACAAGAATAGACACAAGGTTTGCTGTGCACAATGGTGACTAGACTAGACACTGGCACAAACAAAGTTGTATGCAATGGGCCCAAGATGGGATAAAGTATTCAGCGCAAACCTCTCTACAGACAAAAGCACTCAAGATCCCTCTCATGGATGCATCTAAGTGAAGGAAGTGGGGCACACTGGAGAAAGAGAGGTGGAGTGGTGACAATGATAAATAATGATCTCTATATTAATATATGAAGGTAAGGTAAGAGGAGGCAGAAAAAAAAAAAAGCTGAAGGAACAATTTCCTCTGTAAATCAAAAAGTAAAAACGTCCCCTTTCTCATTCCAGCCATACTTTCAAAGAACTTGGCCCACTGACAAACCATCACAGGCCCACACAAATTGTCTCCGGTTTTCCCTTCAGGACAGGAACACGCAAATGACCAGGAGGTAGGAATAACCCCAAACTAACCACAAAGTCATACAGTATTAATGCCATACCACTCTATTATTAGCTCAACCTTGTCTTCTTTATACCTGCGCAACTGCATTTTAGATTTGATGCAAAAACACGGAAACTTTACTATTAAATTTAAATTAGGAAGAGGAAAGGGAAGCTGAAGTTAAACTGAGTAAGCACTTATTCTGAGAAAGATTTTGCTTTTGGCATGCTTGCAGCAAGAGTCTTGGCATTCAGCGAGTGATCAGAAAATGTCACAGCAATACACTGTAGAAAAGATGGATCCTAACAGGGCTTTTTATTTAATGCTAAAAGCAAACATCAAACATTTAGCCATATCTTGATGGGTTGTCTGCTTATTTACTTGATCAATATTTCAATTTTCTTCCCTTTAACACAGTAAAGTAAAACTCCAACAAAGTATTGGTGCACAAGGTTATTGCTGTAAACTGCAAATAAAATTTGTCTAGAAAAGTACAGTAAAATAGAGGCGCTTTTGCACATTACTTTGCAAAAATAGAAAAATCTCCAAATCAAAAAGTATGCCTTAACTGAGTCAGAGTCATGTATTATGGCTATATTAGATTTGAAAGACAAGATGAAGTGTAATTAAACGAATAGATGATACACATTCATGTGTATGTGCCAAAGACCCTTGAGAACTACAAAAAGAAAACAAAAAACCTTACATGGTCCTTTGTTCCATGAGTATCTGCAAAAATTATTCACATCAAAAGCACCTTATTAGATAGTTAACATAAATGGAAGAATTGCAAATAGGTAAACAAATCTAAAGACCACAGTTCATACATATATTTCCCTGCACTAAATTATGATGAGATTTACACGCAAAAAACAAACAAGCAAACAAGCAAACAAGAGTAGTTGCAACACTGAAATGAGCAGAATAGACATGCAGGCACTCTCTTTCCAGAACACTCACTGGTTGTGCCCTCGCACAAAGAGGCACAGGGAGGACAGATAGTGCTATGGCAGCAGATGCATCAGATTGCCAAGTCCTTGTCGCAGCTGTACCGATCCACCAGTGGTGTTGAAGGACAAAATCTTGGTATGTACAACACTAGTCCCAAAACACCTCTTTGGCTGGACCATATGGTTATCAGCGCGGCATCGTGCAACATCAGGACTTCTCTTCCTCCTAAGAGGCACAGAATTGTGCAGTCTCATGCTTAGTTGAGAGCAGGATGCACAATGTCAAACAACACTTGTTGTGAGAAGTGTCATCACAGTTAGGGTATGTCTGATCTTGGCACTTTGCAAAGTCATTTCAAGACATGCCACTACTTTGTCATTTGCCCTTCTGTTAAACTTAAGGAGTCAATATCCTAGGGCTAATTTAGAGCAGTTGTCTTTATCACTATGAGAGTAGAACAATGTCAAAAAGTCACCATCTGACAGAGCAGTTCCAGCTCCCTTGAAAATTTATTGGAGCCATAAGCCTTAATTTACAGGGGAAGGTTACAAAGCAGGCAATCACCTCTGATCAGGCCCATAAACAGCCGAGAGTCAATGCTGCACTGCTCGTCAATCTGTTACTCAAAAATTCAAAGGGTTGACATGGCGGGTCAAACAACACATTTGTTTCTTGGAAGTAAGTCTAGACAGGATCCAGCGAATAGTGAGTGAAGATGTGATTCTGCCTTGGCAGTTGTTAACAGTACGGGAACATTATCTCTCAACACAAGCTATTTATCTTACAAGAGACTTCAGCACCGTGGCTGTAAAAGAAAGACCCCACCCTACGATATCTTTCGGCAATGTAATGAAATTCACATATCCTCGTAGTAATTACATATTACATATGTACTCACAAAATATTAAATAGCATATTTAAAACGATTCATTTGATTACTGAAAAATCAAATTAAGAGTGGTTCTGACTCCTTTGTTTATAATACTCCCCACACTGCTGCACATGTAGCAGTGGTGCACAGTTAAGCAGTGTCTTCACCTTATGTTAATATTTTTTCAAAGACGTTGCTGGAAAGTTCATAAAAATGACTAGTTACCCTTATCTATATAACTAAGATGTTATATGCAAAGTATAATTTTGTTAGGTACATCTTTTCAACTGCTCATTAACACAAATTAGCTTATCCCATGGAACCAATTCAATGCATTTAGGCACCTAGACATGGTCAAGAACCTGCTTTGGTTCAGTCTGAGCATCAGTATACGGAAAAAGCTGATTTAAGTGACTTCGAATGTGTCACGGTTGTTGGTGCTAGACAGGCTGGTGTAACCATTTCAGAATCTGCTGATCTACTGGGGTATTTCCTCACAACCATCACTAGTGTTTACAGAGGTCTGAATGGCCTGTAAAAGAAAATGTTGATGCCCGAGATCACAGGAGAACTAAGCCTTCAAGTTGATAGGAAGGCTCAAATAACCACTTGTTGCAACTGTGGTGTGCAGAAGAGCATCCCTGAATGCTTAACACATCAAACTTGAGGCACAGGGCTATAAAGGCGGAAGACCACACACACCAAGTGCAAGCTAAAAACATAATACTGAGGTACAGTTCACAAGGGACCGTGTGAACTGTACTTGGTTTGTGCAGCCGATCTGAGTATTGCTGCTGGATTGATGCCGCGAAAGATTAAGGCAGCTGTGAGTCCAAAACGGGGTCCAAACCCAGTACTAACAGGGTGTAACTAACAAAGTGTCCAGTGACGCATAAAGAAAATCATCTGATAAATCAATTTCACTGTTTCCCCCCCAAAAAACTCTAGTTTCCAGCTAGTCCTATTATAACATTTATTCAAACAAGTTCAGCAGCTTTCCTAAAATATTACCTTTGTAACAGTTATATTAAAACCATTCTTAAAAACAGACAAACAAAGCGGTAATAAAACTCAGTACTTTATGGAAACTGTTATATAGAAATGTGAGCAATATGAAAACCTAATGGTATCTATTGTTACACTAGTGATGAAGTGACTTTGTGAAGAGGCTGCACTGAAGCAGGAGACGTACTTTAACAGGAGCCACTGTCAGTCATCACCTTTCAGAACTCAATAAAAATAAATAAATAAAAACAAATAACCTTACATTATCTCACTGAATTGTTTATTTAGTAAGTTTATACATTATATATACACAGATAAATCTCTTACATACACTGTGAAGAGCTACATTAAGGCAGTAAACAGCTGCACTGAGTCAGAAATGCACCTTGAACAAGACACCATCCCACTTACAAAAAGCCTATCATCAATCAAAAGCCCTGATGGCAGGACAAAGTGAGTTCCATTACAGGAAATTTTCAATAAGTCAACCCTGGATTGATCCTTACTAGTTTCTATGCAAAAATAAAGAAAGGCTATTGACAACATTAGAGAGACTAAGGCAATTTTAAGCAGGCATATTCATGAGGACACTGCAAATCTGTATCGATGCAACCTGCATGACACTCCTTCAAGAGCTCAAAGTTTGCAATAGTCCAATCAGGACGTTTCAAAGGGGCTTTTAAAATATTTAAGCATTATGAAAGTCCTCTTTGTTAGGAGAGGAAGTTAGGAATTCTGAGCAGTGAATTCCTAACTTGCCAAATTCTGAAATGGCCTGCGGTGTTTATTTTATTCTCCATTTTCTGAAAAAAAGCAGACTTTTTTTTTTTTATTAGAGATGCACCGATCAATCTGTGATTTAAATCAACCGATTTCCAGCATTCTCAGTACAGACCAATGACCAGCCAAACAGCCTCCCAGATGTTTGATTACAAGCTGGTCTATAGTTGCACGCAGATCTAAATCCGCATGCTAACATGTCTTCACCATGGAAACTCTTCAGTGTGAGTGAGGACATAAATTCAAGTACAGAGGGACCAGTCTGAAAAACATTTATAAAGACCAATGTAATCCGATGCTTAACTCATCTGCATCACCTGAACGTGGACATTTTAAAGAAGCTAACAAAGGAAAAGTAGCTAAAGCTAAACCAATCCAAACCTCACAAGTCAGAAGCCTCGGCATGAGCAAAAGACCAAAGCAGTTATGAGGAAAATTATGGAGAAAGATTTATAGAGTTAAAAAGAAAACGTGGTCGATATCTTACCTATGAAAAAATGATGTAAGAAACTGACATTGGTTTTGTTATATAAATCTGTTGCATCTGATTTAGTCTTGTAAAGTCAAATATGTCAGGTGAAGATGAATGTACAGCAGCTCACTTTCAGTTGAGTATTTATGCCGGTTCCTAATATCAGAGCACTTTATTTTCAGGTAAGTGAGAAAAGATCCTTAAACTTATTGTAGTTTGGGAAAAGTTGTGAAGTTTAATAATGTCGTACAATTATTAAAATGAAGTTATGCAAAAGTTAATTTTTGTTTGTATATGCTGTCAGTTGCAGTAAACTGCCATAGGTGCATTGCTACACCTAGAATCTATTACAGTGAAAACAAAGAACTATGTTTTTATTTCCAGTAGGAAGAAGGCTCTGCAGCTGGAAACGTAAATCTGCTGGTCCCCCTCCTTATTACATGAAAGTATGTCTGCAATGAACTGCCACAATATCCAGTGGATTTTAACTACACATATACAATGTTTTACCTCTACCTCCTGACTTTTCATATAAAGCACCATTATGAGATTTACATTTGACAGCTATTGAATTCACGCTCCCTGAAGGATGAGCTGTGATATCTCAGGAGAGCCACTGATAAGTTGGACATTTATGAACATATACATCACCATTACCAATGTGCCAATCACCCCCAGCTGTACTTTGATATTCAGAAATAATTAACAGATGTTAGCATGCTAATGTGCTTGAATAAGAAGACAGAAAAACATAACTGGATGCTGCTACGGTAAAACCATAATTACCAACAGGGCAATGTAAATGAAAGACAGGAGTCTAACACCAGCATGTCCTGTACATCAAACACAAACCAAGCAGCAGATCTATTTCTCCCACACTGTCACCATGAATCATGGGGAAAAGAAAGACAGACACAATGACATTCAGAGTTGTAATTATAAGCTATAATTTAAAGAACCAATTAAAGATAGGACAAAGGACAGTTTGTATCCATTAGTGCTACCTATTGGGAAAACTAAACTTCCATCCTTGATGGCATCTGGAACTCAACATTTAAAGAATAATGAGCATCAAAAACAATGGTCTGTGCCTTTAACATCATTCTTATTAATTCAAGTGCAGAAGCACATCTTCATCCAGCTCCCCAGACATGTATTAAGCCCAGTACTGGATTAAATTTTTAAAAATATCGACTGAAGAAAAGACCTTGAACTAGGCTTAATACATGTCTGGGAAACAGGTCCTCAGAGCAAGACCAGCAGTTTTATGGCACAGCATGACATATTCTAAAGTTTTTCCTAGTTTGTACGGCTGTCAAACCAGCAAACACTAGAAAATGAAAGGTCAGCATCAATAAAATAAAGATAAAATACATTCCTCAGTGCCAAGTCCACGTGCAAGCTCTGTAAAAAGAACAACAGATCGTTTTATCAAACACCATCTGTAATTGCAAAAAGGATTCAGTTTCATCTAGTGCATGAATGCACTGCTGCCGCATGCTCAAACCTAAGCACATATAATACACAGGCAGAAAAAAGGGGAGCTCTGATGAAGATCTAATAACATTTTTCTCATCAAAAACATTTCTTTGGTTTTAGCTACACCAGGTCACAGTCATCAGGGACTGGGCAACAATCCTTCAGAACATTTACAATTAGTCTTCAGCACATTTAACAACGAAACCAAAAATCCTGTTCAGATTGTATTATTGGGCAAGTTGGCAAGCAGGTTAGCATTAAGCTTCAGTTGTGTCTATAAGACGTGCGGAATATATTGTCTTTGCTAAGATGCTAAACTTAAAATGGGTGAATCTCCAATTCGGGTCTTAAGGGGGTTTTCAACTGTTGATTTTTTTAGACTTTTTTTTTTTTGCTGGATCTGGTTTTGTCTTCTAAATAGAAACTAATCAGTGTTTTTTGTTTGTTTATTTTTACAAATTCCATGCTACAGCTTCAGAGTGAAAACTTTGTTTTTCTTTAAGGAACACTATAAAAGCACAGTAGAGCTTGAAAGTAGAATAAATGCCCAATTTGCATATATGCCTGGGAAATAACGAAATACCAATATATTCTATTCTACTTTACATAAAATATAAGAAATAAGCATATTGATATCGGATATTCTTTGTATATCTGTTAAACCTAGTTTCAGGCTTATCTAGACACTTTACAGACAATATCACTAACTTGAGGACTGGAGCTGCATGCACTTCACAGCGGCTGCAGCTTATCACACACTCAGTGAAAAGTGGCACCTACTTCTCACAACAAGAGCTGACAAGGCCAGATTTTTAAATGAGCTTTGGTTGGCACACCGCTCTCACCACTCATGCCCTCCCATGCACATCTTTTTTGTTATTATGTACAGAAACAATTACTTTTCAGGACAACAGTGTGTTTCAATACTGATGCATTAGACCGTATACAAGGACATTCTTCTTTAATGTATCACAATAGAGTTAAGCATTTTTAAGCAATTTTAGCAACACACTGATGTTTTATTATTGGCTGTTAAGTCCCATTTTTTCTGCACAAAAATGAGTCCTTACTCTCACCTATTACAAACCTACGCACTTGTTCCAAACTGCGAATCACAGTCACTGAATATCACATATTATTAAACGGTATTCCCAGATGTCTGGTGAGGTTAAAATCCTCATTATTTGTCATGGCCAGTCCCTAACCCTTTGAAATGACACTGCCTAATTAGTTAAGACAAATGACTGCAGACTTAATTAACCAGAATGCTCCTTAAGGGGCATTATCAAATGTTTAAGAAATTAACAGATTGCCAGTTCATCAATTCTATGTAATTGATTTGTTCCCATTCAGGTTATGAACTCATCTCTTTTCCCCATCCATTTAGCAAACCATCCAAGGAAAAATTAAAAGGGGAAATTTATAGTGTCCACTCGCACGAGCACATGCTGAATCACATTGAGCAGTCCTCTGTGTGACTATCAGAGTCACTGCTATACTGATCGCACAGTGTTACTCTGTTAATGAGGTGGCACTTGGCTACTTGGTTGCATCTCATAAATACAAACTGTCTTGCGATTAGACAAGCGCTGCGTAGTAAGCTGTGCTAGAGGTGACATAAAATAAGAGAGATGGACGACGCGAAGAAGCTGTGTTCACAAACATGCCAGTATGAATCACAGCCATGCTTTCCATTTAAAGCAGCACGAGTATGCCTCATGAAGCTTTAGTGGACTAATTCAAAGAGCCTTATCTGCTCTAATTAATATAGTACTTGAGTGTTCGTGGCACAAGTGCCTCTCTTTACTCCTCAACTGTGGCAGTGCCTCTATAGATTTGGATGAAAAGCACGAATAGGTTATTTAGTTTATCCAAAAGAAAATTAATAAATAAATAAAATTGCAGGTTACATAACTCCCTTTAAAAAGTTATGTTAAAGCGTTTCAAATGATTGGCCTGTTCATTCTGTTGTAGCTACCAGAGAAAGGCTCTTTACACTATAGGACTTTACTTTTTCTGAATTTACCTTTCTGATCACATGGACAAAACAAATAAATTTAAAAAAAGTGGTGAATTAAATTTTGTTCTGGTTATGGCACAAAAGATGTGCTCTTGCTCTTATTACTGCTACCAGCCACTTGTAGCTTTTTTTGCCCTTGCCTTTTAAAAAGCTAAGGTCACGCTCAGACCATTCCAGTTAGGAGAGAGAAATGACATCTGCCTGTTACAGAGCCGGGGATAGAACAGCGGAGCAGAGATAGAGACGGGAGCAGTAGAGCATGGCTCCAGGATTTAGATCAGTGAGATTTGCATCATTGGCAGGTCTTTAGGCAGGGCAGGTCTAATCTCCTGCAGACAGGCTTAAGAAAGGAAAACCTGACTGTTGTGTCTCTACAGATAGGGATTTCAGTAATTAGCATAGTTAATATGAGGAGGGAGTCAAATTCAAAGGTGTCAGGTCTAAAGGGAAGATAATGCAGTAAATAAGGAGAAGTTAATACAAGCATGCGCAACTGTGGCAAAGTTCAGTCCCATATATCTGTGAACTTTGCCACAGGCACAAACCTTCAGTCACAGCTCATGAATTGCAAAAGCCTTCCCCTTGTGCTTTAATAGCCACGCACTGCTTTTAGCTGATGGCTTAATTATCTTGTTCATCAATAAGTTCAGATTAATATGCCGTCACCACTTTAAAAATGATCATGGCATGCATGCCAAGGTTAAGCAGGCAAGATGGTCGATATCTAGGCAAAACTGTGCAAAGAGTACTACAGCGTACTTATTACAAGTGGCAGCAGCCATTGTGCTCTGTAACACATTCTCTTCACTCACGCAGTGCTAGTGGAATCACCGCCTTTATGGCACAGAGAGATCAGCCAGCCAGCCGGACCCCGTCAGAATTTTCAATGAATCGGATCCCTATGACTTGCACAAAGGGTAGTTCCAGGAAAACTCAATCTTTGAAGGTCTCATTTCACAGATGATAGAGAAGCTGAACATGATCTTCAATATACTGCACTTTTAATGAATTACGCCTGTCAGCCATCACTGACATTGTTTTCTCAAGTAATTTTCAGCATTACTCCCACTTCTCCCTCATTATCTACACTGGAACAACAGCATAAGTTAAGCTGATAGGAGCGCATTTACTCATTGCAGAGGCTGGCAACATTTCCTAATGACTGCAGCCGCTCTAAATTATTGAAAAAGACTAAGCACCTCACCAGCTACAGAAATGGCTATTAACCTTGGCGAACGATATTCAAATCCAGTTAGAGCCAACTTCGTCCTCCAGTATCCCTTGCGGGGAGGAAATGTAAATGTGTTCTTGCTGAGACAGATGGGGGAGCCTCCCGTCGTTTGAAGTTCCAGCAAAAGAAGTCGTTGCAAGCAGAGGGCTCTCCACCCTGTTCTGTAAAATATTCAGGACTGAGTCTCATTGAGACACCTTTCTTCCCAGTGTACCCCTTCAAACCACGCTGGGCTTCAACACAGTTGGGGTATTACCAAGCACGCACGCCATACAAAAAAAAAAACTTAGCAAAGGTTTACAAATTCATCCCTGTGCAGCGACAGTGAAAAACAGCCCGAGGATTATCTCGGTGTGCAGACAAGAATTCAGGAGATTTGATTTATGAGAGAGAGAGAGTGTGAGAGAGAAAAAAAAAATAACAACAACATCTCACTCCTCCTTTAAGGAGTATCTTGGAGCCTAACCATCTGAATATTGCAATGTCCTGTGCATTGTTGTTGACAAATCATTGCAAATTGAATTCCACAGCTTAGTTGACATACTGTCAAAGCTGATTTGATTCTATTGTAGCGATACCTGACTGTCAATCTGTTCAGGCCCTGATACTGTGCTACACACCAGAGAAAATCCCCGATCATTACTCTTATCACCTGGCCCGAACGAGAGAGAGACAGAAGCGAAAGAAGTGAAAGAAGCAGAAGACGAGCAGGTAAAGAGCCAGTAAACATGAGATAAAAACTTTTGTTAGAGTTTACTTTTTAAAGGAACAGTTCAGGCCAGGTCTCTGGCCTCCACTGACATATCTAAATTTTACCTTATGCAGATATGTTGGTTATTGATGCAGGTTCAACAATTTCAGAGATATTTCATATAGTTGTTGCTGTAAGTGCTAAAAAAGAAATACATTTCTTTTTTCACCCCCGGCTAGCAAGATAGCCAGTTGAAAAAACAGAAGTTGGAAAGGCCAGATTTTAAGCACCAAATGACCTTTCAAAATAAGAGTGAAGGAGTTGTCCACTAGCAAACTTAGTCGTTTTCTTAGATGGATAAAAAATAATTTTTTTAAATATATAAATAAAAAACACATATATTTGACATATAATAATAGCAGACTTAGTAATCCTATAGTACAAATTTAAAAAAAAAAAAATTAATGAACTAATGCTAGAGGAAAAAAATATAACAATAGCAGCCTTTACAGGGACTCCCATTCCCTGCTCTAAGGAATGTGTAGGTGGAAAATGAGAAAAAAAATAATGGAAATGTTTCATGCAATTTGTTGCCTTGGTTGGGACATTTTTTTTGATTTAGGTAATAATATTAACCAAAGGTTTTCAATTATGAAAAAACAAAACAAAATTAAATTAAATTAAAAAAAAAAACCAAAAAAAAACAGACATGTGGCTAAATAGAAGGCACCGTGTGAGCAGCAAATTATCAAAGCAGCATCCAATCCAAGATGTTCTGGCAAGGTACGCTGTAGGTTGCCCACATTTTGGAAGGACTCAGAAAATAATGCACAGCTACTGTAGCTATGTGCAGCAGCCACATGGGGGAAAAAAAAAAGGCCTGATGCATAGATATACGTTTATAAAATGTGTAGTAAAATGTGGGCCTCTCTATACTTTTGGAATGGTTGCAGAGAAAGAAGCAACTAGATTAACACATGACATAAAAAAACAAAACAAAACATGTATTTCTGACAATAGTTTGTAATAACTGATAATATTAAAGCTAAAAAGCAATAATAATGAGTCCTGATACTGAGATGTAGCATGTAATTATCTCTAATAGCTTTAGCATTAGGAATTTACCAAGCTAATGTGGACAAATTTGGATAAAAGAAAAAGTTCAATTTACATATTTTCTTTTCGATCTGCATGAAGCACAATTATTTTTCAGTCAATCACCTTTCCTCCAGGTATAATACCTATAAAAAATACTCTACCACACTGCACATAAAATCTGTTTGACTTGTAAAAACAATACGTTTCCATCAATATGAATCCATCTGGGAGTAAATATGAAAGGTAAACACAGCATGAGAAGTCCCATTTGTACTAATGTTCCAAATACCTATGCAGGCACCTCAACCTGAAAGACCAGTTCTCAGATACCGACTGCGCAGAAAAGCATCAAACTGACAGTACAGCATAACATGGTAATTTATTCATCTGTTTGTCCTGGAGCTTTGAAATTTATTATGAAAGCACAGCTCTGTGTGACTGGGTTTGTTTGTTAGTCAATACAGTGCAGGGGGTGTGGGGATTTATGTTTTGTAGCTCTGGCAGCATGTTTAAGACTCTTTGCAATTACCAGACCAAATGCTTTGTTTGCTAAATGAGAAACTGTGCAACTGTAAGCATTTGCCACTGTGTACTTAGACAACTCTAATCAGGCGAATTCTGCTGGCTGCTGTTTCCAGCTCACACACACATGCTGGAAGCTCAAAGTGCAAGGGTTAACCTTTTTTTACTCGGGTCTTATCTGAAATGGAGCCAGGCTGGAGGAATTGTTCACTATGACTTTTACTCATCAGAGGTCACACAGCCCACTGTAGAAGTGCTGAACCTAAGCATGCAAAATAACTTACTGACGAGAAGACCCTTGCAGTTCAATTATACGCAATAAAGAGAAATTAAAAATATCTTAAACGCACAAACTTACAGACTCACAGTTATAGTGACAGGTAGTGTACACGAGTAACATTCACATGCAGAACTGCATTAGAAAAGCTTTCCTCACACAAGCTCTTGCCGATTAACTATCATTTGTAGAGCAGCGCGTATATATAACAGCCTCCATGATTAGACCTACTGCAGGACTTGAAGACGGCATTGTTACGTCACCTGTGAACTGTCAGACTGTTTAACTTTGATCTGTCAAACCTCTGTCCGCTCACACATGCTAACCTGCTAACGCTAACCCTAGCCGTGAGACGCTGACAGCGACGAAGCCACCCCGCCCGAGCAGCAGACCGTAACATCAGCAAGAGAAGCTGTAACGCTACCTTCGCTTTGTCGAGAAGTATGTGCTTTGAAGTAGCTATCCTGAGTCCTTTCGCTACAGCCTGGGATGCCATGGAAGCCGCCATGTTGACACGCAAGTCCAAAGGGAGATGACGCTAGAAGCGCGTGAGCGATCATAGGTCAAGAATCAGAGGTGGGCGGTGCTTCTAAAAGACGCATACACACCGTGGAGTCAGGTGTGCATGTTTAGCAGGCATGGACATTGTTGGCGCTTAGTCTAAACTACAGGGACAGAGGTGAGAACAGAGCAGACTAAAAATCTAACAACGTAGCAGTTTTTATCAGTCTAAAGTCAAATCCTGCCTGCACTGCATACTGATCTATCCCCCTGACATACATTTTAATTCTAAAATTAATTTGTGATAACATCCAGAAAAGGGTAAAGAATAAAACGTTAAAGCTAAAATGTATTAGACTAGTTTTCTACTTTCAGTTCAATTCAGTTTTATTTACATCATCATCATATTTACATCACAACAACAGTTGCTTCAAGGTGCTTTATATTGTAAAGTTAGGACCCAATTATAACACAGAGAAAACCCCAACAATCAGATGACCCTCTATGAGCAAGCACTTGGTGACAGTGGGAAGGAAAAACTCCCTTCTAACAGGAAGACGTGTCCAGCCTGGTATGCATCCTGTCCTTCAATGGACACTGCACAAGATGGGGAACTCTGTTTTGTGCACACTAGATCTTACTGAGGTCTTAATGCTCATCTGAGCATTAGACCAAATACTGTAACTGAGCAGTATGTGGGGTAAAACCAAAAATGGTAAAAGTTGTTGTTATTAGGCTTTAATCATCATTTTCTCCCTTACACGTTACAGAAGTAATAAATGTTAGAGTGTGAGTTTCTGTCCTCAGAATATCTCTTGGAATTTGTGGGTTTTAACCAACTGAAGAGGAGTTTAGATTCTACTATTAAACTCATGTTACACATGCAGGTTTTTTTCATTTTTTTCTAATATAATGAGTTTTGAATCTTAGACTGACTTTTAAGATCTGGTCTAATTTACCACTTTTATTATGATTTAAAATAGTTATGTTACTAATGTGTAACAAACAACCACAACTGAAAACCATTATAAACCATATTATTAAAAACAGCTATACAAGTTAATTTTTCCACTAATGTTAAGAATCAAAGGACATAAGAAAAGGGCACAAACAAACTATACATCTTTACTGCATATGTGTAACTTGGATTTATAATGTGCTGACTTGGATAAGGTAGTGCATACAGTCTTTGTTGTTCTTTTGAGGTTGAGTGCTTGGATTGTTGAGGAGGATGTGTGTGTGTATTAGTTTCAGTCTCATTGCTGGAAATGCATCCATTCATTTTCTTAACTGGGGATCAACACAATTAATGTAACATGCTTGGCTTTGCACTGTGAGAGGAAACCCACACAAGCAGACTGGACATGAATTGCAGGAAGAATTTGTACACGTTCATCTATAAGCACTCATAGACATAATTTGTTTATCTAGTGGGTGGGGAAGGTTGCAGAGTAAGTTTCAAGTTTTTTTTGGCCTTAACAGAAATAATATTATTTGCTGCTTATTAATGTGTCTGCAAACAGCATGTACAAGCAGTACTTGAAAATCAAGGTTAATGAGTTCTGGCAGTATTGCAAAAAAAAAAAAAAAAAAGCTGCTGCTGGTGTAAAATATGATGGATTCATACGCTGTGCACAGATTTTGGTGGGAGGAAATATGTCTTTTATGTTATAATTATTATTTTAATTTGAGAAAACTGACCCTTTATGTTGCCTTTGCAGCTATTAAGCTCTACAAAATAATTTGACAGTAGTGTTGAATTGAATATTTAAATCGCCCATTTTAATCATTCAATTTCCATGTGGTGAGCAAACACTAAAAGGCCCGTCATGGATGTTGAATGCAGGAGCTGCTCCGGCTCCATCCACAGTGTGACCTTGCGAGCAGGACAAACAATCACTGCACTCAGCTGAAAGGTATTGGTAGGGAGTCGAGCGAGAGAGAGCGTGGGATGTGTGAGCTGATCTTGTCTGAATAGCTAAATAGCCCACTCACATAGTTCTCCAGAGCCCTCATTACACGCCGCATCTTGAAAGGGCAGAGAGGGCAAACCGATCATAAAGAGCAGTGATTATGACAGGAGGAGAGAGAGAGAGAGGGAGAGTTGGATGAGATACTCACTTAGAAACCATCAGTGTCAGCAGGCTAGAGAGGACATGACAGAGGGGAGGAGATGATGATGAACAGCTACAACCAAAGGATCTTTTTTTTTTTTTTTCTGGAGACCTTTAATGGTCAATATGTAAGATGAAATGATAAACCCCTGAAAAACTTTGAAAGAAGAAAAATTTGCAAACGTGAGCCACTTTAATGTCAACGGGGAGAGAATTTGCCTCATGTTTATTTGATTTTTTTTTTTTGCTCTTAACCTCCCCCAGCTTGTGGGTGAGAGCTTTCTGGAAGTCAGTGATCCATATTTCACACACTGAAAATATTCTGTGGTTGCTGGCTTTTTTAAAAAAAAAAAAAAACCTTAGCACAGTAAGTGCACAAATGAAGTGAAAATTGCTGCACCAGCATAATATCTGGGTGTGTCAACAAATCCTACCGAATGTATAAAAAGTCCACCCAGTGTCTTTGTGTCAGTGAAGAGTGGCATGTGTAACTTCAGTATTAAAAAAAACAAAATCACTGAGAGTGGGAGCCAAGCAGAATGACTAAAAGATGATTCGCTTGAGCATTTTAAAGCATTTTGTTTCTTTTTTTCGCTCTCTCTCACCAGGGACATTTTCTTCTCTCCAAGGAACTGATATTCCGACAGGACTGTCAGAATATCAATGGCCCTAACTAATACAATTCAACTTTTTTTTTTTCATTTCAGATGTTGTCCTGTCGCTCAGAACAAAAACTGTGTTTTTGTCTGCACTCGGAGCAATCATGTCATTTTAATCCCAGAATACAAAGCAGCTATTGTTGCTTTGTATTCTTTTCAAAACTACCTAAACTTTCTAACACAAATTGAATTTGTCTTCAATGGGCAGTTCACAAAGTTCAACGATATCTTCATATATGAATACACAACCAGAAGTACGTGCTGATTTTTAAGTCGGTGATACTTTTTACTTGCACTAGAAGAGAAGGGTATTTGCTGTTTGTGCCTCCTTTCTTTGACTAAAACAAAAGTTAATAAAAAAAAAAACATTTTAATCACACATAAAATTCTTAAAATGTTTCACTAGGATTCAGGTGAATCGTGAGGTAGGATGTGTGTTGCACTGTTACCTCACAGCAAGAAGGTCTGGGGCCCTTCGGTGTGGAGCTTGCATGTTCTCCCCCGTGTCTGTGTGGGTTCTCTCTGAGTACT
Organism: Oreochromis niloticus; assembly: GCF_001858045.2. Taxonomy (NCBI): domain Eukaryota; kingdom Metazoa; phylum Chordata; class Actinopteri; order Cichliformes; family Cichlidae; genus Oreochromis; species Oreochromis niloticus. The sequence goes on from NC_031970.2 coordinate 29,609,467, forward strand.
CTAGCTTTCTCCCACAGTCCAAAGACATGCAATTAGTGGCTTTAGGATAACTAGTCACTCTAAATTAACACTAGGTATTAGCCCTGTGAAAGATTAGCCCACCGTGTACCTCATCTTTTTCCCTTCCACTTACTCTGATTTGGATAAATGGAAGAAAATGGCTGAATGTTTTATAGCACAAAACACTCTGACTAAAGCAGCTTGTGTTCATTTCAGATACATAACATATGTGATCTTATCTTATCTTTCTTTTCCCCCCCCTCCCTTTTTATTCTCCCCGGAGCAACATGAGTAAGTGTGCAGGCAGGGCAACTAATTTGTGGTTTCACTCAATTATCCATTGTCAGTTTCCACTCAATAAGTTGAAAGCCATGAAAATACCAGGGATGAAGACTCACAGTTCCCAACAGGCTGTGCGGTTAGCCCATATGCTTCAGTCACCAAAATAGCAGAGGGGTGGTTGGCTAACAACCTGCAGTGATCAGGCGAGGAGCTGACACACTGAGCATGCCCAGAGTCTGGACCACACTGTCAATCTCTGCTCCTCTGCCATCTTTTTCTTTTTAATTCGTGTCTCAGGTGCCTCTCTCTCTTTCTCTGTTTGCACTGACCGTGCTACTTTGAGTCCTTTCTTGCCCTTTGTTGTTCTTCCAGTGTCTCCTTGTTTCGGCTTTCTCTGCCCCCTCCTCTCTGTGTGTCGCTGCTTTTCTCTGACCTGTCTGTTAACCACACTTCCCGCATGTGAGCTCAAAAGAGAATTCTCCACAGTGATTCTGACTACAGGACCCTCTTCAAACGTCAATGAGGCCATGACAGCAACACTTTGCCCCTCTCATTAACGTGACTGGTTGGACAGCATAGCAGATCACACAGAAGAGAAAGATGAAACTAAAAGCATCCAGAAGGTTTGCTTGGCTGTCTGTCAGTGTCACGCTGACATAGAACCTGGACACTTCAATGACCCTTTATTTTTTGGACTGAATGCAGATCAGTGTGTTCATTTTATTCAGTCTCCATTCACACAAAGTAGAAATGGACAAGCACCAACTTACTAAGTGTGACCTCGCTGAATAAATGTATATATGTATGCAGTGAGGCCAAAAGTCCAGGCGGTGCATTTAAGAGTAAGGGTGTATCTATGCATACAAGTTCCAAAAGTAGGCTTGTAACAGAGCGGTGATCTCAGTAAAAACTAGTGTTTTAAAGGCTGTTTTATACTATGTTTATGTATAGAATCATGTGGCTTTGACTAGCCAGAGGAGAGTTTTGTTTTCTACCCGACAGAATGCCAAAGTAGTGAGAGAAATGGGGAATTAATGCACTTAACTGCTGAGTCAACAAGCAAGGAATCTTGTAGCTTAGCCAAACAGACAGAAAGCAGACTGCCTGACAGGGAAATTAAAATAGGCAAGGAAGATGCTACGGAGAGCTGAGAATGACAGAGATCGGACAAGAGAGAAAGTGAAAGGGTGGGATTGGGTCATTGCCACCCTGTGCTCAGCACATCTTTTGATATGACAGACGGCAAACATAATTACTCATCATTTTCTGTGCTAACCCTTAGAGTTCACAATGTCACGGCAATGCATATGCATGAGTCCAAGACCTTCCTTTTATCCTCATTTCTCCCAGAGAGTTTGGAAAGATTATGACACAGCAAACATATTTTACTCCGGAAGAAAAGCGGGGTAGACTTTTCCCCAGGGTCGACTGACATACCTCAGCATTACCCTCCATAACTTTCACTTTTCTACCGTAAAATCCATAACAGCCCAAGAACATAAGACTGCCAAAGCTTGGCTTGTGTCTGCTCTGAATGTCAGTGCTGGAGAGGGAATCAATACAGCAACAGGAGCTGCCACATCTTAGCTATCTCTCTCCCCCAGATGTCTGTCAGCCATACTCAGCTGGAGGCCCTCCATTAATGTGTTGTGGAATAACATAGTCAGTCCCATGCTTCGAGACAGATGCATCAAACAAAGCTTGTGAAGTGTTGGGCCTGTGAGCGCGTGATGCTCCTGCAGGTTTTGCATTTGCTTCCTGGATGGAAATAACCATCTTTGATCAAAGCTGGAGCGAGATAATATTGCGATATCGCAGAAAGTCCGAGCATTCGTGGAGGTGATTGATCTGCTAATCATAGATGCATGGGAGTAAATGCATGTAGCAACGGCGGCGATACTAAGTAGATCCTTTGCATTAAGGGGTTTTGCTGCAGTGCAGAAGGAGCGGGGGGTTAGAGAGGCTTACTTGGATTCCCACAAAGGAAAGCAAATGTTGACAAACTCTCAACTTCAACAGCACGAGGAGGGGTGACATCTAAAAAAGCTGGCTTCAATAGATGGCCCTGTTTTATTTCAGGCTTCAGTATCACACACAGCATGGCTCAGTGCACTGGGGAGCATGGAATTCATAATCCAAACAAAACCAAGCACACAAACATGCATGGACACAGAAAAAAACAAAAAACTGCACATCCTCCCCACACAAACACCAACACTCAGAGCTCAGTGGTGACAAGGCCAGCAGAGGCAGAGAGAGTGCTTAGATGTGCATATGAGTGTAAGAGGAGCCAGATCCCTTCACAAGCCTCACCACATGCTGTGCCACCTTCGTCACCAAAGGAGGACTGGGTCATGCTTTAAAACTTTTACCTGCTCCTCTGCTGCCTTTCATTCCCCTTACAGACCTCCAGCATATCAACACCCTCCTCGCCTGTGACCTCAAAGAAGCAGCAAGGCGCTTGCCGTCGTTTTCCCTCTGAAGGTGCTATCTCAACTTGGACAACAAGATGTGCAGGCGGACACACACAAATCTACGTTGGCCTGCTCTCCTAGCATGCGGTATGTAAAGTAAACACGTTAATAGCACATGAGTTATCACGTCCAAGTGCGAGTCGCTGCGATTACCATCTGCAGTTGCATGCCTGCCATCCCAGGACAGACGTTCAGATATGTGTGCCGGTAGGAAATATCGATAAAGACATGAAAGCAGTCAGAATGGTGCTGATGAAGGAATTGGTGTGATGAGTCATGTTCTTCCTGATGAAGGTCACAGATGTGGTAGGACGAAGTTGGGACATGGAAGGTGGGAAGAGGGGCATGCGTGTCAAAGTGCTGTGTGCTCAGCCGTACACCTCAGGGAATGACTTAAAGACACACTTTATTCAGGGGTGCGATTCGGAGTGGGTTCACATTTACTCTGGATGCAAAGGTTTTTTTTGTGACATAGTGACCTTCGAAGGGCCTCCTCCACTCTTGCGTTATTTCTTTGATTTAAGCCTTGTGTTACCGCCTCTGTCTCTCGGGAAATGATGACATATACACCCGTGGGCTTGGGATTAGCTCAATAGAACATTATTGCCTACATCACAAATGCTGCTACGCTGCGAGATCATTGATGGATGATGGTTCCCAAAATGGTTTTCCGGGTAAAAATGATATCCAAATGCATTTTTCTGCCCCGAAAATGTTCTCCCGTTGCTGCTCTTTCTGCACGCTGACACACGATGATTTAACTTCTTATTGCTGGAAACAGCAGTTGGCTGTTTACCATACTGCCATTTCGCATTGCCAGCTGAAACATTACTAAAATAAGCAATGACCACAAGCAGATGCAAATGTCATTTCAATGGCTAATACCTTATACTTCAGACTTCCCAGGCAAACAGCCCTTCCACCTCAAAGGCAGATGAATAAATAAAGCACAGTAACACTCTCCATGTGGATGCATGTGGATGAGGGAAAAAGAAGGAGGGAGTTATCTGAGGCTCCATTAACCTTGTTTGTGTAGAGGCACCTCCACTATCCTAAGCCCACATCGCGTGGGGAACCTCAGGGGACCCTCCACTAATTAACCTTGTGAAGACACCCTCAGTAGAGGGAGGCTGGGACTAGAATAATAAGGAGGCCTTTGCTAGGCCATTAGCAGGAAGATTAACACATCCAACTTTCAAGTAGCTTTTTGACACAAAACCAATATTTGCCTGCACTGGCTCGGGCTGTGGTGTGACACAGAAGAATTCTAAGTGACATGTGTGTTTCAAGCTCGTGCAAAGCGGAGCCATCACACGTCTGGTGTTTTTTTATCAGCCTTTTTAGAAGACAATACGATGCATTTGTGAACATCTGTAAGTATGCACGTTATCTGCAATGGAGGGTGCAGTAACATGTTACTGTCACTATATTACATTTTTCAGTTCATAGCAATGACTACCATAATTTAATAATCATGTCATAGTTATGCCGTTGCTTAGTTTCAACTTCTTTGAACATCTGCATGATGAATGGATGGATAGAATAAAATCATAAATATTTTCTTGCGCACTGGCACTACAGTCTGTTCTCTTCGCATGCTGTGGAGGGAAGATAAAATAGTAAAGGGGTCTACAACTTTTTTCTTTCTTACTTTACTTTCAGGGCCATGAACAACGGTCTACTACCGGTTTCACAAAATGAGCCACTGTAAACATTGTCAGGACAACACAGAGCCTCTAGCAACCAACACCAGATTTTTCTTTTAGAATGATTTTAAAGCCAAGTGTATGATGAGCCCAGTCAAGCAGACAAAGGACTGATTCTCAGAAGGTAACAAAAGCAGTTACCTGTGAAGCAGCGCAGCCTGGAGTTTATATTATTAGCTGGTAATTATGTGTAATTACCAGCTAACAACAGTGCATCTCAGGCCAATTTTAAGCGTAATGCAGAAGTCATATAAGAGCAGTGGAACAAACTGCTTTCTATGTAGAGTAAAGAAAAAAAAGATATACAAGCCCAAAATTTGTTGGGTAAAGATGCTTTGTCCAACAAATTATGCAATTTTGTAATTTTTGTAATTTTGCCTCTCAACACCATAACAGTGGAGTTTAAAACAAGCAATCAAGATGCTACCGAAGTGCAGACTTTCAGCTTTAATTCAAATAGTCTTACAGAAGCCAGTTTACATTAACCATTTAAAAATTTCAGCTGTGTCAATACATACGCTCCTATTTTTAGAGGCTCAAATGGACAATCTAACAAAATATCAAAAAATCCTCTGCAGTGAACATAAGCCTGAAGTCTACAGCCCATGGACATCACTAGTGTGTTTGTGCTTCCTCCCTTGAGAGGCTTTGCCAGACCTTTACTGCAGCTTGCTTCAGTTGTGGGTCTTTCAGTTTTGTATTTAATAATGAAAGCATGAAAGCATGCTCTATTAGGTGGAACAGGTGTCTGACCTTCCATTGAAAAATATCCAATTTCTTTACTATGAGAAACTGAGGTTGGGTTGCTTTTGCAGTTTGCTTTGGATCATTATCCATGTACCCTGTAAAGTGCTGTCTGATCAGTTTTGCAGCATTTGTGTGAACCTAAGCAGAGAGTATAGCCCTGTACACTTCACTTCCGTTTTCTTCTACGTACTTCTATCAGCAGTCAGGTATACACTAGTGGCTCAGGTCCACTGGCAGCCATAAACACCCATGCTATAATACTGCCTCCACCGTGTTTGACAGTCAACATGCTACTTTTTGGATCATAACTTTTCTCTCCTTCTCCATACTTTTCTCATCCTGTCATTCAGGTACAAGATAATAATGGTTTACTTTGTCAAAATATTACTCTTGTAAACTGTCCAGGCTCTTTCATATGTTTTCAAACTCACGTTCTTCTTCTTGAGTGCATCCAGTGGTTTGTATTTACACCGTAGAGCTTCACAGTGATACAGCTACCTCACTAAGAATATTCATAACTTGCTTAGATGTTGTGAAGTTGTTTTTTTTGCAGAAATAATTCTCTCATCATGCACTTTAGTTGTCTTCTGTCATCTTTCAATCATGTCGGTCTTGCTGAGTGAATTTTTTTTTTCTAACAATGCACCAGACCTTTGACCTTTTTGTCTCTGAGAGGGTTAGGTTTATTTGTTTTGTTTTGTTTAGCTTGATGATGCCCTCTTTCACTTGCACTTCAAATTTACAATTATAGTGAAAAGCTAAAAAGCAGAAATTCAACACTTCAGTCACTTCTGATATTATGTCTGCTTCATCTGTCACAAAATAACAAGGGAACAGGCATCACCTGGCCGTAAAACCGCCCGTCAGTCAGTCGTCCAATTAATCTTGGGCCTCTGAAAATGGTGTAAGCTGTATAAAAACGGCTGCAATTCCTAAAAAGAATGAAAAGTAAAAACTCCTTGAATCAAAGCTCAAATTCTGCATTTCAGTTTGGAAGAATAACAACATAATAATAATAATAAAAAAAGAAATATTCACTTTCACATCTAAAAGGCAATTTAGATTCATTAGTTCTCCTGACCTACATGCCTGGACTGTAGGAGGAAACTAGTGTAAACAGAGGAAGAGCATGTTTTCACAAACTGGGAGGCAAATCTCTAGCAGCAAGATGAGAGTGATAACTACTAAAGCGCCATAAAGAGTAGGGATGGGTCCTACAATTAAAGCCAAAACCAAATGAATGCCTCATTCAGCAGTTTAACTGGCACATGTCACTGGAGTTCACCCGGAAAAGTAAGCCCTTTAATCTAAATCTTTGTTTTGTGGTCGATGAATGATGTCCCCTAAAATCCAGTAGCCTAAATGCAGCCCATGTGCACTTTGTTTCCTGTGTGGACGATGTGTTCAGCTAAGGAGCCAAAATGTGGACTTTATGGAGTGGAAAAGGCTTTATAACCTGATATCTGGATATTCTGAAGTGTGTAGAAGACATGAATCTATTCACAGAGGGAAAAAATAAGGTTAAAATCATTAAAATGTTACAAAGTTGAAAACAAAGAATAGGTATACTATAAATCTGAAAAACTCAGGAGGTGATTATGGTATTCTGGAGCCATACTCAGATTAAAGAGATGGACTGACCTCATGTTGATTTTCATAATAATACAAATTTGCATATAAAGCTCTTCTTTTTATATATTAGTCAATTAATTATTGTATGGTAAAATTGTTTGCACATGCTTACACAATAGTGAGTGACAGTTGCATGTGTTGCATGCTCTTTTTGTTTGCCTAATCAGTACAACATCTCATTCCTCATCATTACTAAGCCATCGTAAGTCTTTCAGGTGTTATAAAATGGGTAGCTTTTTCAGAAGCTGATTCACAAAACATTACATGGATGTTAAGCACTGAGATGACTATGGGAAAAAGCAGTCAAAAAGTAGGAAATGTTACCATCAGCATGGACGTCTGGAACGTTAGGATCTACGACTGATTCAGTCCCAGATTGCCTAACATGCTGGCATTTCAGCTAGTAGTTTTATATATGTGTATATATATATATATATTTACACACACACACACACACACACACACACACACACACACACACACACACACACACACACAGAGAAAGGTGAATGCAGCTCTTCTTTGTTTCATCGTCTTATCGGGGCATGCCATCATATAGCTTGTTCTGCATGTGATCTGATTCAGCCTTTATCTTTTTTTTATTTACCCTCCCTTCTGTGGATTTTACTCTAACTTTATCTGTAAAAGGTACCTGCACAATGTTTGGGTGGTTGCCACATCCCTATCTTGTATCTCTTCGCTAAACTTTAGAGCAGAATAAGGAAGTTTTGCACTTGCACACGAGAGAAAACCCACAGAAATCTGAAAAACCCAAGACAGCACTTTGAGACTTCAAAAGAAAAGGACAATGCATTTAAATATCTTTCATATCTTTCTCCCCCATGCTATTTTTTATTCAAACTCTACCCACAGGGAAAGAGATGTCATATCTGAAAGGTGACTGGCTGTTAGTCACACTTCAATAGGAGCGCTGAGGAGGTGGTCAAGGCTGAAAGCTGTAAGAATTATCACCTCTTAACCCCTCATTGATTTGGATGTATTTCATTGTGTTATGCAGCATTGTGAATTCCTGGAGAAATGGTGTCAGAGTGACTTTGTATGGTGGAGCTGGGCGACAGCATGGTGCGTGCTCGGAGACCTTCTGGGCTTCATGCATAATGCTCTTTGTGTTTCCTGGGAAGGATGGACGAGTGACAGGGAGGACTGAGTCCTTTCCAGAATCTCAAATGGATTACACTCTCTTTCTCCCTCCTCTCGCCTGGCTCTCAGACCCCCCCAACCCCCTCCCTTTTATGCTATTTGAGGGAAACAGCCAACATCACTGATGTAGCCTTTTTCCCTGCGTGTGGCGTTAGAACAAAGAAGTCGTGCTTCCTTAGCATGCTTGTGCTTGTGTTGTGCTGTGTTTTTTTGGTCCACTCTTCCTCTGCTTATCTGCTCCTCTACCTTTCTTTTATCTCCCAATTTTAATGACTTATTTTTCAAGAATGTCTGACCTGCGCTGGAACCGAGTCTTAAGCATCACTTCAAAAGAGTGTCAATTATTTCCATTGTAGCCACTGACAGTGACAAGAGAACACTGGATATTTCAGAAAGGAGTTAGGCTGTTTTGTTTATAATACCACTGATTTCTTTTCAGGCTGCCAGGTAGATATAAATTCTTAAAGAGCACCTTACTTTGAACACAGTGGTGGTTGTCTGTATTCTAATTTCATTTCTAGTAAAGCGAAACAAACTCGACACGCATAGCTTAACTCCCAAATTTATTGAAAAATTCGGGTTGCCATTTAAAGGGTCATACAATATTCCGAAATTTCATTATGCTGCGTTTCATTACATAACAGCGCATATCCCATTAGCCTGTTGCACAGTCATTTACAACTTCATGAATTATAAATCAGTTTCCTTTCATCACAGCTGGAACATTCTCCCTGATGTGCAAATTACACTCCGGAAAACAACCACAAGTAAGTCTGCTTTAACACAGCAGCCGAACCTCCCTCAGATGGACTGTGGAAAGATGAGAAAACAAGCAAACAAAAAACCCCCAAAACTTTAATGTGACATGGTTAACCAAGAGCATTGCATTCACTGCACTAGACAAAATCCCCCATCAACCTCAGGTGGCTCCCTGTGTATATCCAATGCATGGAAGATGGAGAAATCACCACTGCGCCTGGTTTCAGTATCCACGGTTTGCTCTTTTACTGACAATAAGTCGAGGCTAATAGATTACTGAAGCCCCTAACGTGGCCCTGAAGGAGGCCCTTAGGGCTGAGGGCCTATTAACAATAGATGTATACTCACAGCACTGCCCCATCCACACAATTTCTCAAACCCCGAGACTCCCTGTAGTACTTTATAACGCTCGGAGATATCCAGGTCAGACACACCGTATGAGAGCCCACAAGCAGAGATCACTAAAACATAAATCAGACGCGCGTGAGAGAGAAATAGCCCCTGGCGTAATGCAGAGGCGATTATGAACTCAAATGGGTACTCTTTTCAATAAAAACATGAAATATGATCTGGGCTTCAGGAGAGTTGAAAGACACATACAAGAACATCAACAGAGGTTAGGGCACACTTACAAGAACGGCTCTGATTTCACCTATAGTCAAGTTCACATTTATATGAGCGCAATAAAAGTGCCAGGACAAAATCCTGCATTATTTTCTTCCCTCGATCCTATGGCAACAATAAAAATGAATGAAAATGAATATATGAAAAGTATATTTAGCTACATGTTAGCATTTCAAATATTGTGAAATGATTTCATGTATCACGAAGTCACTCTTTGTGTTTTCTACACAAGCACACAGGTCACAAAATAAAAAACTAGCATGCAAAAACATAGAGAGACAGGATTGCAACTGTATTCTGAAAAGTACATCTGTCACAGATGTATTGTAACATGCCCATAATGGGGTCCTTCAAGCTTAAATAAATACATTATATACATACAGATGCAAAGGACCTCATGAAACATCTGCTTACATCTTGTGTAAGCCACAAAAGCAGCAAACCTCAGAGCAGCAGTAGCACAGGTCAGCGGATCATAGCTTGTACACTAATAAATATGCTGGAGCTCTAAATAGAAATTATTGTGATTTGAGATTCTTTTCCCCACGCTGAGCCCCTACAACTGACTTTACGGATCCCCCACTGGTAGAAAAATCCTAATTTACTTTCTTACTTCAAGTACATTTCGGAACCTGTACTTTTTCACTTTTACTTGAGTAAAGAAGTTGAATCAGCACTTTTTGTATTTATGTATTTTTTAACACTATTATCTGTACTTCTACTAACATACAGAATGTCTGTAGCCACCCCCGGCGATTACCATAAACTGCATCTAAAGCACCCAAAATACAAACCTAGAGCAGAATAGTAAAAGCTTTTAGAGGACATAACAGGTCCTGCAGGGGAGTATCAAATTAAAAGCAACACATAACTGCCTTTATTTTTATAATAGCACCTTAGGCCAGTAGTCTCATATGTACAACTAATGCATTACTTTTATGGTATCTGGGAATTCATAATTTAATACAGTATAGTGCTTCAGTGATTCCATCTCAGCTCCATCACATTGAGCTTTGGATGAAGAAATATATGGTGCACTGTAGCTGCAGCCCTCTTTTCATTTCTCCGACTTTCTGAAGCCTTCGTTCTCTGTTATTGACTTCACAGCTTTACTGGCATGTGTAAAGAAAACAACAAAACAAACTACAAATCTTTGAATACACAAATGTGTCATGGCAAATGGATTCATGGATCACTCTTTAAAGTAAAACATGTACACTAATCTATCTCCCAACTCAGTTTCACAAGTCTGCCTTAAGGCTTGTTATCCAGTGTGCCTGTTGCAGTGGAAACCAAAGCTCCAGTTGAGTGGTCAAAAGTTTATCAAGAAACAAAACTGATCAGAATTATACTAAAGGTCCAGTTCTGGTCAATGAGCTTTGATTTATTGAATTATTTCTGTTAGCAGCCAACATTAGCTTCTAATGCTTTTACTACTAAAGGAATATTCATTTCATTGACATTGTTATTGAATAAATGCTTCATTTATTCAATAAAATAAACAAAACACAAAGTAATTTTCTTCTGAAGGGTTCTTCCTGTTAAAAGGGAGTTTCTCATTCCCACTCTCATCAAGTGCTTGCTCCTGGGGAGTGGTCTGATTGTTGGGGTTTTCTCTGTATTATTGTGTTTACCTTACAATATAACCTGCCTTAAGGCAACTGTTGTTGTGGTTTTGTGCGATATATAAATTAAACTGACTTGAATTGAAACTAGAAGTTATTTTAATAGAAAAAAAAAAGAAAATATTGAGTGTCTCACAAAGCATCAATGTCTGCCTGTCTAAATATTTTAGAGAAGCCAACAATATCCTCTGGATATTATTATCATTATTTTTTTTTTTTTAACTTGCCCTGTGTAAACAAAGACCAAATGAATGCCCAAATAAATTACTTTTAGAGAATGCATTGGCTTTATACTACAAAAGAGACACTTCTGCTATATTTTTCTCTGACAGTGTATAATCCAATGCTTGAGTCATATCAATGAATCTTTTGTATTAACAATTTGCTACCATTCAGAGGTTTTCTGAGTGGTGTATGCTCACAGAATCTCATCAGATACGCCTTTCCAACTCGGCGCCGTTTGTCTCTCTCATTTAGCATCGCCTTGAGTGGGCCTCTAAACTGAAGTTCAGTCCTATCATTTCTCTGTTTTGTTTGCGACCCGCACCCCCCCTACACACACACAAACACACACACACACAGACACACACCCCTAACACTCTCACTCACGCTTCACCTTACAATTTATCTGCCTGAAATTTCCAGCTTTTTGTATTCATGCAAACTCAGCTTTTGTTACACTGAAAGATATCACAAAAACTGTGCTATTCTAAGGCTGTGACAGTTTGGTACAGGTTGTGTGACGATGAAAAGCAAGATGAAACAGAGCTGAATTTTTTCTTTTATCACTTATTGTCATAATTTCAAAGTCTGTATCCTACCACATACATGATTATGGCGTTATGGAGTTTGTAACACACTTACTATACAATACCAAACATATCTCACCATTTAATCTGTAAGATAATGTGTGATTACCATAAGCTGCACCCAAGGCAACAAAGGTACGACCCTACAGTGGAGCAGTAAATGCTTTTAGAGCACATAACAGGTCCTGCAGGGAAGTATCAAATTAAAGGCAGCACATAAGTGCCTTTATTTTTATATTAGTACCTTACACCAGTAGTCTCATAAGTGCAACTAATGGATTACTTTTATGTTATCTGGGAATTTATAATTGAATACAGTATAATGCTTCAATGATTCTATTCAGATAAAATTGGAACAAATAAACCATAGAAAACACATCAAACTCAGTTAAAACATCACTGTAAACACTAGCCAAACAGGCATTTTTTTTAAAGTTTTCTCTGTCCTTTTTTAAAAAAACATATATAAGGTAAAGAATGACAAAATAGTATAATCTCCTGTTAAATTACAACGGAGGCATGGCTGAAACAATCCCTATCATGTACAAACCCCCACACCAAAACAAAGCTTGCACAAATTTGATTGTTCAACGCCTTTGATGGTGCTGAATCTAGAATTCTTTTGGCTATATACACCAAGTCTCCCACATACAGATACTTTAATAAACTTGAATTTTTGGGCGGCTTCCAATCCACACAGCCCACTGCTTGGACGGGCACAGTAAATATTCTATTGTTTTTTGAAGAGGGAGAGCCTGGAGGTAGGTGATGAGTGGGGTCACCAGCTGAACAAGCCAAGCGTGCTGTCATGTTGCCCTTGCCTCCACCACTCTGCTTCCAATGCACGTTTCTCTGTCTTCAGTATCGAGTGCACACTTATAAGTGCACAATAATTCTTGAGCATACGAAACCACATAAGGAACACAAACAGAAATGTACTCACTGTGCACATGTGCATCTCCGAGCACATGTGTAAGTCCATGCACGTGCACATGCCCTTTAATCAAAAAAAGTGCTAAATTATGTAAATAGTTCTCTGTGTATATTTCACAAAACAAACTTTTAGTGTAATTACATTGCACTTTGCTTTGGATCAGGACATTATGTGAGAGAGAAATCATACAAAGCTTTCTAAACTAAGGTGGTAGCACGAGGCAAATACTACATATTTTGGCAGGACATGAACGAGCTACTGTAACTTTAGCAACAAAGTGCTAGATTTACTTTGACACAGCAGAATTTCTGATAACTTCTTTCCACATGAGCTGCTGGTGCAAAAGATCTTTATGAAGGTTTACAGTGTGAGCTTTTTATATTCATTTGATTGGAGAAAAAACTCTTCCATCTACAGGCGACATAGATAGGAGCAAGGCTCATCAGGTTTTTTATTTGGACCAATATCCTCACAGAAAACCTCAGTTTAAAAAAATACAACACTTGGTGAAAATTATATAAATAAAATCTTCATCCTTGCTAGGGTAGTGTGTTTATGCTTGTAGCCCTATTAGCAGCAGGTTTAGGACTTCAAAATTAAACTATTCTACTCATGGAATATTTTGACCCGTAACATCAGTCAGACAATAGATTTTATCCAGGCCTGGACCAGTGTCCAAGACAGCGAGAGATTCTGCTGACATCTCCCACTGACTCACTGCCCTGTTTGGATTAGTTTTTATTGATGCCACTCAGCTTCTCAAGTGTACAGAGGACAGATTGTGCTCTGATTCATTCAAAACATTCTGTTACCGCTGACTCACTCTAAAAATCTCTGTCCCCTCAGCAGGTGACTGTGTGTCTCAGCATCCGGTGGCAATGAGGTGGTGCTTCCAGAGCAGGTATACATGCATGTGAATCATCTCTCTATTCTGCTGCACCACCAAAGCCTACTCACTACTGAAATTCTGACTTTCTTGTAATCTCTCCAGCCTACAAAAGAAGAACCAGTGCGATGGATATTGTGAAACCTGTATTAGAAAAGCACTGACAAGTTGCTGATAGCTCGAGCAATCTGCCTCGTTTGGAGGATCTTAAGGAGCCTCATAGCTGGACTGTAAATAATTTGTTCCTAACATCCTTGTCTGCCATTCAAAATGATTTATCAAATCAGTTATTTAATGGTCTTGCTTCTACAACATCAGTTTTGCTCGAGGACCATGACTGAAACTGACCGATAACACTTTTGACAAAGGTTTGTAACCTGGAGTAAGAGACTGCCCGTGGGGGTTTGTCTTTATGCCTTCCACCAGAATGACAATTATTTTTAATAAATGGTTTACATAAAAAAGTCTCACATCACCTTTTTCTAAACCCAACTTATTTTATTTTATTTAGTCTTATTTAGTTTTGTTGTACTGTGTTGTATTTTAATTTCTTTTACCTAAACTTAACCAAATTCTGACTCTCAACCGAATCCTTTTTAAAATATTACATCCACTGAGCACAAATGAATAATTCCACATTTTCTTTTGGTCTGAGGACAAAAAACCCCCACAGGACACAGACGCCAGTGTCGGGGGTTAATGTTCTGTGTTTTAACCACCCCCGTTTACTGTTTGTACTACAGAGTTGCATTTTATATTTTTCCGAGCTCTAACATCCCAACACTGCGGTTGGTTGGTTGCAGTGATAGTTCAGGAGCAACATTAATATAATATTATAGGAATAACCCCAACATTATGGTATCAGATATGTGGTATATCCCTGCAATGACATGTGTGTATGCTCTCTTTCTTTTCTACATTTAATAAATATGGGTAAACTGTCTAACTTGTTTATTTTCTTCTAACTTCATACAGATCATAAATGATGGGCATCTTGCTCCAAAGGTACATCTTGAACAGAAGTTGAGATGCGAAGCTTGGAAACAAAATCAAACTGTTATAATGATGGAAACATTCCCCCATATCAGACCTCAATCAATACATTTAAATCAATCTGGAAAACAAACACAAAGAAACAAAAACACAGCTGAAATTCCGACCACGTTCTACTTAATGGTTTTAATCATGTTTACGTATTGCTGGTGCAGAATTTTCCAGGCGTAAACTGTAAATCTATTTTTGCTCTTGTATATCCTGAAGGAGAAACTGTTCTGTGAACAGAATCTAATTCATGTCGAATAAATACCTGCTGCAAGATTTGATAAAATCCCCCCCGCCCCCCACCCTCAGCTTTCTAGTTAAGAGGGATTGCCTTTTACTTTTCTCTTTCGTGCATCCGTTCATTTCTTCACAGCTCTCTGTGTCAGATATTGGCCATCAGTTGTGGACACTTTGCCTTTGTCCTCCTGGAGCACATTTCCTGCCTGTGACAGCTCCTCTCAGAGGAGTGACACTCATTCCACTCTGGTGAAGTGAGAGCACAGCCCAGAATACACTTCTCACACAGTAGTGAAGTAGAATATACGCTGGGGCCAGACGGCCAAGCGCCTCACCTTTACTTGACCTTGCACGGACCAAGTTTCTCTCTATGGGCAGTGGCTGTTTCTCAGAAGAAGAAAAAAATGCTGCCACAATAAAGCAACGGCAGCCCCATAACAGCACAATCAACACTGAGCAGCTCTGATAACAACACACACATCTTTTTGGGTTGGCTGGAAGTTATTTTAAGCTGGATTTAGACACAGCTAATAAATAAGGTTATAAATAAATGATCATAATACAGCGATTGTGCAAGCACAGAGATGTGAATAAATGTGACATCATGAAAGTAAAGCAATTAAGCAGGGTATTAATCACAGCCAGATAGGCTACGTAAAAACCAGCAAAATAAATTATAAATTAATTGCCCAGAGAGCAAACCATTATACTATATCTCATAAGAGAAATCTAATGCTACTGAAGAGTTTCTGTATACATCATGAATGCCCCTTTTTGACTTTCAAAACAGAGAACTCCGGGCAAAGGTAATTCATGCCAGAGTTGAAGCTTTTGTGGAGGCAGAAGTATTCTGTGAGTCACCGGTTACTATTCCAGCTTGTCATACACACATGATTTTTTTTTTAAAAACTTATCACTCACTTGAATCACTCATGCACAGCTCCATATCCCATATGTTATGTGTGAGCCACACATTATTACTGAATGCGTAAAACGATAATCATCAAATATTCATTCCATCAGTCTGTTGTTTTTTTTTTTGTCTTTTCACCTATATATGCTCATTAGATGCACTTTACAAAAGGCATTTTGGGAGTTTGACTATTTATCCATATATTGCATTCAGTAACATTCAAGGCCTCCTGTCTATATTGAAATGCACATGGCATGAGCATTCTTGCAATGTGGAGGCGATGCCGCCCACTCATCCTCTGCTCAGCTTTACCTGGTCTCATAAAAATATATACATTAAGTTGGCAGTGCACAGATGTGTTCATGTTTGATTCCATCTGTCGATAGATGTGAATTAATGTGTAAAATGATCTGAAATCTTTATTGACAATGATGTGACATAGCAGTAAACAGCTGTCTCCCACCAGGTGACCTATGCAATCATCTTGCAATTGAAACTAGTTACTACGGTAACCAAAGGTGATAAAATTCAATGTGATAATTGGACAATCAGTGATTTTTCCTTGCTGCAAGGAGGTTGCTGTCCCATTTTTCTCAAGTGTGACTGAGCCATTAGCAGAAAGTCCAGGGTCTCAATCCCACCCTTCACCCCCAACACCCCCACAACCCCAAGGAAATGGATGGACCGATGTAAGGTGGTGTATTCGCCACATTAATTCCTTTTTTACATTTTTGTTGGGCTGTGAAGTTTTCTGCCATCCTTCCAGTTAAAGGAAGCTTCTCTCACTCGTGGCCTTTGTAGGTGAAAATCTCCTCTACTTGTGCCTGAGGTGTGGAACAGAGAATTAAAATGTTCAGCGAAAAAGGATACAAAGGTGGAACATTGCACAAGGTTGTAGAAAAGAGCCAGGATCCTCCAGGCGCTTGGTAATGTTCTGACCCCAATGTAAATCCATCAGTGCCATTTTGTTAATGAACTGATCTATGATTTACACTGTCAGTGAAACTCGTTTCCTGCTGCCGCCTCTTGCAAAGTGCTGACAGAGCCTCTCTGTATTCAGCGGACCTTTGTGTTATTGTGAGTAAGCTGATTTGTGTTATTCATTTTAAATCCCCAATCCAGTCAGTTTGTCAGTTGGTAACACTGGGTCGCTGCAAACATGCAAAGAAAGTTTGATTACATGAAATCAATTAATGAGCAACTCCGGGGTGTGGAGTTTGCAGACAGATCTAGCGCTTACATACATTATTCATCATCCATAATTGATACGCCTTACTGGCACATATTTACAAAAATAAGAAAATGTACAGATTGCCATTTCAGACTTTACTTTCAATTGTTGCTATGGTTAATTAATCAGAAAACTTCCTAAAAAAATCAAAATATTCAATAAGAATCTTTTTTCCCACCATATCTTTATTTCAGAAAACAAAACAAATCCCAGTGAGCTCCTTTGTTTGCGTGGTGACAAGGTTTGATGTATAAAACAAGGGCTGCGAAACAACTACAGCATAGAGCGAACACCCAGAGGTTTAATGAGGCTTAATGGTGCAGATGTATGTCACCTGCTTCCCTGCCTACATCGTGCAACCTCACCTGTTTTTGTAAAATAGGATTAACATGCGGGGGACAAAAACTGAATGGAAATGGAACACTGAGAAATCTTACAATGCGCAGCAATACCAGTAAATAAATAAAACGAGTGCAACATCCACAAAATTATATCAGGCAAACACACATAGGTGGTGCTGACATTGCTTTATTTATGTATATATACCCACACAAACAATATGTAGCCAGCAGCCTCTTTTCTGTCTGAAACTAGTCCCACAGGATCTTGGCTCTGTTCTTTTCAACCACTTTCCGAGGTGAGTTTCACTGGGACTTGGGGACTTGTAATCCATATGTGGCACAGATGTTTCTGTACACTATCCCAGCCACTTGGTTATGCCTCTGAGTTTATGCTGTCTCAGGTTATATCTTACAGCCTGTTACTATGTAGCCTGTGATTCTTGCTTCATCCTGGAGTGTGACTCTGACACTCACTAATCCTCTCCCGCCCTATTTTACTTGCTCACGAACCCTCCCTGCATGATGAGGAGGGTTTTTTTGCTTTGACATGTAGTTGCTTTTGTCTCCTCCTGTGGCCATTTAAGTACTGCAGTTGGTCATCTGATGACTGGCAAGAAAAACACATTCATAGCTTAGGTTTTTTTCATAGCTTCTTAGCAAACTTGTAGTAGTCCTGTAAGTTTATTATCCTTCCCTTTGGTAACGTTAACTATAAGCTGAGTCCTGATCACATTCACCCTCTTTGTGAGTTCAGTAGATTCTGGTAAAATGGGTCAGGACTTAAGCATGATGTCATCTGTGTACAGGAGCTAACTGCACTTGGAGATGACTAGTATATTGACCTTGGCTTCCAGCGTTATTTTCCATTGCCACATTAAGTTCTTGATGGAGGTTATCAGTACCCTTGTATAGTGCCAAGCACTTGAATGTGTATTTGGGGCTTTCTTATAATCTATCCAGGTGATGCTCAGCTTGTTCTACCTACTTTTAGAGTCTTAGCCAACTGCATCAATCGGTAATTTGTGCAATGATCTGCTGATGTTGCTTCCTTCTAAACTTTGTTCATAGGGTGACTAATATTCCTACTTAGCTTTGCTGCAATGAGAAGAGACAGGAGGGAAGTAGTTCAAAGGTGTTGTACCTTCATCAGGATCCTTCTTCATCAAAATTGCCCCGGCCGTGTTAGCCAGTTTTAGTGTCTGCATGGCATTGTGGTTCAGTCATTTTCGCTGACAGGTAAAATTTATTTTATTTTTTTTTACCTATTTTGTCCATTTAATTGAAGATCTACATTTACTTTATATATAAAACCAACTTTGCAGTCTGAAAAATTTGGATGTTCATCATGAAAGGTTTGACATGGTTGTTATACTGGAGCTTAAATCCAGTCTGATCCTCACACTAATGTTTCCTGCCTTGCCTTTTAAGCAAAATACTGCATCAGCGCATAACTTGACGAGTAGCCTAATGAGAAGGCAAAATGCTTCAAAAGTTTTCAGACAAAAGCAAAGACCATAAGATATTATTTTCTAAAAAGAGGTTTTTGTGGATTTGTTTTAGAATATAGAAAGTAAATTCCAGGAATATCAACTAGACAAGATTCCAGTTATAATATAATGAAAATTACCTTTAAACTTTAAATATGAATGCACAGAATTTGAATGGGCTCTGTTATTTATTTATTCGTTTTTAAATTATACATTTAAATTGCAAATTGCTGTTTTTTAACACTGTTTTTTAATGGAGCAATCAAACTCAAAGGGAAAATCAAAAATAATTTGAATTTCCTACACTCCAAAAAGCAGAGCAATATTTATGTCTTTCTGTACATTCCCCTTAGGTCTGTTCAGTTTAGTATTCACCCACAGAAACACTGTGATATAAAAGTTAATGATATATGCCTGGTCTTCCTATAACACTATCAATTATTTTTTGACCGCTGGGGTGGTGAAGTAATGGTGTGAAATGGCACATTCAGTTCATTTGAATGAGTTTTGTTTGATAATTTCATAGACAGACAGACAGACAGACAGATAGATAGATAGATAGATAGATAGATAGATAGATAGATAGATAGATAGATAGATAGGTAGATAGATAGATAGATAGATAGATAGATAGATAGATAGATAGATAGATAGATAGAATAAAAATAAAATAAAAAAAAGAATCCCAGGAAGATGGAAAAGGGTGTGGTTAGTTGTTCAAACATGGTATCCTGTTGTCATGTTGTGTTGCTGTTCCAGCTACCTATTTACACCTTCACAGAGGCCTGCTGTCTTGTCCCTTCCAAAAGTCCGTGCACCTCCAGCCACATCACTCTTATGTCTACCCTTGCACACACAGCCAGACATAGTCAGGCACTACTCCATATTGTTTGCCAGAAAGCCTCAGAGGTAAATGGTCCTGAGTGTTGACAATAGGTGTAATTTTATGAAGAAGGAGAGGTGTAGTGTGTCTTTATCCAGCTAACCTGATTACAGGCCTCCTCTTCCCCTTTGTGAGCATACAGTGTAATCTAAAAGCAACACCTGGGCCACTAGGCGACGCAAAAAAAGACGACATGCCAAAGTAGCCTATGCTGGCACACCCCCAAAATGAATTAAGGTGGGCTATTCAGGTCTGTCCTGACCTTGGGGAGAGGTACATACTGCTTTCTGCTCTCGGAGTGACAAGCTGAATGCAGTCTTTTATTACACAGCACCCTGTGAAATGTGTAATGTATGTTAATCCATATGGGATTGAAGGCAGAGACCGATTCTGAGGGGACAAAATGATGGTGTCAGAAGAGAAGGAATAAGGAAAGAAGAAAGGTAGAGACAGCATAGAGGGAAAGCAGAAGTAGTTTAAATGGGGCAGTCAAGGAGACCAGACGAGGGAGAAAGAGACACTGAGAAAATGATAGAAAGGTGACAGAATCAGGCAGACAGACACAACCAACAGGGTACACAGAGAGAGAGAGCCAGGGTAGACAGATGGAAAGACAAGGGCACAGTCACACTACAGCTGAAAAGCTCCACATTTGGATTTCTGTCACACGTCATGGGTGACACAGATCTGATATTTTCTACTAAATGTGATACATGGAGCATGACTTCTCATACAGACCACAGAAAATGCAGGTTAGGGAAATCAGGTTCTGATACAATGTGCAAATTGACAGGGCCAACATAACAATAGGTGAGCAATACAATTCACCAGTAGGCAGCTGACATAATACTTTGTAAGTGTCTGCAAAGTTATAGCTTTAAATCAGGAATTGCTGAATGACTCAGTAGGACATTCAGACTTTAAAATGAAAAGTTTAAATTGCACTGCCAAATGAGATGTTTCAGAACTGTGACAATGTGGCAGGTTGATATAATGACACCATGTATCACACTGTAAAAGGAAGAATCACTGGTCACATGGGACTGCTTCTATTTCTTTGACAAGTTACTGACGCCAGTCAAAATTTTTTGAACAGAATGATAGAATAGACACAGTATGTTACCTTTGTGTTATATGGTAGCCCTGTATAAAGCTATGTGAGAAAGTAAAGTAAAGAAATAAAGTGTCAGGGTCATTTTGAGTTTATTTTGTATGTTTGATTTCTTATGTTATATTGGAAATATGTTAAGTTCTTGTGTTGTTATTATTAGTTAGGATTTAGTTGAGTTTTAGTCTAGTTTGTCTACTTGTTTATGTCACCTATGTTTCCCCTTGTGTCTGTTTCCTCTGTCTCTCTCTCCCTCTCTCGCTCCCTCTCTGCCTCTTGTGTCAAGCTTGTGTGTCCCAGTTCATATTTTCCATGTTTCCTGTTTTATTTTGAAAGGTCTGGTGTTTCCATGTTCAGTGTGTTTAGTTTTCCTTTTTCCAGTTGTTTCCACTTCCCTCATTACCCTTCTGTGTATTTAAGTCCTCTGTCTTCCTCTGTTTAGTGTTGGGTTGTCTGTTTGTCTCCATGTCAGGTCAGGTCAGGTCAGGTCAGTGTTTGCTTTCACTTGTTCAGGTTCATGCTCATGTCATGTTTAGGTTCCTTCAAGTTCAAGGTTTTACATGCTCATGTTCAGGTTTCATGTTATGTCTCAGGTCAGTTTAGTTTCAACCTTGTTTTGCCTCTCCTTATTTTTCTGTTTTTTTGTATCAGCCATAATACAGGCTTGCTTTTTGTTTGATCATCAGTTAATTTCTCCCGTGTCTGCTTTTGGGTCCACTCCACAAACACACCGGCTGCTCAGCCATGACATAAAATAAACTTTAGTAAATCTGTTCCCTAATGTAAGACATGTTAATCATTTGATGAAAGTTACTATATAAACTGCCTAGTGTAGCAGGATCATCTCATCTATGTAGCTTTTGGTAATTATTATTATAACACTAATATCCTTACAAATAATATAATAATATGTACTAGCTGATCTTCTAAAAGACATTGAAAACAAATAAGTAAGACAGCAAATGCCATCATGCTAAACAATCTATTGTTTATATACTGTCTATAGTTTAGTTAAGTTAAAAATTCTCTGCTACTTTTATTCCACATATTATTTTCTAAAGCATTTACCTTTACAGTAAGCACCAGGATTAGGGTAGCCTTAAGAGGATTTCCACTGGGGCCTCAGCAGTTTAGCCTGCTGCTCAAAGCAAACAGTATCTGTTTGTGGGGGAATGCAGGATTAGTCTGACAGCTGTGATGATGTTTGACAGTGATGCCACATATCCTAGGACAGATATGACTGGCTAGTCCAGAAACCAGATGTGAGCAGCCAGCAGTGTGAATGTAGACACAAAGAGCTGATCTTAACACAGCCAAGGCTCCAGTCACATCACTCAGCTCGTACCAGCCCTTCCTGTCTCCACCTATTGAGTGCGAGGCGCCTGGGCTGCACCAGCAGCTGTGGGATCAGGTGGCTTTCTTCCCAAGGCCCAAGCTACATGATTCTGTCCTGCCATCCTTCCTCCCTCATCTTTCCCACAACTGATCAGCATGCACGCTGCTGCACGCTGTCCGCCTGCCAGGGAGAGTGAGGGAGAGGATACTAGGTAATCTACAGTCGGCATGATGACTTTGAGGAGCCAAGTTGTTACCTCCCATTCCCTCTCACCTCACCCTCTTCCCCACAGTCATAATCCCGGAGCTGTCAGTGAGCGGAGAGTTATTCTCTGAGCGGGGAGAGGGCATTTTGTCACAGAGATGAAAAGTGGGGGAAAAGAATGTGGGCAGCTGAGACCTATAAACTTGCTTTATTGCATTGCAGAGAGGCGCTTCTGTGGAGCACATGCTTTTAATTAATGATGCCCCCACCTGACCCTGTGCTACTTTGAGTTGTACATCCAACAACAAGAGAGGTGTGAGCCTCAAGCAGAGATCTGCCTGGGATTGCTCCATCCTGGAGCTGAATAAAGACAATGAAATTCATAGCTGCAATATTGGCCTATAATGTTTAGCACTCTTTTAGCTGTCATAAGGTATGAAAACTTTCAAAGTTAGATGCATATCCATGCTGTAAAAAGTGGATGGCAGCATTCTCTTTAAGTCTACCATTTGATTATCACAAACTAATGCTTTTTACAAGTCAGTGTAGAATGCATCGTAAATGCTTAACCGCTTGTCAGAGAGCATGAAAAATACATAGGTGGAAAAAGTGCAGGCTAACATCAAAAGCCATCACACAAAAGACAGGAAGACCAGCTGTGTAAAAAATTGATCAGGCACTTAAAGCTAAGATTAAAAGAAGTATAGAAGAAAACAAAAAAGGAATCCGTTATAACTCATCATAAAGAACAGAGGGGGCAGCTTCGCTTTCACAAGATAACTCCTGAAATATAGATTACTGGATTTGAGACCTGGAATGACCGTTGTTCTGTACCAAGTCTGTCCCTCTTAGCTGTGATGGTCCTTCATATTGGGTCATGTATTATAGATGCGACAGCACAAGGAAGCGAGACGAGTTCCCTGTCCTCCGCTGTATTATTAATCGTTCAACACTTGATCTCAGACCTTTGACCTAGGAGCTTTTTTTGTGTGAGGTATCTCGGACAGGCAGTATAAACAACCCCAAAAGATCACGACGAATAAAGGAACAGGTCATTACTTCAAATCGATGGTAGAAGCAAAGGTTCTGTCCTTTGCGGTGGTGTGGCAAAAGCCTTTCAAACGACTAGTCACTGATAGGTCGTGTATGTGTCTCTGCTGGCATAAGATGGACAATTTATTGCTGCAAGGGGCTTCTTTTAAAGTGTTCAGACAGTTTGGTGCCTGGTGTGTGAAATCTGCGATATCAATACTGAAATTGGACTCTCTCGCTCCCTCTCTCGCTCTCTCATTGTGTCTCACACACACACACACACACACACACACACACACACACACACACACACACACAGACAGTTCAGGAGACAAGTACAATGAGCTTGAACTGTTTGCTCAGGCTTAATGTTCCAGGTTTATTTTATTGAAACTATGGCTACTGAGGCTACAACTGTAAAATTCATAAAAAACAATAAAAAACAAACAAACAATCCCTTTAGCTAAAGTTCTCGAAGGATAGCGGTAACTGTGTGTGTTAATCAGTCTAAAGGATGATCCACATTATAATATGCAGATGGATTGCTGTAGATTCTTGCACGGATGTTTTTTGTCTGTATTGATGTCAACTTTTTTTAAACTCATACCTTTTCATCGGCTGCCACCACCAGGTTAGCATTTTATATATATATTCATATAAGCATGTTTTAGCAAACTGCTAGCATTGCTGCACCTTCTTAATCTCATTTATTGCTGATGCAATGACCTTCCTCTCAGCTTGCCTTTAGCATCTTATCTAAAGGATCCAACTTTTTAAAGCTTTACTTTTTCTTGTGAGTGTTCCTTAACTGTTCACCTATCCATTTTCCTTGTTTAAATGTATTTAATTTATCTTTGAAGATCACAAATTGTTGAATTTAAAGGTGCAAAAAAAAAGAAAGAAATCAAGATCCTGGAATGTTTAAATCAGCTTTATAAAATTATCAGCAGCAAAGAATTTAGCCTGAGGACCAAAAAGCAAATCTATACTAACTGTTTGTATGTATAATGTTAACAAAGTTGCAGTTTTAAATGTCTGATTTAACTTCACGGCACATTTCACAGACATTACGAGGCTGGAAATAGATCACTGCACATACTGTATACAGTGGTCACTAATCAGTGTGTCCTGACAAGTTGCTATCATACAGTGTGCATGTAAATCCCCCTGAGGATGGAATTAGTCGTGTTAATACCGACTTTTTAATTCCATCAGATGTTGGCGAGGGGGAACTAAAAGCAGTTATCCAAGTGCCAAAGCTGGAATGCTGATCATGTATTTTTAATGAGCTCATGGTAAGATCAGACGTCGAAACGGACTAAAACGTCTCTGGGATATTTAGTTCCTACAAAAGCCGCAAATGAAATGAACAAATGTTTTTGGTTATGAAGTCAATAGCAGGGGTGGGAGTGAGGGAGTTTGGTTTGGGAGGGAGGTTGAGCTGACTGTGACCTTTAGATGGTTGTTATATCAAACAGTGGGGGGACTTCAGCTCATGTGAGGCTATTTCCAGAGGCTGAGTTTTACAACACAAAGTGTTTGAAAGCACAAGAGAACACAAGATGTTATGTTACTGCTTAGTTAATTTCATGTTTCAGATGTTAGTAAAATGTGCCACTCTGTGGCCCCTTTAAGTCGATATTTTATGACAGTAGAAGAAGAGTTAGACAGGAAGTGGATGTTTTCTTGCTATGCTGTTTCAAGATGGCCGCTCCACTTTCATCTCCTTCTTTTGGGTGTTTGTTAAAGCATAGTCTGTAAGTATTTAATGGTAAAAAGCAATGAGACACTCCAAGTGTTGTCTTTATGTGTGATGGATCTCAGTTAACAAGTTTTCAATGCGCTATTCATATGTAAATGAGATCGCCAGTTCATATGCTAATTAGCGGTGCTAATCGTCATGCTAGCTTCTCAGATGCATTGTTAGGTCATTGGTTTAAGGCACATGTTGTTGTTAACAGTACAGATGAGTAATGCACATTTCCACATATGCTTTATTGTTACAGTTTCACAAAATGAAAGAACCAGTAAACTTCATAAGATCTCATCTATTGTCTGGAGTTCCTGGGTTCATGTTTAGCTGTTTGGATAGCTAGTCAGACTTCTAGCGAGGCCATTTATACAAGACATACATATATATTTCTAACCACACTCTTTCCAGGAGCATGCACATTATGTCCTGAGGTTATTTAATGGATATTGAATCTTCTTTCAGAATGCATATATGTTTTGAACTAGTGCTATGCAGGAAACCTGCTAATGTAAAGGAATGTGTGGATGTTGTACAAACCTTTTTCTTCTAGTGTTCTGCAGTTCTGTATCTTGAAGAACGTGTGTACAGAGAGATGCCTCCGAGCGATAAGCAATTCTGAATTGAACTGTACAACAATTTCCTTTCACTCATGTTCTTTGAAATGTCAGGTGTGTGTGAGTGTATTTGTGTGACTGGGTGTAAAACTATAGAACAATATTGTCAGGATTAAAAATAAAATGTGGCTTTGTTTGAGTATGAAAAATTGTTTGCTTAATAGGATAATAAATATATGTTTTATGTAAAAAGCTACAGTCTAAACATTTTCCTTTGAATTGCAGTGGCTCTATAGATGTGGAACTTTCCATTTCATATAAGTTAAGGCTGTAACTTATCTGCTCCATTATATTTGCTCTGCAGGGAGCATATTGAAATTATGAAAATTGGGGACTACAGTATATTTTAGTAGTTTAGCTGTAAACTCACACTTTTTAAGTTGCATTTTATCATGGTGGAGAGGTTTGAGTGCTGCTTGACTGATCCCAGGAGCTATCCTCTCAGAGGCATTCTGTCCATGATGCGTTTCCCAAAATTAATGCGGTCGCTGGTGAGAGACCACACATGCCTACAAGATGAACAATGGAGAACCTTCTCATGAGGCCTAGCCAGCTCAGCTGTCAAAAAAACCACATGGGGCTGCTTTCCTTTGGGTTCACCACCTGCAGGATGAACTGTTCGGGTCTGGTGAGTTTTGGACTGGCAGAAGACAGAAGCTTGGCGATCCAGTTCCCAGCTACCAAAACTTGCTTTAGTGACTTAGCGGGAGGGAAAAGAAAGCAGGAACCTGAAGTTAAGGCAGTTAGTTTATTGGTCAGTCTTCGTTTCCTGTCTATACCAAAAGCATCTGCACAGACAGCATGCTAACACAAAGCTAGCAAAGAAACCAGAGTAAAGCCAACAGTTAGTGAATGCGAGAAAAGAAGCTGAATTTCAACAGGTAAAAAAGACAAGAGGAGCAGTCAGTGGCCTTCATTCCTCCCTGTAAGGAAAATCACTTTGCTTTGTGTTGTCGGCTTTGTGTTCACATGTAAACACTAAAGGAAAGATCGTATGTGTGTCAGGATAGCGATTTGTGTTGGTGTGTGGACAAGTAATTACAAGACAATGTGTTTCACATAATTCATGGAATAGTGCAAAAGTATTGTAAAAAATTATGCTGAGTAATTAGGTAACATACTGCATCAATTTTAAGAAAAGTAATGAGTAATGTGTAATACTTTAATCTTTGTGAGTAACGACCCCAACACTAGCCATGAGCTGTGGTAGTGACATAACTCTTCCTCCACAGGATGGCTGGGTTCCCACTTAGAGAAAGGGTGCTTGATTATTCAGCAGGGGCTCACAGTCGAGCTGCTGCACTTCTGCACTGCGAAGAGCCCGCTGAAGTGTTTCAGGTATTGTTAGGATGCTTCCTAGGTGAGGTGTTTTGGGCAGGTTCTTCCATTAGGAGGCAGTAAGGCAGACCCAGGACACAGATTTGTCTCAGATGGCCTGGGAATGCCACGGTATCCCAACACAACAGCCTGTGGTAGTGGTGGGGAGCGAGGGGGGGTTCTGGGCAGCTCTGCTGAGATTGATAAATACTGGATAAATGGATTAACAATAACAATACCAAAATTACTTTGTGCTGCTTATAATGTTTATTTAGAGCAAATGATATTGATTGCTTTTGATGTTGTGTAGACAGATGCATGCCCACATGTGTAGGAATATGTTTATTTATAGTTAGAGACGTACATATAGTTAGAAATAAACAAGTTAGACTTTTCACTGAAAACAATTGCATCTATGGCAACAAAGTTTTTCCATAGCTGAAGACTGAACTTTTGCTGCACCATATAATTTCGGTGCACATATGTGATTATTTTGTCCTAGATGAAACAGTTGCTAAGCCAGTGGGCTTGCAAGTTCTCTATCAGCATGAGCACAAATGTATAACCTTTTAAACAAAGGCTCTGTTGCTCTGCCTCGGGCTACACTTGCCAGTTTGCTTTCTTGTCAAGGCAGAAAGGAAATGTACATAAGAGAGAACTGCGCATAGATGAAGAAGAAGAACATTGGTGACAAGTCAAAACTCTGACAGACAGATGTTGAGTAGCTGATAGCATTCTATTTACATGCCTGGAATACAAATTTACACATCAAACACTTGCTCAGTTTATTAAAAAGGCATGTGTTTTCATAAGATGTCTTCTGTTGCCAACAGAAAGGGAAATAAAAACAGTAATCCAACCTTTTTAGCATATTTCCACACAGAACGTACACACAACAACAAACGAACACCGTGGAGAATCCACATGAGCAGGAACAAAATATGCCCCGTATGTGCACAGAATCAACATACAAGTAAATATTTAGAACTGATACCAGTTCTTGTAGAGATTATTTCTTTTTGATTGGGATCTATTTTATTGTGTTCTGTAAAGCACTTTGTAAATATCTTTTCAAAAGTTCTATGCATTAAAAGGATTATTATTATTATTAGTGTTATTATTATAACCGACTTCTTTAGTTCTCTCTGTGCACTCAGGTGCCTCAAACATGATGCTTGCACTGACATCAGTTGGTTTGTGCAAATGTCTTAAACCAGCCACTTATCTTAACAACAGCTTAAAAGCTGTATGTGTGAATAACCACTGGTGGGATTTATTGAATAGTGCATTCACTGTGTGTTCTTTACCTGAGAATGGTTGTCCTGATTTAAAAATCAGATGTCTGATTGGGATAAAATAAAGAAATTTTACTCCTGGTTAACTTTAGGCTGATTTGTGTTTGCATCCTTTCTTATGTCTCTTTCTTGTTTCCAAAGTTGCACATACTTGATTCCTCTCCTTCACTCCTCCATTTGTGTCTTAGTCACTCCTAGAGATGTGAGCAGAGGAGGTGAGGAAGAGACACAAGGAGCAAAGAGTTGAGGCGACAAACGTTCAACAAAATGAGACAGCCTTACCCTGGAGCCATCATTTTAAAGTCATTTTATATTAAACATGACATTTGACACAAGTGCATCATGAATTGCTTAGCTATAGCCCAGCTACAACTCTATATTATGACTGGTAACAGTGCTTATGCTTATATTTAATTTTAATTGAATTCACAACATAGGACAGTGTGAAAAGATATCTGCGCAGCTTTTTTCAATCACACAATAAGACAAAGTCATTCTAAATGACTTAAAGAACACACAGATGAAAAGGACTAGTTGTTTAAAGAGTCCTCATCTCACACTGGTTCGTATTGCACCTGTGTACCACACCTCTTTTAAACACTCAAGGTTTCCAAAAAGATATACCTGTGCATCCTCGATTATCTGGTAAGCTTCGTCTGTCCTGGAAATAAAGGTTTTCTAAGGTCTCTGTGCAAGTGCTGGGAAAAACTAGGTGCACCCTTACTGTTTCCATAAGAAGGGTAACAGCCAGCTACTGCTCATCAGATGCACTAGATTAAGACTAAAAGCAGAAGTATTGGCATTGCTGGTCTGGACAATTAAAGTGTGTGTTCACACTCCACTACAGTGTTACCAGGGATTGAAATTCCAGCAAACTCATCCCAAGGTCAGATCATGCAATGCTCACACAAATTAGAAAAAAACCCAAGAGCTACATCTCAGAGTCTACAGGCCTCAGTTAGCATGTCAAATGTTAAAGCTGCAAATTGCAGTCATTGAGTCGACTGTATACTCCACTGTATACCAAAGTATTCCAGAGTCAAATGCGAGGACATCTGCCTGACAGTTAAAGCCTGGACGAAAATGGGTCATTCAACAGGACAATGATCCCAAGCAGAGCTGCAAAACTATAACAGTCTGGGCCAAAGATTGCTCCACAACCACGTGATGAACTGAGAAAGTCATACAGAAAAACGATTACTTCAGGTTACTGCAGCTAAAGGTGCTTCTACAAGCTACTGAATTACGAGGTGTACTTAGATTTTTGATAGACCTTAATTGATTTTTGGCATCTCAGGCAGGAGCAAGGACGAAAAAGGAGCAAAGCTCATATTAATGACATAAGAAGAGCTCCAAGTGACACCTGTTTCTCTGCTTTGCTACACTCTGTTTAATGTATTCGTTTCCTTGTATTGTTGGTTCTTACTTCCCATTTTATATTTCACATCTCCAGGTTTTTTTTGCTTGTTTTCCCCTTCTTTATGATTGTCTGCGCCACCTAGTCTAACATGTCTGTGTTCACTTGTATCCTGTCTGGCCTGTGCATGTATATACTTTAGTCATGTTGTTTCTCCCCTTGTCAGCTGTTAGTCTGTTTACTCACCCTCTGACCTTCTTCTATCCCCTTTCGGATTCCTGTTTTGTTCTAACTGCTTGTTGAAGTGTGTTTACCTTTAGTTTTGGCATTAAAAGCTTGTATTGTGCTTATTTAACCTTCCTCAGTGTTTTGCATTCGGGCTCTCTTTTCAGCAATCTGTTACCTGTTAAATGTTAAATTTATTCCAGCTAATGCTACAGTGTCAGCAAATACTTTAGATATATATATATATATATATATGTATATATAAAACCCCGGGTGCCTTATCTGTGAACTGTCCAAATTAGAGCACATCTCATCTTGTCTTATACATTTTTCAGAGGAGCACACTTGAAACGTTAAGCCACAGAGGACAGTGAAACCTGGTTAAGCACATTAACACAAGCACTTACTATTAGTTAGCCAAGATGAGATGTGTGTATTCATGCCACATTTGTTTAATAAATAATGCATTATGTCATGTTATTAAATGCAGCCATGCAACTGTTACTAATGAAGTTTAGCAAATTAAAAGAACTGCGCAGTGGAACAGATTATTACGGATGAACTTATTTGGTGGTTTCGCTTGGTTTTTACAGCATTCTGTGGGACCGGAGAATGTTCAACTGCAATGCATCATTACCACTGCTGTGTAAAAATACATGGATTTGCTCAACTGGTCAAATTGCATTTTTTTCTCTCCTAAAATAATGATTATGATTTGTAAAACCACATCATTTCATCGTACAGTGCATTTCAATAGCTTTGGAGCCTGCATGTATCTTTCACCCATGCGGGTCTGCCGTCCTTTAAGATATCGATTCCTTCCTCTGGCAACTTTTTGCATAACATTTTTCAGCCTTGGTGAGCTTGTTTTGTTGCCTGATGTGTTGTTTAAAAAATGAATAGAACTGTAGTTAATAATTGGCAATAAATGTAATGTAGTCAGAGACTGGCAAAGTATTAAAACGTCATCAAGGGCATGACCTGTACTCTGAGTTCTTTCAAAGCTGCAATAAGCAACCTTGTTTACAAACCTTGCTCTCACTGAGTCTCAGCGTACGTTTGTTGTGTTATAGAACGCTCACTCATTTCTTCTGAGGTTATCAGAGCAAACAGAAATAATCAGACACATGGCATCACAGTAAAGAATCTGTTCTCTGACATGTTGAAGATACCCTCATGTTCCAGTCATATCAGAAAGACAAATCGAGCTCGGTGAGGTAATGCTCTCCTCGTGGATGACTGCTCTCTTGTGTCATGGCAGACAAAAAAAAATATTTGTGACAAACGAAAGATCCATCATCTGATGTTATTCGTGCATGTTAGTTACAGTAAAACACGCCTGGCAGCCATCGATCCTGAGCCAGTGGACCCGGAGGTAGAAATGTCTTTATTGTATTTCACCTAAACAGCCCTTTCATCTTACTTACAGTATTGACAGCACAGAGGGAGAGAGAAGGAGACACAGAGGGAGAAAGCCAGTGAGCCACTTACTCGAGCCTAATTTTTTCCCGATCATTTTATCTGCATTCTTCTAAAGCAGAACTGCTTTCAAGAGGATATTATTTGTGACTGCCCCTAAGAAGTTGTTGCACCAGAATTCATTTGCACAAAGATAAAACATTTTAGTTGTGACAGTCTTATATAAAACACAGAGAAAGAGTGGGAGAGAGAGCAAACAGAGGTTTTATTGCAACACATCCAAATATACCCAGGCGATGTGTTACCAAATATGCAGGACCTATTTATGTCAGTGAGCATCAGTACATCCCACTTACAGACAAAAAGTGCTGCTTCGACTCCTCGGCACAGCCAGCACGTCACATACTAGTACATCTCAAAAGATTAGATTGAAAAAGTTCCCTTTTTGATCTTTATTTCAAATATTCTTGCTATCAGCTACTCAACATCTTTCAGATATTCTGCATTCATTGCATGTAAAGTGAAATATTTTGAGTTCATGAAAATCAAAAAACTAATATCTCAAATTGTGAGTAAATGATTATAGCAACAGTATATTGTGTATCTCTGGGTCTAGTTCAGTATATTTAACCAGAGACGTGGGTAAGACTGCTGACCTGATAGCGCTGAGATGATAAAATGAGGGTAAAGCAAACAAGGTTACTGCTGAAAAGAGTATCAGAGAGTATCAGTGGAAAGTTGACTGGGAAGGAAATGTGTGGCAAGATGTGCACGAGCAGTGAGAATGGGAGCAGCCTTGAGAGGATTGCCAACAAAAGTCAATTCAAGAACTTTGGAGAACTTCACAAGGAGTGGATTGATGCTGGTGTGAGTGCATCAAGAGCCAGGTAAAGGCTCTTAAACAGGGGCTGCAACTCTTACATTACATTCAGGAGTGGCCTGATCCAATCAGCTGCTCCTGAACCAGAGGCAGTGTCAGGAGGGAGAAAAAGAAAAACCTTCTGCATTTCATTTTGAAAGTCTGGAGGAAGAGTGTAGAGTCATAGAATCCAAGCTGTTAGAAGTCCAGTACGAAGCTTCCACATTCTCTGCTAATCTGGGGTACCGTGTCACCTTCTGATGTTGATGGTGGTTGGTTCAGGCAGCAGGATGGCTTCCAGGAGATTTTAGAGCACTTCATGCTTCCATCTGCTGACAAGCTTTATGCAGATGCTGATTTTATTTTTCCAACAAGTCTTAGCACCTGCCACAGGACCAAAACTACTCCTAAATATTTGCTGAACATCTTAGCACTATCCTTGATTGGCCAGCCAACTCGCCGATAGAGAAGCAGTCAGTCAGCTGTGGGGTATTGTAAATAGGAAGATGAGAAACACTGGGCTGCTCACGGCAATCTGAGCTTCTCTGATCCACACTGCCACACTGATGCAGTAGTTCATGCCAAAGGAGTCACAATTAACTATATAGTTAATAAATTAACATACTCCTGAGAAGGCAGACATTTCTGTTTTTTAAATCTCTATTTGATTGATCTCAGAAAATGTTCAGATATTTGAGTTACTGGATTTCCACAAGCTAGAAGCTCTAATTAAGACAAAAAAAGCTTGAAATATTTCACTTCATTTACCATGAATAAAGAATACATGAAAGTTTAGGTTTTTGAATAAAATAAAATAGAACTTTTCACATATTCAGATGTTGTTTTGAGAGCTGCACTCACATTTCAACCGAGATTGTATTAAAAAATTAAACCCCTAAATTGGATCTTCATTTCCACAATGAAAGGATGCAGCGTCCAATGAGACACTCAGATGATCCACTTCTGTCCACTCCTGAGTTTCTTCCAAACTCAGGACTTGAGGTGGACAAAAGTTTGCTGATTTGATGCACTCAATTATTTTTCTCTTTTTATAGCATCTATAAGAAAGTGAAAGTAAAGTTTAGAAAGACTGCCAACTTCTTTGTGGAGCATGGTAGAAAGGTTTGGTGTTATCACATTGTGCTTAAAGATAGCGGGGTGTTTGCAAAGGGAGACGGCAGAGGGAGCGATAGTGAGACTGCGAAGTGGAGGATGGAGCCCGTGCTGCATGCAAACTCTTCACAGGTGCGATAGAGGTGTACAAAGCAGAAGCATCAGGCTGTGCTGCTCGATGCTAAGCGCCACTGGCAAAGAGGGGGCTTGACTCCTCCCATTCAGGCTCTGGGGCTGGGGGCCTCTCTGGAGGCAGCCCATGATTGAAATGGAAATTCTGCAAGTAACGCTTCAGAAGGAGGAAGTGTCTTCCTCTGCCTGCCAGTCAGTCTCCCTGTTCATCCTGTGGTGCTTTATTACTGCCACTTTCTGTTCACATTAGCCCATAATCATTCATGGCACATAATCACTTTCGCAGGCTCGGCTCTAAAATCCATGAGCTTCAAAAGTTTGAGGATTTCACAGACTTTTTCAGTCATTATGGAAGCTTTATGTTGAGGAAAGTCTTTGTTTCCTTTAACAATGCTTAAAAACTAATGAATATGGCTGCTCAGTGTCATTTGAACACACTTTAATGAGAATGCTGTTTGAGTGACGTTCGGTTGATCCAAAGCAGCAATTCTAATTATCCTCATAGCCAGCCTCATAGAACGCCTATAAACATTTACAACGTACCGTTAAGTCATTTAGTGCAAACTGTAAAATTGCAAATACATTGTTGAATGCAGCTGCTAATAAATAATGACTCATCTTCTCTCAAGCTGGCCTCCTTTATATTTAGGATAATGTTTTCTTTATGGCTACAGGCAAATTACACATGCTAATCACAGAAAAGCTACAGCGGCTCTCTTTCTATTTATGCCTGCTCCCATCATTGCTGTGCTGTTGTTAAAAGGAACTACATCAAAATATTTGAATCTGTGATTTATGCGGGCCCAACTCTTCACAGAACAAAGCAGCCCTGGGATAGCGTGAGGTTTAACAGTGTAGACTCGATAAAATGTATTCAGTCTGCGTGTTTGAAAAGGTCATTAATGATGGGCACGGACCCCTTCGGTCAAAACGCCAATATCTCTTCACAGAGCGAATGGATCCGATCCAGTCCCTGCTGCGCCTCTCTGTCAAACCCCGGAGTGTGTCACTTTCCAAACAATACCAAACAATATCACACACGTCATTGCTCACCTACCCTGTTATAAAAGACCAGAAGCCCTGAAGGAGAAGAAAAAGTTAACTTATATGCAAGGTGGGTGGCGTAGGTGGTGTTTGTTTCAGTAAACTGCAAGCTTATTTCCATAGTGTACAATATCTGCCCTGTTTGCAGTCATGTACATGTAGTACACAGCGAGAGCAGGTGAAGCTGGGTGAAGAGTCATGTGCAGGTTGGGGCTATCAAGTTTTATTCATACAGCAGGTGAAACAAGACACTGCTTGCAAGAGTGTTATGAGAAATGATGTGCCAACATTTGTCAGTCTTCTCCAAACACATTGTGCAGCTCAGGGTGACGGGAACACCATTAGTTTTGTAGGAAATAGTTATTCATGAACGTGCCTGAGAAACTCCAATATTAACCCTTTGATGCCAAGTGTAACGTATCTGATACATGAGTTTTTGACACCTCTGCGTCATCCGTGTGAATCCAGACTGCCTCCATAAAACCTAAATAAGTTACACAAAACAATTTAAAGTAATAAATTTCATAAAAAAAAGTAGCAGATGTAGCAAAAATAGTGTAAATTGAAAACACATATTTGCAAAAAAATGTAATGACCAAAACTGTAAAACAGTTTGGTCAAAAGGTTCAATAGACACTTGTGTTTTATTTCGTGGTTTGGGCTTCATAGGGTTAAGGTATGTTTTCACTGGCCCTTTTATAACATATCATATGGCACCAGCAGAGAGATTATAGGGGGAAAAAAGTGGAAAGAGATATGCAACAAAGGTCCCCAGCTGGGTCCAACTGAGGGATTTTATTGCTCCTGCAAATGAAATTTTTAACCTGAAGCCACTCAGAGGTGGGTAGTAACAAATGCCGTGTGCTTCAGTAACCTTTTAATTAAATTATAGTTTTGTGACTGCCTCTGTCTTCGCGACCATATTACCTATCATCATTTATATAAACTGGTGAAGAGAAAGAGAGAGAGAGTACAGAGTAAAGAGCAAATGCATGCTGAACTAAAAAAACAACAACTTTTATGTGGACTCATAACGTTTCAACCACAGGTGGGCTTTCTCTGGGAGATCATAGGTAGATTGAAGACTCTGACATTCATATGTGAATTTTCTGATCACACCTGAGAAATACCAATTCGGATTGTCATCCTGGTGTGTATGTAATAGACTGTCTTATCAGAAAATGTGCACCTCATCTCAAAGGGACGTCTGCAGGTTGAGATGATGTCAGTCACGTCAGCGTCAATTTTTATTTTTTTAAGTGGAGGAATGCAGGACTGCATATACCAGTATACACTACAAACATGCTGTTAATGTGCATCCAGTTTAAACCAGGTTGCAGTTCTGCCGTTTAGCTCTCGTAAGAAGGGCAGTACATGCGACCATGTGAAAGAGATGAGATCAGCTTAAGAAAATGTTGGAGAGTGGTAAAAGTGTAAAGGAACAGTAGTGGGGGGAGAACACTATTCTCACTGTTCTTTGCGGTGTGAAAACGGGTGTTTACAGCGACCTTGAATAAAACACCACTGATATTTACGACTCTTTTGACAAGCACTTCCTCAACTGTGTGCTTCATGTCACGCTATTCAGCCTGTATTATTGAACCATTGTTTGGCTGGATTCTCTGGATTTCCTTTTGAATGAAAAGTGACATTTCATTATGAAGACACCAGCTGTTAACACCGACTATCATGCTGCTTCTGTTGCAGTTGGTGCGGCTGTGGATGCTGCAACTTTTGCTGCTGTTTTTGTTCATTATGAAGACAGTAATGATGACGATGATGATGATGATTAATGATGGGCTTGCTAGCTGGGGAGGGGGTTGCGATGGTAATAGCAACAATAATGACTTTCAATCATACGTGATCTAATAATGTGACAATAACATGCTTGCTGATGCAATTAGCGATCTGTGACATTTTCACATCCATTTTGAAATATCGGTTTGCTGCTGTGTTGCGCAAAATTAAACAAAACGGTAATTAAACATAAAGCTTCATAACAAAAGGATTGATTGTTTTATATATTTTATTTTTTTAAAATGGTTAGGGGGGGTTTGTATGCATATACAAAAATAGCAGCGTAATAGATGAGGTATGCGGTTTGGCATTGTCTTGCTGAAGTTTCCAAGGGCTTTGCTGGAAAACACTTTCAGCATTGGTCGTGCCTTTCCAGATGTGTAAGTTGCCAGTTCTACAGGCACTGATGCAACTCTGTACCAGCTGAGATGCAGGCTTTTGAACTGAGCGCTGATAAAAGGATGGATGGTCCCTCTTCTTTTTAGTCCATGTCTATGTTCTCCAAAAAGAAATTTGTTAATTTCAGATTTATTTCACAGCAGAACCGTTTTTTTTCCATCTTTGTCTCAGTGCATTTTAAATGAGCTTTGGCCCAGAAGTGACAGCAAGATGTCTGGCTCATGTTCACATATGGCTTCTTCTTCCTGCAGTTTTGGACAGCATGGCAAACTGGGTTCACAGAGAATGATTTCTGAAAGTGTTCTTGAGCCCATGCAGTGATTTCATTGACAGGATCATGCCTGTTTTTAATACAGTGTTGTCAGATGGCCCAAAGATCACGGAGATCCAATAACAACTTTCTACTATTTCCCTAAAACACACTAGTTGGGGAACGCAGCTGAGACAAATTAGACATGACGAGACCAGGGAAGCTAACCTAAGCACACTGAACATGGAACATATGACCTTCACAATAAAACAGGAAATGAAAGAATGCAAGACTAACAACACGAGTGTGACAGAGGAGTGGAGGAACGGCAGACGAGAGGGGTCATGATGGGCTGTGGGAAGCAGAATGGAACACAAGACAAACAAGACACAAGAGGGAATCTAATCATCAAAGAACTAAACATGGAATACAGGAAATTCAAAAATACAACAACTATGACTATAAATGAACCCGAACATAAACCATAATACAAAATATTACCAAAACACAAGAAACTCAAAATGCTGGGTCAAAATAGCCCAGACATTTTCTACTGTAGGTGATGAGATATTTAAATTCATCATAATTTTAAGGTAAGGAACATTATTCTGAAGATTTTTCAGAATTTACAGACAAAGTTTTTTGCAGATTGTTGAATCTTTGCCTCTTTTTATTCTTAAATCAGCCAATTTTTAGAACGTTTTCTGGTCCAAACCTTTTTCTGATCCAAGGTTTGGACATATATAATGAATGCAGTAACATTTTTTGTTTCATATGTCAAATCTTTTTTAAAATTTTAATTATTTTTTATATATGTATTTATATTTTCATTTAATTGTTTGTGTCTGTCCCAAATTACAGATCCTGATTCATGCTGATGGTAAGAAAGACCATTGAAAATTTCAGGCTCTTTGCTTTAATACTTTTTAAAATATTTATGTTCAAACAATTCAGTGTTCCAAAACATGCCCTGAAAGTGGGTCAGCGGCCCATTTTTCAAAACAATGTATCTTGAAAATATTTGATTATAAACGTAAAATTTCACAAAAATCATTATATATGCCCAAACTATGATCAGTTTGGTTTTCCCGAAGTTATATACTGTCTACATACTAATACAGATTTGTACATTTGGTTGGCAAGATGACCAAAGAAAAAGGACTCACACATTCAAGTGATTTTCAAGTGTGATGGTAGAATAAAATTAATTAGCAAAAACATTAAGAGTGCGTTGATGGTGAGATCAACCGCTAAAGTACAGAGATGGAGGGGCAGGTCAGGGCACAGATATCCAATCCAGAGAAGAATGAGACAAGGCAGTGGTGATGGGAGAGCTCAGGGATAAGAAAATCAGAATTTCAATTACATGAAAGCAATTGTTTTTTATCTGGAGTGCAAGGTAATGAAACTAATTAGTCTTTGCGGCATGAACCCTCTGGCACGTCAGATAATCGCCAGAGGCTTAGATAGTGCCAGTCAATTTTTAGCTTAGTGCAGTACGGGGGGAAAAACAAACAGGTCCTTATCACTGCAGCAGACATTACACCTGGGGTTTACATCAACTTCAAGACCTCTTTTCACCTTTCCAGGTTACTTATTGGCTATTTATACAAGGTATCCACAACAAAGCATTTCTTTAACTACAAGACTTTGGGTCTTTAGAAACACTTAGTTAGCATTTCAGTGAGAAGTCAGGAAATTAGAATGTGTACCTGGAATAGTATTTAGCAGCCCCCAGGGAGCCTGGGCTCCCATCTGCTTTACAAAAGTGTATAGATTTGAAGATTTACTATGCAACACAGGTAGACAAACACACACAGACACACATTGCTAACTTAAAATATGTGTGTTAAGAATTTCACTAATACCTTGAACTACCCAAGAGTGAAAACACCTGCAGTGAGCTTGTTTGTGTGACTCATAATGTCTAGCAAGACAGTGAATCAGAATCAGACAAGGCTGTAGTTCTGTGAAGGAGACTGTATTCACAGCACACGCAAGGATAGACATATTCTGCCTGGGCTTTATCTCAGAATCCTCTCAGATTTTTACTAGACAATTGTCAATTTAACATCTCACAAGGCTGTCTCATGAGCGTTCAGGTGCAGCCCATCAAACAGGTGCTGCATTTGCAGCAGACAGGTCATATTGATGGTGACGCAGAGGCTGCGCACAAGGCTGAAATGTTCCAGGACACAAGCAGGAATCGAAAGTTTAGCCGCAAGGTTGTTGATAATGGTGTTTAGTCATGTAACAGGCCATGAGAGCCGCACAAAGAAAAGAGAGTGCAGTTCACCTCCATTATCAGGCAGAATGAGCAGAGGGAGCTGTCCATGGTGCTGAACTCAGTGCAACACGCCGAGTGATTGGTGGAGGGCTCTCCTTGGCGCCGTCCAACTATTGGGCACAGGTGCCTTTTCAGAAGCAACAAAGCGAAGATTTAGATTATGAAAGCCTCGTGAATAATTCATCTCCTTTGTTCGAATCTATGATCATCTGAATGGTTAAATATACTTCTAAATATTTTATGTGTAAAGCCAAATTTAAAAAATTGATGCTTCCAGAGAACATGTTCAAAGCTACAAACAGGCAAAAAAAAAAAGAAAGAAAGAAAGAGTGAGCGATCCAAGGAGATTTCAAATTTAACTGCAAAGGTCAGAACTTTGTGGAGTTGCTGCGATGGATTGCTCTCCCATTGATCTGACAAAGCATTGCCTTGTGTTTCTTGTTTTAATACCAACCATCGATTGACTGACCTTCATGTATATAAATGGACACTACCCTTAATGTGGCCAGCTATGGATTATTTGCACTTGTATCTGTTTGTCAAAGCTCTTAGAACTCCTGGCTTGTCAATCAATATGCTTCAGTCATATTGTGAAGCGCATGAGGGGAACAGCTGTGCTGCTCAAGACCTTTTATACACTAAAAAAAATAGGAATTGTTGCAAGCTGTATTTCTTTCTCATCAGGGGTGGTGTGGCCATGGCAGCAAATTTGTATGTTGAACTTAAATACTATTTTTCACATTTCTAAAAGATGGATGGTAGACAATACAATATGACAGATTAAATAATGGCAGCCTATTAAAGTTACATGTTTTTAAATTCATGGGCTTCAGGGCAGTTGCTTAAAATGTCCCGTTTTGTTTACATTTAGAGAAATGTAACTATTTCATGTAAAAATGAGGTCTTTCTAAAACACACACACTACAACACAACAACTTGTAAAGTTAGTGAAGCTTTTTGGCTCTGATGCCCAGGCCACGGGAACTCAGAATCTAGAGGGAGAGAGAAGTTGGATGGTGAAGTACAGAAGCTCCAACTAGGTCAGAACTATTCCTGGTCTCCCACCATATGCTGAAAGGTGCTTCGGTATACTGGGTGGTGAGAGCGGAAGA
Source organism: Oreochromis niloticus (assembly GCF_001858045.2). Lineage (NCBI taxonomy): Eukaryota > Metazoa > Chordata > Actinopteri > Cichliformes > Cichlidae > Oreochromis > Oreochromis niloticus. Next base: position 29,649,892 of record NC_031970.2, read on the forward strand.
ATATCAATGTAGCTGCAGATTTATCAGCTGGCACTGTGGGTATAGAAACCTTGGGGTGTTTCCTGCAGTGCAGCCAGTGTCAAGCAGCTGGTCAACCATCCAGCTCTCTAATACTGGGCATAGCAAAAACCCAGTCTGAGAGAAAAAAAATCCAGCAGAGACCAGCAGATTTATTCATTCTTTGAAGCTGCCCTTTAACAACAAGGGACTAGCTCAGTCAGAGCTTATCCAAAATGATAACACCAGGGCAAAAGTATCAGAAACATGTACAAAAATCTCCATAATCTGAAAATGGTTTGCACTTTATCTCTGGGATTGATTCATGCTAAAACCTAACATTAACTTAAAACCTTTGCTGCTGCTGCTGCTCCATACAAAAAGGATGAAATTGGATGGGACGTGATATGTCTACAAGTCATATTCACTATGATAGCAACAACCTGGTTGCATGCAGAGTATGTAATGTCCTCGGCATCGCATTTTCACACCTAAAATTGAAAGTCTAAGTTGGGACTTTGGTGTCCCTGAGACATCATTAGTGATACAACGAATACAACAGTGGCTTATTATTCACATATAATGTTATATTTACAATTACAATGTGCCAGACCAACATGCCACCTTCATGTAAGCTAAACATCCCCATCAAAATAATGATGTGTGCAGGATCTTTAATTAAGACTGCAGTGTCAGGAGGGGAAGTCCACATTAGTCCTTTGACATTTCAGCTCCACTGATATGGAAACCGAGAAGCGCACAGATTCCATTAAGTGTGCAGGACACGTGGCAGCGGGACATGGGGCACCCGTGGGATTCCTTAAGTGCCATTTCTCGACTTGTCATATCGTCTCTGCAAGTAATGAAGTCAGTTTGGTTCTTTTGGTCCTAGCTCGTCGCATATATTGTAGGGTTTTAGCTTGGAAGACAAAAAGAATGTGCTTGTTTGATGTGCAGCGAGGGCAGCGACGAGTTCAAAAAAGTTTAAATTCTGATTTAATTGTAGCTTTTGAAGCAAACGGCTTTGATAAGATAGAAAATACAGCAGCTGGCTAATTAAAGAGATGTTTCCAGCATTTCCAGCAAAGAGATCGCCTCATCTCATTCAAAGCATACAGACTCCTACAAAGTTCAGCACACCTCACTGAGCCTCCATCATTCCTTTTCTCCTACCTCATTAGAGAATGCCCTCCTCACAGCATGCATTAAAGGTTAAAATTGCTTAATTTAGAAAATATTAGATCCTCACTGTCAGAGTTTCAATATTTTCACTCAACGATATTTTTATGTACAAGTGCAGTCTCAAAATATTTGAAACCTATATGGATAATGTTCACAAGTAAGATAGTGAGGCAGATCATAGTATATAAATAATTATCTTCAGTTGAAGCTTCTATCAAAATTGACACCCTTTTTAGAGATTCAAGTGAGATAAGCAAAAGGCGATAAACACATATCAACTAAGGCCTTGGAAGACAGTCATAGATGCTTTAATAACGCTGTGCAATGATGCAGCTGAGTGATTTTTACAAACACAATGTTCAGCTTACTAATAACACTAAAGCTAAATAAAGGTTTTTTGCTAATGCCTACCAGCAAAATGATTCAATCCCAAAGAAAATGTTTATTATTTACTTATTATTATTTTCTCATAAGCTTTGTCAGCCTATTTTTCATTTGCAGAATCCTATAGCTAACCAATCCTTGGTTCACATGCTGCCACTGCTTTCCGTAACCCCCTAGAATTCACATCTTATGACTGAGGTAACTGTGTGGGAATATCGCTGCAAAGATTCCCGAACAAAGGCTGACTTGGACAGGCATATCCTTTCAACCGTAGAGCAGTTGTCATCATTCAGTTAGACTGGAGGCATCACATCTTCCAGTGTTACAATGAATCCAGCATCACTATTAGTAAAACTCCCTACAAGTATATGAACTCATCTGTAATCAGAACTCTGAGGATAGTATTTTAGTGAGATAGTGCTTCCCCTTCTCATGACAGATATACACAACTGGAAAATGACAGATGACAAAAATTATTGTGACTGTGTTCAATAAACTTGCAGTGCCATTTCCTTTAAAATGGTTGTTTTGAATTCAGGGGCCAGGTCACCAAAAAACTTCCCTCCTTGTCTTGAAAGTGACTAAGTTAGAGCCAGTCAACTGAAGCAACTGAATGGGTTCAAGTTGGAAACTGCATCCAATCTGTTTGTAATAAATCAGATTAGCAAACTTCTACCTCAGTCTTTTTCTGCCCGTTTCCCACAAGATTGGTTTCCTGACAGCCACCTGTCCACGGACCATTTCTGATGGAGCTCTGGCAAACAGTCCATAGATCAACTGAAGGGTGAGATGCATCTCTCAGGTCCTGTCTCAGACCTTTGTTGGATTTTTATCCATGAAAGGACATGACTTTCACACAGTGTTCATCTGCTGTAGAAAGTTTCTTAGGCCTGCTGCTTCTTCTTTTGTCCTCCACTTGTCAAATTTCTTTAGGACACGCTGCACGCCATGCTGTGGGATGCCAGGTTTTGGGTTAATAAGTCCTTGGGAATCATCTTGTTGGTGCAAAAATACTATTCGATGTCTTTCAAACAGTTTTATCTTTGTCATTTTCTGTTGATTCAACTAAAGTAAAGGGAACAAGTTATGTGTTTTTGTGACAGGTTGCTAATAACAAAGTTCTGAAAGAACATTGAAAATCTGTTCTTTGCTAAGTTGTTTGTTACGTGTATTACATGCTTAAAAACAGACCAAATATTCCTCCCACTTGTCCTTAAATGGTCAGGTACAAGGAATGAGTTGAAAATGAGTGAAAAAGCAGCCAAGAAAAACTTTGAATTACCTTCAGAAATTCTGGCAAACTAATGTTCAATTCTACTTTTACAAGAAAGTCTGGCTCCTTGGAAGCAAAATTTAAAGAAAAGAAGGGTGACTCACAACTTTTGCACAGTATTCTACATTTAAAATACTACTCAAACTAGAACACTCTCATAGCATAAAGTACCAGCAATAAATGAACCCCAGCAACACCATCCTCAGATAAGATAGCTGTATCAGCCAAGCTGTCAGAAGAGCCGTTGGATTCCCTCAGAGCTGAATCTCTTGAAGACAATTGAACATTTTGTGTGTTACCTCACCGGAAGGAAGCTTGAAGTGGGATTATCTGGTTATCTGCTTATGCCCTTGGTATCTGCTATGTCTGACTCTGCTGCCAAATGAACTGATGATGACACACAGTACGCAAAAGAAATGGTTTCATGCTGCCACTGAAGCAAAAGCTAAAGGGAGGCTGCTATATGGTGTGTAAAGATAAATTCTGTCAAATGCTTCTTTGGGAAATCCAAAGTAGCTGGTGCTAACTGACCAAGTCCATTTTTCTGCCACGTTCCAAGTCAGACAAAGGGATTTTATTACCCTGGGTAACATGTGTGCAACACACTATTTTACATCTCGATGTCTGTCGTATGTGTACATATCTACTCCTTACATATTTAGCCAAAAAGGGATGCCTGTCTTATGAACCTGGTGCTTGCTGCCTGAGGTATTTTCTACAAAGTAAGTTCAAATCTATCACTCTGTCCCATTTTTACATGGAAAAGCGCCTGCCAGGACGAAAAAAAAATGTCTGCCAGCTCAGTGTCCTAAATTTCACTGGGCCTTGACAGGTTGATGCCATATTTACTGTGTGAAATATAATGCAATGAGATGTGGCTATTAGAATGGCTGTAGCTCTTTTTGATCAGAGCCTGCAGCAGCACAGAGCTGTCAGCGGAGTTCCATGAGTTTTTTATTGGATCGGCGATGCACAGCTCATCAGGGAGCTGGAGTAGCAGATAGATGGATCCTGTGGGGATCGTGTACAGCAGTCCAACACAGACAAGCTCAATAGGTATTTCTACAGTGTTGCTTTAGTTGTTGTCTGACAACTCTTTCCTGCATGTAAACGGTGATGAACACACTCTAAACTTTGTCCCCCGTCTTTTTGTGCTCTTTGAATAAAAACAAGTACTATATGTAAAGAATTTCTCGCACGTAAGATTGTGCCTGTAGTCTGAGTGGGGATAGAGATACAGATCCCTTACATCCTGGAAATGTAACACCAAAATTTAAAAACACAGTTTTAAACATTTTTTATTGGTAGTGCAGAAAACCAGGGTCAGATATAAAATGATACTATAATAATAATTATACTATACTATTGTACTATGTAGCAAACTATACTATTATACTATACTATAGTGGATTACACATTTACTTGGTAAGCAAAAGGTTGCTGGTTTAAATCTGGCTGGAGACCTGAATCCCATTTCGTTTTGCATCAGGAAGGGCATCTGGCATAAAACCCTGACAGAGCAAAGATGTGGAGCTTCCTGCTATGGTGACCTCTTATGACAAGGGAGCAGGTGAAAGTGGATTTTCATTATAATGTTCTGCTAAATGGACAGCGCACTGACAGCTGGAGTTTTCCAGATGGGAAATTGGAAACCAGCACTTGTTCTTACTGCAAAGGTTGTGCATTTCACTGAAAAAGCAAGAGACTAAGTCACAGTTTTCCATGTCAAATGTATATTAATTTATGTTCTTTCTAATGGTGAGCAGGGGGGAACTCATTTGGTAGAAAGCAAGATCTACGGAGGCCTATAAAAATGTATCTTATACTTGACTTACTACCCCAGTAAACATTTCCCTAATGTGTTTATGGTCTTAGTCACTAGCTCCAGCTCTTATTTAATACACCATAATGTTAATTGTTAAATGTTAGCTAAGCTAACTAACTGACAGTAGTCACCTTCATCCTCTTGTACAAGCATGGCCAAGTTTATCCCTCCATAGCCCACTGTTATTCCAGAGTCCAAAAGAAAAGGGAAATCTGACAAACATCAAGCACACTTACATTTAGCTAAAAATCTATCGAAGAGTCTCAAATATGTGAGCCTTAATATTTAATGGTCACACATACTGCATTCAAATTACAAAACTCATTTAAAAGTTATACTTTATATTTTCTTCCTTTCTTAATGATTGTCTCTTTCTTCTTCTCTTCATTTGCCTCCTTTGAATCCACCTTAAGTCTTGTCTTCTGAACTGACGTTGTTGTGCTTAGTTACTGTCAGCAGATTAGTCTGGATAGCTGAAAATGAGCCATCTATAATGTACATGTAAGCTAACATTATGTCAGCTCACTCAAAGCTTGAGTGTATAAAAATCCCACTTTTCCTTTGATAAACTGGTTCATTACATTCTCACATCATATAGGAGTTTATTTTCTAATTGTTCAAGTCTGACGATGTTTGATCCACTTCAAAGAAAAGCTTTAGTAACACTGACTAACACCGGCAAAAAAAAAGCAGTGCTTGCTGACGGAAACGTTCAGGATATTCTTAACAGTTCACTTCAAAATCACAGTCATAGGTCAGACATGAGCTCGATTTACTCATTGACCCCTATCAGACTCCTTTCACAAAGTTTTACAGCCTCCCCAAGAGCGAGTAGACATGGATGCTTCAAACCAGGCATGGTGACAGCTAAGGTAAGCAGTGACCTGATAGGGCATACTTACTACTGGCCAGAGCGTTTGAGGTAAAAATAAATAAATAAATAATTGACACATGTCTGGGTATTTTTCCTCATCCATTTTTAAGTACTGCCATTATTCAAATACATTAGAATATAGTGTGCAAACGTGTTTTTACACACAGAAAGTATACAGTCTAAGGTTTAATTAGGGCTCTCATTAACTGGTCCCTTTATATTGGCAGGCGGCTAGATTACTGTAGATTTTGGCTAGACTATTTTGAGGGTATAATATAGTAAATAATATGACAATGTGCTCCAAATTTAGATGCTCTAATACAGGGGTGCCCAATCCCAGTCCTCGAGAGCTACTGCCCAGCAGCTTTTAGATGCGTCCTTGTTCCAGCACACCTGAATCAAATGAATGGCTCGTTATCAGGCCTTTGCCAGACTTGATGGCATGCCGAATTGGTAATCCAACTATTTGATTCAGCTGTGTTGGAGTAGGGATGCATCTAAAAGCTGCAGGACAGTAGCTCTCGAGGACTGGGATTGGGCACCCCTGCTCTAATATAATACAACAGCAATGACTTCTTCTCTTTCTTTAATTATAGTGATGATAATAGATTCAAATAAAAAAAACCTCTTGCTTAAATACATTTAGTCAAAAATATGTCACATATCTTAGCCAAACTTAATTGTAAATGTTAGCATTTTAAAAACAGTCGCGCAACATTATTAACACACTTGAAAAAAAAAATGACAGGAAGACACAACATGAGGCAGATAAGGACAACAAAGCTGCACCTTTCATGTCTTTGGAGATATATGACCAGAGAAGAATAAAAACATAGGCTGAACAAAATAACAATGAAATAATTGACGATTCTCTGGCCTATCCAGCTCCATTGTGCCAGCTGACATTGACAGAAGCCCCAAGCTTTCCTATAAGGGGAGCTTCTAATACCTTGCAGCCGGCTGATGACTGTGCCCTTTCTTCCCCTTTTCCCCATTGTGTCCAATCCACAGATTCGATTTACAGGCCTTTAAAAATGATTCAAACTTTTATTGCACTGCTCAGTGAACACAACGCCACTAAAATGAAATATAGGAGGAACGAGGCAGACATATTTTATTTGAAAGTTTTACTTGCTTCTAATGTCACAGCTGGTACGCAGCGTGAGGCTGGACTTTCATTGTTTCAGTTTTTAGGCTCGTTTCTGCTCGAGCTATTTAAATACACTTTGCTATTTTAGAAAGGAAATGGGCAGCCTGACTTTTAAAGGACACTGGTAAATGTTGATGGCCGTATGAAGTTCACAGCGTTCTTTTGTCATTTCACCAGTTTCCTAGAAAAAATGAACCAAAAAAAAGAAAAAGGGCCAGCCATTTTTTCTCAGCAGGAAATAGACTAAGGCTAGATATAGATTCAGTTTAGACAAGATGCCAATAATATTCAGTTATGATGGATTTACTTGAGACAAACGTACAGTTGTGGTCAGACGTTTACATATGTTCATCATGAGCATGAGTATCATGCTAATTTTAGGTTTTTAATTCTTTATTTGAGCGGTAGTTTTTCCAGAGTGGAATGATCGTACAGCGCACATCATTAATGACTGTAAAAAACAAGAACTGGGTGCTCAAGTTTGAAGTTTTATTCTGGATTTTCTCTAATCCACAAACACTAAGTATACTCCACAAATTTTTAGTAAGCTTGAAGTTACGGACTTGGGAAGGCTATTCCAGAAGCTTAATGTCAGTTGCTTTATCCATCCCAAAGCCAGTTTTAATGTGTGTGTTCATTGTCCTGTTGGAACACCCATTGGTATCCAAATTTTAACCATCCAGCTTTTTATTCTAGGTGAACTTCCTTTTTAATTATTCTGTCCACTTTCTGCAATGTACCAATGCTACTGGGAGCCTGACAGCCCAGTTGGTTCAGTGTTCTTAGGTTTGAAAGCCTCCAAGCATACCTCCGCTCACTGTGGCCAAATAACTCAGTCTGGGTTGTTCTTTAAGATCCTGACCTGCCCTGTAATGTGGAAGTGACAGCCTGGGTCTTCTTCCAGACATCGGTGGTGACATGAAAGCATAACTTGTAGATACACATGCGTGTTTTCATTGATGATCTTGGAGTTTACAACTGTTTAGAAATTGAGACCTTCCCAACTTCTGTAAATCTACAATTCTTCTTCTTAGCTCTTCACTGAGTCCCTTGCACTTTCCCGTTGCTCTCAGTATCGGTCAACCCACTGAGTGATATTAAACGATCCTTTTTATGTTGGGAAAGAGAAATTACCAGTTGTGGGCAATCATTATCATTAATGAGAAGTTAATGGGTCTTGGCCTTGTCAAGTTAAAAGACAATGTACAACCCTATTAAAAGATTTAAGTAAGTTTATGTATATTTTTTAGCCTATATGTATACTTTGACCCTGTGTGGATTAGAGAGAATTAATTCAAACTTTTCCACATAAGCCTTGTTTTTTTTTAATTCGTTAAAGATGTATAGTGTATAATCATTTCACCCTTGAAAAGGTTCAAAAAAATCATTAAAACAATAAAGTTACCATGATATTCATGCCCACGATGAGCGTATGTAAACTTCTGATCACAGCTGTATATTAAGATAGTTATTCAGTATAAATATACACAAATGATCTTAATAGCAATAGATGGCACCTAACCTTGCTCAGGGCCACTCCATTATATGTACACTATAGCTGATTAGTTATGCATAAATATGCAGGGAGAGGTGTGAGTCGCTTGTTAAACCTGGAGTGAGCAGTAAATACTTTTCGGCACCTTTCGATGTAGCATTGCAGTGAACTCATTGATCTGCCCACTTGGGAAATCATCTCGATTTGAAAATGTCACCAGTGAATTTCCACATGTTAAAATGGGCAGGGAAACCGAGTGCTAGGAAAGAGGACAACCTTGAGAGGACTGTCAGCACGAATTTCCTGGATTAGTGTTTGGGGGCAGTGGTCTGGAGTGGTTGAGGCTGTTTGTGTTTGTGGCCACGGGAAGGTAATTAATTAAAAACGCTGGTAACGCACCCTGCTCCGTCTCATAATGTTTAATCCAATGTATCTGAACAGAGCATGTCCAGAAACCCATTACATTACACCGGCACAGTGAGAGCAGAAGGCTCTTCTCTTTGCATCTCGATTACTCTTATCGCGCGCGCTTGTTCTAAAAACTCTGGACCAATTGTCTTAAGAGCCTCCAACCTCCACCACTTAAGATTCATCCCATTAAAGTCCAGAGCAGTCAATTTACCAGCATGCTTTAACAGATGAGTCAGGAGGCAGGTCTTAGCAGGAGATTGGAGCTGATTATGCCCTTGTTCTGTTCATTTGCAAAGACCCTCGTTAATTGACTCCTGAGCAGCGATCCATTGGACACACACTATCTGCTGCCAACCTTTTGCTGACCCCACTCACAGCAGAGAACAAAAGAGCAGCACTTGTTTAAACAAACTGCTTGTTTTTGTCTGTGTGTATGAAACAAAGACAGGGACAAAGAAGAAGAGAACGAGCCAACAACGTGTATTTATCTGCTGCTTGGAGAGGGCGCAAGGCGAGAAAAAAGTACGAGAGTGAGAGTGGCGATTGATGTTAGTTGGGAAATGTGCTTAATACAAGTCAGCACTGATTCATAGCTCTATAAAAGAAAGAAATATGCAATGAGCATGTCTCCAGCCTCGTCAGTTGTAGAATCAGGTGCACGAGTGACAAAGACAGACGCTGCAACACTCATCTGTGTGAAAGCACTCATGTAGTGGGAAAGTTACCCACGATAACCCCGGTTCTGTTTATGTTTGCAGTGACTTTAAACAGTCTACTGCATAAATGAACTGAAGATGAATTCAATGGGACTAACTGATGACTCACTAATTTGTGTCATCAGTGCTATGAAGAAGCAATTGTAAAGATCAGGTTGCTCAGTGATGCACAATCTATGACACATAGGCAACATACTTCTGTTTTAACACTTTCTGATGAATAACTGTAAAATAAGTACACTGATAAAATATGTTTTCCTGAGCTTAACTTGCCCTTTTGACTGATTGATTGATTGATTGATTTATTTATTGATTGATTAGCATTCAAATATCTCAGTGAATACTGAATAAAGATTACCACAAAGCAAGAAAGCACAAGACAAGGCTAATCAAAAGGTATTGGCTGAAGCATTTGCTTATTACGCCAACCCTTTTAACAAAATATCTTTTTGCATGCAGCTCCTGTACACAGGGCTCGAAGCAAAGAATAAAACAAAGCAAAGCAAAAACAAACAAACAAACAAAACAAAACAAAACAAAACAAAAAAACCTTTCCACCTTAGATAACTACATCAAAGCAAAACAATCAAGAGTTTCAGTATTATTATTTTTGCTCTTTTCATTCTTGATTTAAATATTTTTCTAATACTCTATTTTTAAACATGTTTTTAAACAAGGAAAATGAACTACACCTTTTTAAATCACTGTCATAACTATTCCACAAGTTAACTCCTCTAACAGAAACACATCTCTGCTTTATGTTTGTCCTTATCTTGTTTTTTTTTAAAGAAATCTGTTCCCCTTAAGTCATATTGACTCTCTGACTTTAAACAGCTTCTGAATACTGCGGCAAAGCAAGTTATTTTGTGCTTTATACATTATCTGTGCCATTTTATATTCAACTAAATCATAAAATTTCAGGGTATTCAGATTAATAAACAAAATGTTAGTTAGTTCTATATAGTTTGATTGATGTATAATTCGTATAGCTCTTTTTTGTAACTTGAAAATAGGAAGAGTATTTGTTTTATATGCATTACCCCATATCTCCAGACAATAAGTCATATATGGAAGCAACAGAGAACAATAAAGTGTGTATAATGATTTTTTGTTCAGGACATGCTTTGTTTTGTAGAGAATAGCAATGGTTTTTGACATTTTTGTTTTCACATGGTTTATATGAGACTTCCAGCTCAGCTTATCATCAATTATCACTCCAAGAAATTTATTTTCGTATACTCTTTCAATTTCAATTTCATTAACCCTGATTTTAGATACATTTTTCATTTGTCTAGTGCCAAAAATAATCAATTTTGTTTTCTTTATATTTAACGATAACTTATTTATATCAAACCAGTTTTTTAATATATTTAAATGTTACAATGTTACAATGTTAATTATTTCTCTATGAGTTACAGCACCAATAAACATGGAGGACACATTCTGAGTAATATGTTTATTTAGGTCGTTATTATTTCTTGACTCTGGAATTTCTTTTGCTAAATTAAAGCCAACATTTACAAAGAAATCATTAAATTCATTTGCAATGTCTTTAGTTTTATCAAGCACAATATCTTTATCTTTTTTAAAATAGTCTGGACGTGAATGCAGGATCTAGAGACTGGTCAGTGAAAATTTAGAAACCACCAGTCATGAGATATGATATATAAGTGTGTAGTTCTCAATAAGAGAAGGAAAAAGGTACTAATGTTTGATGTTTTTCCTCTTTCTATCCGAATGGCGTGTAAATGACTGAAGAACCTTTGTAGTACAAGTACTGACATAATTGTGGCTGTAATGCGATTATTGGATTTAGTACAGTAACACGCTACTTTACATTACCATAACCACCTATAGTTTGCTTGGAAGACACTGACTTACCTGCAAATGCTTGCTAACTATTCTCCAAGTGATAGTGACACAGTGAATAAACCTGCAATACATTAAATGTACACAAGATAAACTATGTCTGCAATGTGTGAAAAAAATGCATACACCCTCTCTGACAAAAACACTTGCAGGCTGAGCATTTTGTGCATTATGCGATGAAATGGAGCATGGAAGGGCTGATGTCGGACACTTACTTACTGTCGCCAGGTTTGTTTACTGGTGCAGTGAAGTGCAGCCCTGACGCTCTCCCTGACTTCACGACACACAATTTGTATCATTATGTTCTCAACAACCCCTCAAATTATACACAGCAAGATCTCAAGGCCTATAGAAGTTTGCATGCTTGTCAGCATTTTGTGTCACAATGCTTAACAAACTTCAGGCAGTGGACAGCTCTTGAGCAACGTGTGCACCATCTCACATGAAAAACTTGAATAAAACTAATACTAAAACTACCACTAGTACTATTACTAATAATAATAACTTAGATTTATAAAGGGACGACTATGGTAACACGAGGTAACACAAGGCTTTACACACACACACACACACACACACACACACACACACACACACACACACGGAGGAAAAGAGTCAAAGGCCAAAGGCTTCTAGTGAATAGGTGACATTTTGACTGCTTTTTGAAAATTTTCCTTGCTGGGGCATTGCAGATCTCAGAGGGGAGTTTTTTTGCCTCTGGGTCTTGAAAAGTGAAGCAAGGAAAAAGTGCCTTAAATCTGAATTCCAACGGTGAGCAGGGTGAATCCTTTGGTTGCAAAAATATAGTGTACGTATAGAAATATATACAGTAAGTATATGAGAAATGACCCCTGCATTTTTCTTGGTTTTTGACTTTGTTAAACACTTATTAACTAATTAATTTGTAGTCTTAAAGCTTAAATTCAATTCAAGTTTATTTATACAGCGCCAAATAACAACAACTGTAGCCTCAAGGTGCTTTATATTGTAAGGTAAAGACCCTACAATACTACTTTAATACAGAGAAAACCCCAAATATCAGACCCCCTATGAGCAACTGCTTTGGCAACAGTGGGAAGGGAAAACTCCCTTCAACAGGAAGAAACCTCCGGCAGAACCAGGCTCGGGTATGGGCGGCCATCTGCCATGACTGGTGGGGGGTGAAGGGAGGAAGACAAGAAAAAAGACTCGCTGTCTAAGAGAGCCAGAGAATAACAAGAACTAAGACACATAGAATTACTTTTGTTCACCAAATGAAAGTCCCATTTAGAGAAAATGGATGATAATACATGATTTAGGATGAAGGTATCTTTCACATTCAGGGGAGGGACTCAAGCGCAGAGCAGAGTTCAATACAAGGAATGACGTTTATTTACACAATCACCAAGTGCAGATATATATAGTGGGGGAATTGCAGGGTGCCAAGGGTCCAAGGGAAAAATCCGGGAAGGGAATCTCATTCACACTCGCTTTCCTATTCACTCACGTTCACATGGTGGGTTGGTCACAGGTCCAGGAAAACTATACACAGGGAAAGGTCGGTTACTCAGAGGCAAAAACACACAGGAAGTTCACAAAGCTAGAGATTCACTAACATGTCCCGCACAATCATCCAGCGATGAGACTGTCTGCGTCCCGGCCTTAAATGTCCAACACATAATTGCAGGCTGATGAGGAGCAGGTGTGTGAGCCAAGGGCGGGAGCCTGCAATGAGCTCCGCCCCGGCGGGGAGGTGAGAGGAGAGTAAACAGAAACACATGTGGCCTTGTGGAGCCGGCCGGGCAGACACGGGGATCATGACACTATCCTTTGACTGATAAGCTGCTAATGTAAGCATGTGCCTAAAAAACCCATGGGTTAACTCAACTATATCTTTTTTTATACAGTGTATGCTTAGATCTATGCTTAAAATCTATATCAACTAAGAAGAAGACTCTAGAGCAATCTTGGTCTACTTGTTTGGTCTGCAGATTTTTAGTAACTGATGATGCCATTCTGATCACTGCAGACATGCACTTCAGCACATCAGTCGGTGAAATGATCATCATCATCATCATCATCTTTCAAACAACCCTGTGCCCTGTCCTGATTGTAAATGTCTTCATTTCAGGGGTATGCTCAGTCGGTTGCCTGCCCAGACTCTAATATTCAGTTTAGTAGAAAAACTACATCTGCACAGCACATAAGGTTAAAGCTCAGCAGCCTATTATTAAAAACTGAGCTATATTATGACTATTTCTGTGGCTTTCATGGTCTTTTAATAAGCTTTTAATGAGAAGGTAATGTACTGTGGCTGAACTGACAATGGCGCTCTCAGTCACCGTGTGAGGAGAGCCCCACTGCTAAGAACTACTGATTAGTTCAGTGATGATAGTGACAAAGGTAGTTTGATTTAAAGAGTCAGTGTTAAAGGTGACTTTGTTTTAATAGATTTAGGTGTGAAGGCAGCGAAGTCTTCATCAGGAAGACTGTCTCTCAATCCCGTCAGCAGGAAAACGTGACTTCTTGGTAGTTCTGCTGCTGACTACCTGCCTGTCATGTGCTGTGGTCTTCACTCTTGCTTTCGCTCCGAAATCGTCTCATACAGCACTGACAGCGTTATGTGTGTCTGAGATTTCAGAGGCAGATCTCAACACCTGCCGAAAAATCCTGCCAGAGGTCAAAGGTGACAGATGAGCTTGTGACAGGTGAAGCAGGCACTTGTCAACAGCTGTGCCACAGACGCCGAAGCAACCATGGCAGGCCGGCACGAACATGTCAACTCTGGAAGCTCCGTTCCTGCTCTTTCATTACTCTGCGATGGATATGCCAGCTGGAGAATGTGCAACACAGCAGCCAAACAAAAACACAACACATCTTGTAGAGTGGTACTGGAATCAATGCAGCTATGCTGAGTCCAAACATTTTCCACCACTTTTGTTTTTTTTTAAACATAAAGCATAAATCTGCACTCAGTGACTCTGCTTAGTGACTCTCAGTTTTCGAAGCGGGGCATTGGATTTCGCTCATAAATGTTTTAAAATCTAGCAATATTTATGTTCATCCATTTTTATGGCTAATCTATAGTGGAACCATTAGGCATGCATTAGTGAGTGAAGTATATCTGACCTAATCCTGGTCCTCACTGAGAAGTCAATAGCCTGCATTAAGCCTGCCTAAATAAAAACTATGGCCTGGCAATGTTTTTGAACCAGTCACTTGAGCACCGCTTTCAGGACCCTCTCTCTCTCTACCTTCTGGTAATTAGGACATTCATAACTCGAACATGATCCCTCTGTGACTATTTTAAACTTCAGAGATGCAAACGAAGAGGCGGGTGAGGCGAGGCGGGGCAAGAGACATTGGAAACAAATGTATTGCTGTGCAGCAAAAATGACTGTGCCCATATAGCCAGTCCCTTCCACAGTTCCTCCCAGGAGGAACCAACTAACCACATCTCTTTCTCATGATCTTTATATGACATTAAACAGTATTTCAGCTACACTCCTGCTGGACTCCTAAAATACCCAGAAAACACTTATCAAATTTGTGTTTAGATAATTACATCAAAGCAAGGAGCCAATGTATAAAAACTGGATTAGTGGCGCCATGGCAGCTTTTATGAAAACAGCCTAATAGGCAATTTGGCATCCTGAGTGCACTTCTAAGGTACAAACTAAAATATGAATACAATTGTTTTCAAATGCCACAGTGTCCCTTTTTAGTACTTACGTCTGAGTCACTCACAACTGCAGAATATCACAAAAGGTCCACTGAAAGCACTCACACACAAAGGAAGAAATCTTCTCTATTAGCGTCTGATTTCCACTCGAGAGAATAAAGAGAAGTCTGTCGGCATGGTTCCATCATCTCTGCTTTGACAACCGAGCTGTAACAAAACCAAGCTTGCTGTAATATTGTAGCTTTGGGCGTGTGTGCTGTGTTTGCGAGATAAATGGCGACACGCGGACGACTCTCCTCAACACTCCACCTCCTTTGTCACCTAGTCAAACTCCGAGGCCGCTCTGGATCTGCTGTCTGGCTGAGGGGAATGGAGACACGAGCAGCGGGACAGCTGTCAGGAACTGTTCCCAGCAGCCCTCGGCCATTGTGGCTTATCACACCCTCAAGTGCTGTATATCTCCGCTGCTTTCATCATGCCCTGAGTTCTACCGAGAAGCACAAAGAAGAACCTTCAGCAAAATGCTCGCTTTGGTTCAACTAAAAGTCTCTCGCGTGGCCATCTCCCAAGAAAATGCACCATCTAGGTTTCAGTTATGCCAGCACTGTCGAGCCGGGCTAATGAGAAGAGACACATTAAACTGCTTAAAATGCAAATATGCTTTGCATTTTCTTCAGAGTGTTTAAATAGTTTCTCCCAGTGCTTTTAAGTGGTTTGAAATGTCATACGTCCGCAATTTGAATCCAATTTATAGACACATTGAACCTTCAAAATCGTATGCAAATGGGATCAGTTGTGCACAGGTTAAGTGAGCAATTTTGGCAGGGGGTAAGAACTTTATGGCTTACAAACAGCAAATGGATGGCTGGGCGAGGCCTGCCTCTCTCTCTCTTGTCCCTCAATAACTCAACCCTGACATGAATATAAATGGAGACCGGTGACGAGCAGGGACTGGGTGTCAGTGAATGGCTTTCTGCTCGGCCTCCGACAGCAGCGCACCCCTAATGGGTTCAGCCTGACTGGATTCAATCATGTCCCCTGATACCCTCTGAAGAGGATGCAAATTGTCAATCAGTCCTCTCTCTCTCCCGCGCTTGCCCATCTTTCGCTGCTGTCTTCACCTCGTTCCCCATGATCATCTTGCCATCATTCACCTTGCTCCCACTCCCCAATTCATCTTCTCACGGCATTTTACATATTATCTCCACTTCCTGCTTCTCTGTTATCCCTGTTTTGATCTGCCCCTACACGCTGCCATTAACGTCGTTCGGTTTCGGAAAAGGAGTGCGAAGAAGGTCATCTCCAAGCAAAATTCATCAACTTCTGAATAACTGCGGTGCATTAATGCCTGTGCCATTTTAATTATTAAAAAAGAGGAAAACACATCCTTTCTCTTATAATGGGAAGATAAACACAAGATTTTACTGTACATGGATGTTTCCATTTAAGAGAGTAACTAAAAGGTCCACTGACTCAATAAACAATAGGCAGCTAAGTACAAGTGAAAAAAAAAAGCACAATTATGTTCTGTTTAATCCAACCGTTTTAGGCAAACGGCACCAGCTCAAAGGATATGACATGTTTTGATTTGTAAAGGTTAATGTATTTCTTGGATTGGCTCCTAATGCAGTTGTATTTCATTTAGATTCGTGTAAAAGCAATCAGACTGTGAATGCTGGTGGTGGTGGAGGAGGGGGGCAGCCACCTTGGGAAAATTCAAACAAATTTCCACTGTGGATGACAACTTCATCCACTCTGTGGGCTACAGGTGTGCTGAGGTCTCTTCAGAGTGGAAGGATTTCATCACGAGTGTCAATAGCAAGCAACAAGATCTAAAGGGATACACATGCTGGGGTGTCCTTGCAATCTCATCGATGTATACCTTGTATGTAAACACAGCTGGGTACCAGCAGGTACCTTTATTTCCAGCGAGTCATCATATCTAATGAACACCATGTATAATCCCTCAGGACCTTTGTGGGTTGTCCTCATGGCATCCAAGGTTGTTGAAGAACCATCAACATTTCTAAAAACCAAACACCACTACTGCTGATCAGTCAGCAGTCAGTTATTTAGAAACCCAAAATTGTATTCATGCTTCCTCCTTAAAGGTGTGATTAATCAAAGTCAGAGCATTTTAAAAATGGATCCCGATTGTCTGTTGTTAATAAGACGTTTCCATTAACTGATCAAACTGACTAAATGCGGGTGTTTGTCTAAAGTTTTGACTCTCGTGAAACCAAACTGAAACATATTTTCTCCTTGATTGTGATTGATTGCAGCATATCACACATGTGTTTGTAGTCACCTTACTATATTGTTGCCAATTACTGACTTGCTTTTCTACTGTCACTTTCTTTGAAAGGCCACAGACAAATGGGAAGAGACTTGTCGCTCTGGAAATATCTGTAGCCTGTTCCAGCTGAGACAGAGAAAATCAATGTAAAAACAAACAAACAATGAAAATGAAATCTGAGAGTCAAAAACTAACTCTGTCCCCTAGGTGAAAGCCTTGTGACTACATGTGACATGTCAGCATGGGGATCAGTGCTTCATAATACTAAATACATAAGAGCCTGATGAAACTATTTTCAGTTTTACTTTATTCTGTTCTATTAATAGTCTGATGGCATGACAGGTCTTATTAAAATGCATTGCCAGTGCACAATAAACAGTGTAAAAACGACTTTCATCCGAGGTGCAAATGATTGACAGATTTTTTTAAATCAAGGGTGGGCTGATGAAAGCTAAACTGCTGAGCTCAGTTTCGGTAATTTCATAGCTGAGAACGTCAGAAGCTTTCACCACTTTTCTGCCACTTAAAACAAATTCGAAACAGAGCAAGACGCCGTTGACGTGATCTACGGCCGCGGTGATGCACTGCAATTAGCTATGATGAATTGTAAGGCTCTTAGATACTCTGTAAATAATTGATTTTAAAGAGAAACATCAGATGTAGGCATTCCAAAACTACAAGCATCAGTGTCAGCAGGTGATGTATGGAAACCCAGTTAAGAGCCCATTTCCCTCCCATTCCACCGGGAGGGGAGAAGCCGCAGTAAATAACCGCTACATTGCCAGAGGGAGAAATGGAGAGAGTAGAGAGGAGAAAATCCCCTGTACTCGCACAACCTTTCTTTCTCTTTCAGCTTCCTGCTTACAATACTTCATGCATTCATTCTCGCCCGCTTCCTTCTTCTGCCCCCCTCATCTCTCCTCTGTGCGTCTCAATCTCCTTTACTTTCTTGCCCTCTCAGTCCTCCTTCTTTTATTCCTGCGTGCCTGGTGGATGATTGCTGAAAGGAAGGTGGAATTGGATGCCTCCCTCAAAGAGCTTTCCTTTGAGACTTGTAGGAGATTTTGTTTTGTTGGAGTGAGTTGTTACAGCTCACTGGCTCACCATCATCCAAAACATCAACTGTCAGTCACGGCCAGCTACGGTCCTTAGGAATACAAAGAGTTGACAACAAGAGGATATTTTTTGTAATCATTTTCTATATAAACTTGTGATATAACATGTTAATTTCCTTTTGACACGTTATAGAGGATTTTCACTCCTACATATCCAGCGTTCTGATTTAAGCAATGAGAAAATGTGCTTCTATAATTCTTCTCCAGGTTATACTCACTTTTTGAATTACATAGGAGTCATTATCTAGATCTGGTGAGTCAGTCACTAAATGTGTGTTCTATAACAATGCTTTCAAATATGGCTGAGTCATCCTCAGTATTTTTTCAATGAAGGGCTGGAAGTTCCTTTCCAGCTCCTGTGAATCACGTTGGAAAATGCAGTTCTTTGTGGGTGGAACTCGGGATGTTTGGCATTCAGTGGCTCTCCTCGGGCTTCTCTGCCACTTTTGATAGATCATAATTGTCAGCAGAGGGAAAATGTTGAACAGCCTTGTCTCACAGTTGATGAAAAAGGTCACTTCAGTTCCTCCATATTACCCTGACCTACTGAGTCACCAGCACAGACGGTGGCAGCTGCAGTTTCTGACAACTCAGTTGCCGATCCCTCACTTTGGCCCCCTTGTGTCTCCACAGCCAAGCAACAGAGGGTTTAATCCCTTCCCACAGGTTGAAACCATCTCCCCTCTTATCTTCCTCTCTTTCTGCTTCTCTTTGAGTGATGGACAGGCAGCTTGAGTCGTTATGGAAGGCAGCCAGACAGGTCAAAGGTGACTGAGCAGAATAATCCGTTTATGAAACCCTCCTCTACTGCTGAAGTAAAGCTAGCATACGGAAGGTCAGTGTGTAGGCTCTGTCCCTCCTCAGCATCAGCCAGAGATTGTACTGCTCTATTCACTCTCTTACCTTGAGAAGCGCACAGCTGGCTTATCGCCCCGGAATTGGCTGTGCAGCATGAATGCAGGAGAAGAGAGAAGCCAGATGAATGTTTAAATGGGCTTTGAGTGTGAATGCCTTAGCGTTTTTACTCTGTCTGCCTGCAGCTTCTCTCTGTCTTCTATCTCTTGTTGCTCCCTCTCTCCTCTTCCTCTTATCTCAACCTGTTCTTCCACACCTTCTTCAGCCCTGTGTGCAGAGGGTTAAATCTCCTGGCTGTGATCCATGTGTGACCTGGGTGACTGTAACTGAAAGGCTGTGACACTGTAACGCGTCATCCTGATGAATGCAGTAAGAAACAGATCAGACCATTAAAGTAATGCTGAACTCGTCTAAGATATGTCTCACAACAATTTTAGCTTTTAAATTTGCACTTATAATTTACACGTAACATTTTTAAAGTCCTGCCAGATAAAAATAAGAAGATATGTGCTTCAAAGCTGTTTTATCACTCTGGTTCACAGCCCCCACTCTCAGTGGCCAGGCCACATTTCTGTTGGTGAAATAACAAGTTAAAAGCCTTTAGTCCAAATATTTCACCTATTCTTAATGCAGCTGTTCACATAATTTTACTGGGAAATTTTGCAGCATTTAGTTATTTTTTTAAACCAAGGTCAATTTTTCCAATTGTTCAGATCAGAATAAACAGATCTTACTCGGTTTCTTACTTTTCTATTTTATAAACATCAGTGCCACCTCATCATAGCTTGATGTAGACTTCTTTTTTTTTTAATTCAGTGGATTCAGTGTGTATATACGTTACATGGCAAGTTCAAATCCGGTAAATTCAGAATTTAGCAGAATTTAGCACTCTAGCCTCACAGCATGAAGGTCTTGAGTTCAGTTCCACCATCAAGCCGGGGTCTTTCTGTGTGAAGTTTGGATGTTTTCCCCGTGTTTGCGTGGGTTCTCTCCGGGTACTCTGGCTTCCTCCCACAGTCCAAAGACATGCAATTAGTGGAGAAACTCTGTGTCTCTGAGTTAGCCCTGTGACAGACTAGTGACCTGTCCAGGGTTTACCCTGCCTCTCGCCCTAAGACAGCTGAGATAGCCTCCCCCCTGCGACCCTGAAAAGGATAAATGGCAGAGAATGGATGGATGGATTGGACAATAAAAACATGAAAGATGAAGTTATCCTGTAAAAACTGACAGAGTGGTTGTTATCATCTGTTACATTATCATTGGCTGTAGGTGTCCATCGCTACCTTCCAGCTTTTATCATCCAATGTGGTCAGTGATTAAAGAGAGAGCATGGGCACTTGTGATTGGCCCTAATGGCCAATGTAAAACCGGGTGTTATTATTTGTAGGTTTTTCATTAGCTAAACTTTTTATATGTTTAGGATTATATCACCACCTGCTGCTTTGGAATCTTCTCAATGTCGCTTCTTTTTAGCGTTTTCACACTGATTGTGATATTTTGTGGGAATAGCCTAGAATGATTTTATTTGAAACACAATTGCAGAGCACGTAGCACTTAAATTCCTCAGTAGTGTGGTGTTTTATAATTGATTGTTCAATATGAATCACTCTCCATGATAAATAAAAAAATGTCAGTCTTGTATTTTTTAATCATGTCACCGTGTCATCTAAAGATAGAGTGTAACTGACAAAGGTCATGGGTAGTTTTAACAAATTAAGGCACCTGACATCAGGTTATTCTTTTTCACTGCTAAATAAAAAACTGGAAGATAAAATCCCCAAACTTAGCTGAAAAAATGTAATCAAAGTGTTACTTTTATAGGAAAGTTCTCTTTTCACATTAGGTTATTTAACTTTGATGCTCTAATTGTTAATGTCACTGTTATTGCCTGACTTCTCACTGGCTGAATTCAGGCGATTTGTTTTTTATTCTATTGTTCATATTGAAATTGGATTTAGATGATAGCTCTTGTCACTACACAATCCCAATCTGTACTGGCAGACAGATTAATTTCAGTCTTTTCAGTCGATTTGTAGAACTCTGGCAGCTGTCAATTTGAGTAAGCAGTGAGCATTTCTGAAATGTTCCAGTTTTGTTGCAGTTGTTTTGTCTCCTTGTTCTCATCAGCATCACTCTTTTTACTGTGCTTTTTTTCCCTCCCAGCGAGTCCCCTGCCTCATCAGTTTAATAGTGGTGTATTGAGCAAAGCATTTCCACAGGTGGTCTCCTTGGGCCAAAGCCCAAGCCCACTGTCCCTGGTCCAATTACAGCAAGAGGGAGAGGACATTTTTATTGGTCTGTGAGGGGACATTTCCATGGCCGCCGTCGTCTCCAGGAGTAGAGGCACCTAGTGCTCAATTACTCCTCCATCCTGAAACGGCAAGAGAAGGAAACTATACCCTGCTGAGACTTGGTGAGTCCCAGTACATTACCAGCCCAGATTTTCTGACCTACTTCAAAACACAAAAAATCCCACAAATTATTTTCACTTCTACCTGTAGTATATGATTAAATATGTGGGGAGTAATATTCCCCAGGAGTTTGACTATAGCAGCACTAACAGAGATTCTTTAAAAAGGAATTTAACATTAAGTGTGTAGATATCATTGTAATTATGCAGATCATTCGATTATGTTGTCTGATGCTGTTAGCATTACACAACAGAATACCTATGTAAAAATGGTGCTGAATAAGCTGTAATCATAAATGTATTATTTTTATTTTTATGAGTGACTTTTTTTCTTTTTACCAATGGCATTACCTTTGATGTAAAAGCCTGCTTTGTCACAGCTTACTACATGCTGTTAGGCACAAATACAGAGTGACAGCCATGAGGATTCCCAAACATCAGGACATGATACATAATCATATATATGTGTGTCTGTGTGTGTGGGGGGAGATGTGGATATAGAAAACAACTCAATGTAAGGAGGGAACTGGATAACCAAAATTTTAGAAAACCGAGAAAACCTTACAAGGCATGAAACTAATTGGCGATCAGAGATAAATGATTGCAGTGCCAGCGTAAGGGCATTTGTCTATGGATTATTTAGCCAAGGAGCAGCATACCAATACAAAACTGTAGAAGATCTGGGGCAGAGACATAAACAAATCCAAAGCTCAGTGTCAGTTTTACAGAGATAGGTGATCGATCAGTTGACAGGGATGTTTGACACTCCTTTAAAGTCTCAAAGTCAAGTAGAAATAAATTAGACCCCTCATCAGCATTAGATCTTTAGCTAAACAGCACAGAATCCAAATGAGGTCATGTTTGATGCATTCTGATCAGTTTTTAAAGTTTTGACATGGACCACCAGGTGGGTGTACCGCAGGGCAACTTTGTAAATCATAAACTGAGGCGCTGAAGTTACCATGTTACAGTGGCTGAGAGCACAGGTTGGAGCACGGGGTGGTATCGGTGCCACATCTGAGTGATGTGCCAGAGCATTTCCCTTCAACTGTCAACAAAGGCAAGTAGCTGGGCAAGTTTCCTGGCACCTTTTCATCAGCGTCAGTGAGGTCTGGTGTCCTGCTTTCAGAAGCCTCAGAAGTGGGGTTCATATTGTAGCTCAGCATGCCTTGGGAGGATCAGATTAAAAATGCCCGGCTATAAAAGGAAATTAGACAAATATCGGGATGGAGTGATGTCAGAAGAATGGACTGAAAGCTCACTAGTAGACAGAATGTTTGGTACTGTAACAGGAAATGTTGAATACTAACTTGTGCATGCCAGTTAGAAGCCATGATGAAAATATTCCGGAACCAGGCCAATAAAAATTACAGGTCTTAACCCTAAACCTTGAATTAGTCTAATCTGCCCATCGAGATTGTGTTTTTTGGGCATGCCCGAAAAGCTTTTAGTGTGGCTGCTACCTTAAGATCACTCAATGGAAGTTACTCCTGTAATTATGTCTCTGCATGCTGGATCTACACTCAAAATGCCATTTCTTCAATTTGATTTTCAGTTTAGAAGAAAGAAAAAAAAAAATTAGTGCATTTATCCACTGTGCCGCTTGCCGGCAAATGATGGCATGCTAGCTGTCAGCACCCCAGGAACTCCAGGCTGACAGTCTCAAACGGTGAAGACTGCAAAAACTGGTCTTGATCCTCAGCTGACCTATCGCCTTTAGGTGATGGAAAATTACGACCCTTCCACTGAAAACTTGTATAAGGTCAAATCAAAGCTGGTGAAATCAAAAGAGCTCCAACAAGCAAACAGGCCATAATAAGAGGCTTAGGGAAACAGCTTAAAATAGAAATGAATTGGATAGATGACGGTAATTTACTCCAGAATCACATGTGTTATTATACTCTGCTGTTGATATAACCGCCTCCTAACGACATACAGTTCTATGCATTTGCTGCTGAACAGGAACAGACAATCAATAAAAACAGCTCAGTTTTACAGGATTAAAATGTGTCTAACTGACTTGAATTTGTCTAGTAATGAAAATAAGAATGTAATTAGGGCCATAACAACCCCCCCCAAAAAAACATTCATCTTGGTAGATATGAAATAATTTGCTTGTGAGAACCAGTATTTCTCTTCCTTTTGGAGTTCATACTGACATTTTAGTGTTTACTCTCACCGGTTCTGCTGACACAGGAGAAACAGGATAAACCTAATGCTTCAAAGGTTTATGTTTGGAAAACTGTATATCCACTAACCTTACATTTTACACTTTGCTGTTACAGTAAGGTACCCATGTGAGGAAGTGCACACAAAAGATGCTCTGATAAACGTGAAATAAATTATTACTATATATCAGGTTTCTTTATTTCATTAATCATTTTCTTCCCATTACCATCCATCAGTGAGCAAGAGTGCTGCGGCACAGTTCCTCCAAATGAATTTTCCCGCTTGCCTTAATCTCCTTCTTTTTTTTCCCTGCTCTTTTATTTCCCTCCTTTCCTCTGACTCTCTGTGTCACTCTACGATAACTCTGGAGAAAAGGTTTACTAACACGACAACTTCTCACATCAGATGAAGAAATTCTTTGTTTTCCTAGTCTGAAATGATGAAAAGCACAAAGCTCATTTAATAAAGAAAAGCAGAAAGCTTCTGGGGTGGTGGTGGGGGACTTAAATTGGCATTTTGGTACAGCTAGCGGGTGCATATTGAAGCTTGTTGGCTGATCTGAAAGGAAGAATTTTATTAGCTAGAGGGAAAAACATAAAGGCGGGGGAGAAAAAAGAGAATGACAGAATGAAAAAGAAGAGGACTGAGAGAGGAATACTGGCAAACGCTGGTGTTTAACAGGTCTGCCCAGATCCAAACACAGAGTTGGCCAGCGATTGGTCGGTTGTGGTTAGGTCTTGGCATGGGCTGCGGCGACAGCTGTTTGGAAATGATGGAAACCCCTGAGAAGGGAGACAGGAAGGAATGAGACTGCGACAACAATCCAGAATTACTGTGAAATTCTGTTGTCCCGGTCCATTCTTCCAGCACAGCTCAGACTGACACAGAATGAAAAACAGGAGGCAGCGACAAAATAACAGCGACAGAGAAATAAAGCTATAAGTGGGAGACTTGTGTTACACAACGCCAAAAAGAAACCCATAATAACTGGATGCCTTCAGTCCTAAGTTCTCCACTGAGACTTGTTTGTAGGACTTTCATTTCACGCCTTCATCTTAGTCCAATGGGACAGATCATAAAAGCATTAAGTGCTGAGGACAAAATGAAATCCAAGCATGGGTACTATTAATAACTCTTACACACATGCAAAAAAATAAGCTAATACAAAGATGTACAAATGAGCCTGTTTATTAGTAATCAAGCCACTTTGTGCAAATACGCGTTTACAATGTAGACGCACTAATCATTGTGGTAATTACGCTGCAGTTTCTGCCTAATGCGAATCTGGTCACTTAACATGTGGTGTGCTTTACCCAACAGAGATCCAGATGGCAGCGCCACTATTCATAACTGTCTTCCCAATAGATTATTACAGAACTATGAAAAAACAACAGCAACACATGGCTTGAACTGCATCCACGACATTTTTCAGTCTTAAGACGAGTAATTTTAACAGCTTTTTACCCACTCGCTCCGCACTTTGCATTGCAGGAATAATATCCCCATGTGGCATTTTGTCACACTGTGTGTTTTTTGACTTCAGCCCCTTTCCTGGAGATTTTAACTCTGTGGGGCTGTGTGCATCTGGCTGTCACATCCCACTATGGCGTGTAAAGAACAAGCAGAGGTGATAACACAGCAGTGCAAATAAGTCCAGGATGCCCCGAATCATGGCACCCTGACCAGCAGTTGAAGCACAAAAAAAAAAAAAAGACAGCCCAAAAATCACAGCCAATCAGATAGCTGATTTTTTTTTTTAGCAACAAAGCTCTGATACAGAGAAATAGATTGTTTTACTGTGCTCGCACATCACAGAACACAAGGTGTAGGAACACGGATCTGAGAATTATCCAGATATTCATCATCAAGTTCATCTGTATTACTCCTCCGCAGTAACAACACTCTCTTCACTGTCTGCAAGTTTATTTAGCCCCTCTGAGTATTCTTGTGTGCAGCATACGGTTCACTTGAAATATCACACTATGAGTGAGTCAGTCATGGCAGGTGTGTGGGAGTGGCATATACAGTAAATCTCTGGTTACCATTAGGATGAATTAAAGAGGAGTTCATGCTTGTAGAGGAAAATTCAGTATATTGGAGGAAATGGTACTCCACACACTCCATACAAACAAGACTGGTTGCCACACGTGACCCACACCAACTCACACGCATACAAAAAAGAAGAAGAAGAAGAAGAGAAGAGATGGGTTTCCTTTAAAGGGAACAGATTTAGTGTTTGAGCAAGTGTCAGAGAGCTACTGAGAGGCTCTTTCCCATTCAATTTGTTTCAGGGGTGGCAAAATGTTTTCTGAAGGGTTCATGGTTTAAAAGAAGGAAAAAACAAACCCTCACTGATCACCAGGAAACTAGAGGAAGAGCAAAGCCAGCTCACAACATATAATATGGTGATTGCAGAGCTGAGATGAGGCACCCTGCCTTCTATTAAAAGTGCTGTGCTCGGAGCATTTCACTTTCACCGATAATTTGCTGGAGGGCGATGACTAAAACAGACGCACTCCCTCTCTCCAACTCACACTCGCAGGCGTGCACGTGGACGCAAACAGATTCAAAGTGAGCTGAAGGCTACACTCGCACGTCTCCCAGTGCTCTGGATGGGAAGCCGGGACGTAAAGAGAGGTGGGTTAATAAAGCATGCCTCATTTGCCGATGAAGTCTTGATGCAGAAGTGGGTAGTCTTGCTTTAAGACGTGTGATCTGACTCTCTCAGCTCTCTCTCTCTCTCTCTCTCTCTCTTTCTCTCTCTCCCTTTCTTTCCAGCTGGGCTACATTGTAATACACACACACATGCACACTCACTCACATTCGCTCTGCCTGTCTGACACAGACTCTCTACTTAGAGCGCTGGAGAGAGGACTGAAGCTCACACTATCAGCACTGCTTCTCAATGGGGGGATGCAGCCAAGAGCAGACAGAGCAGTCATTCCACTGGAGCCTTCCGCTGCACGCGTGAGAAGGAGACGACAAGTGAGGAGGGTAAATTAGCTCCCTGTCAACAGAACATAGGAGTTTTACTGACGGAGAAGAGACACTGAAGGAAGGAGAGCACATCTTCACGAATGTGGCTGAGACAGCAGTGACATGATCAGCCTTCCATCCCTCAAATCCTGGCCAGTTTGTAACAAAGACCCCTGGGTGTTTTGCTTTTGGTGACTGTTTGTGTTGCCAAAGGATTTCAAAAAGAACCCGAGCAGCAGGGGTCCAAAAGGATATATAGAAAGGAAAGAACAGCCTTTTTAGCTCCCTTTTGTGCAGTGTTTGGCTTATCTGTTAGTGGAATTTCAGGCTGAAAACCCTGGCTCCCAAGTATGGATGGATTTAAGACTGAGGAGTGAGTCTGCTGGGCAGGCAGTGATTCTGACTGAACTCCTTTGCTTCTGAACGCAGCGCTCAGGTAAGGGCGTGGGGGGCTTGAATGGAGCACCTTTGGTGTTTGGGGATGGGGTAGGAGGGCTGTTGATTTAATTCCCCACAGTATACTGCCTGCTGAAAAATGCATCTGGTTTATGTAAAGATATGCCCGAGTTCAAGTAGAAAAGCTTTTCTATCCTCAAGAATACATTTGAACCAAGATGCTAAGTTTCCACCTATGTTTAGAATTAGAATAAATAGTTGCAAACAGCAGTAGGTGACCTCCCCAGATAAACAGTACAGGAGCAGAGCAGGCTAAGCACTAAACAAATACAGTTCTTGGAAAGATGTGGGCTATTTACAAGCCAGCAGATGAGGGTGAGTGATTTCCTCCCGGTGTATTGCAATCAGGTAGATAGGTCTATGTGTTAGGGAGTCACTGCTTAACTTGTCTCCGCAGCATTAAGACGAGCGGGCTCATAAAACCGCCTCACTTTGTTAAATCCACGCTGCACGCAGGTGCATCAGGAGGTTATGCGCCCGCAGGTGTGTCTGCTGCTTCTGCTCCGAACCGCGTTTAAAATCTCACGCTAGACTTACCGGTTACGCACAGATGAGCGGCCGCCTCTCTTTTAAGGAGATAAAACTGTGAGAGCCAAACCGGCTCTTGTGAATTCTTTTGTTTCCCGCAAGGAAAACGACATGCACGTGAGTTTTCCTGTCTGCTTTTCCTCAAAGCTGTTTTTGTGTGTGTGGTTTTTTTTATTTCTTAAGTTCCTTTAAAATGATACTAATACCGCCTCCTCCTCCTTTCGATGATAAGCTGTGTGTGTTCACATCAGGTGAAACGTGCCTGCTCACCACCTCTTTTTTATTTTTTGGGGTCAGAACGTGCACCCTCCAAGTCTGTGCAATAAACAGCAAAGTACACAAGCGCAATGTTTTGTTTGAATATATAATAAATGCAGCCCGGCAAGAAGAACACGGTGTTTTTTTTAATGTTTTTTTTCCTTTTTTTTTTTTTTTAAAGGAAAATAAACCCACAGGACCAGTTCATATTTCCACAAAACCGGATTATGGTGGATTTAGTGCAGGGGTGGGGATTTACAATGTGCTGTTAATAATTATATGCTTAATTTTCGCTGAATATTAAGCAGCCTCAATGTCACTGAGGGTAAAGAACACATGGGTAACATTTAATACCTTAATGGCTTTAATCTCAGATGCACATCAAACCACCCCGGGGGAGGGGGTGGGGGGTTCTGGAAGTGACTTATTAGATCAGAACAGATCATTGGCACTTAATTTGGAAAACTGGAGCATTTAAATTATTATTTTTTATGAGGTTTAGTGTTGGTAGAGTGTAAAAGGACAGGTAGAATCAAACACTACTAAATTCATAGTTACATTAGAGTCAAGACATCACTTCAGAACATGTGATTTGTCATTTGGCTGAATCCACTAAATTTGCTTCTCAGCCTTATATGTACTAATTCTTCTGCAAAGGGCGTAAACGTCAGAGACGCAGGAGTCTAAACACACCAAGACATGTTTCTTGGTTGAGGGGGGGATGCTGTGGAGAGAGGCCTTAATAACACCTGGAAAGGAGGAGAGCCTCATTATTCAATAAGGGCTAAGGCGTGTCTCCATATGCTGGCCCTCACCAGCCATTAGGCAGTCGCTGAACAAATCTGCAAGAAGGCTGCCTGTGCTTAGAAACACAGTCTTGCTGTTGTTTTTAATAACTCTGGTTTTCCTAAAAGGGGTGAATCATTCTTACAGTCTAAAAAAAATTGGAGGCAGGATGTTTTCTTTCGTGTTTCTTTGCTCTCCTTTTTGTGGTGTGATATTAGCATGTTAAAGTTTGTGTTTGATCATTTTTTGGAGTCACTTGTCCGCTGGGATTTCCCTCAAAGCCCCATTGTCGTCTTTTTCTTCCCATTAGCTGTGTTACTTTGAAAAAAAAAACAAAACAAGTGACAGTATTCGACGCGGTGGTCTTGATATGTGTGGTTGATGTCAGCATTGTTTGTCTTTTTGGCACATGAAATAAACACAGTGTGTGTTGTAAATATATATGGAGACATGTTGTAATACAACTCTGCCCCTGTCCCCCTGTTGTTTCTCCCCCGCGGTGTGCCATCCTGCAGACTCGGCCTTACCATGTCCTGGTTGTTGGCCATGTGGATTAGCCTCGGCTTCCTGCTGCTGTGCCAGGCAACTCTCTACCAGACCATCCAACAGCACCATGTGGCCCGGCCTGGTCGCACTGACATTCTCACCCTGGGTACGTGTGCCTCTTTGTCAGATTTCAGCTTCATAGCACCGTGTTACAGTGAAACATGGTGCCCTCTCCATGGGGCAGCAGTTGTCAGCTTTGGCTGTTTAAAAGGCAACAGCGAGACACTGCTGCAGTATGTCAGGATGATTTGCCACGGTACTGTACAAGATGATTCACTGTGCTCGCAGTCATACAAGATAAGCAAAGACAGCTACTTCTAATCATGCATTACCCTAGGTTAATTTAATCAAACCTATCCATATGCATTTTTTGCTACCTATTGGAGAAATAGGGCTGCTACGCCCCATCTCTGTGTGTAGACCTCAACGAGGACGACGTCCTTTGAGCACTCCGAGTTAGCTAGTGGAACGATGATTCACAGTCGCGATGTGGAATTCTTGACTACTGCAGCGTGAATCTTGCTGGCACACTGTTACGAATAGGCCAAGCTGTAGAGAGAAATCCCCATTACTGTGCTGGTAGCCAGGGGAGCTTTGATCACTGCGGCTTAGATAGAAATGACAATTATGTTCCCCTCTTTTGCACTGGAAACATTTGGCAATTAAGCCCGACGCCTTGCTGCACTGTAAGGGCAAAAGGGGAGGTAGACACAGAGGTGGCTCTAATTCACTGATTACGGAGAAGCTTACCAGAATCGCTTATGGTGTATGTAGAACTGTTACACGGGAGGCGAAGGTTTTTAGAGCAAAGCAAGTGCTTTCCTTAAGCTTCTAACAATAAGTGCGACTTCTGTGCTGAACTCTTGTGCGGAGCGGAGCTTTCTGTGGATGCCAAGCGGCTGTTAAACATTGATGCTATCTTCTGCTTGGTTCCCTTTTGTGTGTGTTGCATTGCCAGGCAAAAAGACAGTAATTGAAGCACAGCAAGTGGAAAAAAAAAATCCAGCATTGAATTCTCTATGCTTGTGTTGAACATTGGTGGCTTTAAGCAGCATGTCAGAGAGCTGGAGTACTTTCTGCTGTGGAACAGCTGACACATGAAAATCCCAGCTATGATAGATAGAAAGTTCTCAAAGTATCCCAGCCCCGTTAATTGGAACAAGACAGTAAGGGATGAGCAATAGAGAGCTCAGAATGAATTTTTAAAGGCTGCCTTCGTTTTTTTACCCCCCCTTTCCCTTCTCCTCCTCCTCCCTTTTTTTGGTTTGACTGGTTGGCAAGTCAAGCTTGGTGCCAAAGATGTACAAGGAAGTGCATGGCTCAGTAAGTGTCTTTTTTGAATAATGCAGTGATCCCAAAGGGGCTGAGGGGGGGAAAAAAGTAGTGGTTGGCCTCCACACCCTCCTTGTACATTTAGAAGAGGCATTCAACCACAAGATGGTGATAGGGAAGGGTTTTTCCTGTCAGACAGATCAACTCACGCATTTACTGCACCGAGGAGGGTACAGGGATGTAAATGAAGTCTCCTCTTTAAGGCCATTATGCTGCGGCCTTTCCTCATGGGTCCTTTGGGGATACTGGAGCTGTGTTTAGGGTGCATTTCAGTAGCAAGTTTCAAACATAGAGATGTGTGATTGACCCAGATTTAATTCATGTTACTGGGGTGTTTCTGGTTGGGCCACTCAATTTTGAATAACATCTCTGGGATTCTCAGTGAGACGGGTGCATTGAGTACTTTCTAGAAAACTTTTAAACTTAACAAACAGATACAAATGCAGAACAGTGCACTTATAATCTTAGTCTGCCAATGTATTATGAAGTTTTACAGCCCCCCCCCCTCCAGCTGCTGTTCTCTGACTGGACAATTTACTGTATATCATGTTTTTTTGTTGTTTTTTTTTTAGAGGATTAAGCTGACATCAATCTTACTCATCCGTGAAGTGGCGTTAACCGATCTAACCAGAACTCCTCTCTCAGAATTGAAATGCTATGATGAATATTTGAATTAGAATTGATTTTATAATTTGAGAAGCTCTCTGGTTTCATTGAGGCCAGAACCCTCAGATATAAATAGATATGGCTATGTAGGACGTGGCAAGAAAGAGATGTCTTGCCTTGAAAAATCCATTGGCTTTCACGCTCTGCTGTTTTCCATAAGCGGATGTTTCTGTGTTTCTAAAGAATGATATCATGTGCCGCGTGGTCCTACTGCAAGCTAAGTTTCAGTAGAGCTTTCCTCATGAAGGACTGAAACATATTTTGTGAATAGAAGTATAATGTTACATTAGACTAACATGCTTTATGTTTGCTATTTAGTCACAATTTTTAAAAGATAAATTTCATTGAGATGATGATGCTAAAATTGGAGGTTGGTACCTTTAAAGAAAACATGCCCTGAAATTACTTTGTGTGGCTCTATGAATGCAGCTTGGCAGACTGCCTGAGAAACTGAGTGGTACGAAAGCTAACAAACAAAAAACCCACAGCGAAGGGGCTGTGTGGGTATATATATGAGGAGGGGAAGTGAAGGTCATGTTATCTTCCAGCCTGTTGAAGCAGCTAACAGTTTTTGAGAAATCAGCTTCTCTGCCTCCTGCAACAGTAAACTCACAGCACACGTTAAAATAAGGCACTGCAGATTGGGCGAAGATTTCACATTGCACTTGTTTGTTTATTTATTTCTCCAAACGTTTCCGTGACAAATCGCCATAGTCACGGCTGATGCGGCGATTGAGTAACGAGTTGCCCGACTGCTTCGTCACCTGCTCGGGAAGCGCGGCGCCGCACTCTCTCCCGCGAGCCTCCGCTTCACACAGCCTCCCCGTGTGTCCTGCTCGTGCGGCTGAAGATTGATGGTGCCCTGATTCTGGGAAGCCAATTCTGGTCTCTCAAGAAATAATCCACTACATTGACAGATGAGCTGAATGTGACATGACACACACAAGCCTGGCTATGCACTCTCCCCACCTGCCAGCACAGTGAGCACAAGTTCTCACTGCCAAGAGTGCTGCTGCACAAACCAGGCCACTCTTGATAAATAGTACTGGTTTTCAGTGTAACCAATTTGCATTTACATTGTCAGTACATTTGCTGGCAGAAGTTAATGGAGAATTTGTGCCTCCTAATGATAAAATGAAACAAGCTCCCTAATGCGTTGTCTGATAAGTGTTTTGTCATTAAGTTATACTTAGCAGGTGCTCTACCTATTTACCCTTGCTGCATGCATGAAGTCAGCGTACAGTTTATAATATATCAATACCCAGAGGGGCAGTCTCGATATAACAGCACCTTAGCCGCTGCTTTGTTTTATTATGACTCTGACAGGGCAGTTTAAGAGAGACTTGGATCTAATAGAGCAGGTGCAGCTGTAAAACTAACTAGGCTGTTACACCCTGACAGGATTCGGTTTTATTCTCCAAATTCCTCGTCAGCCACAGCGCTACGGTGTGTCTGCATTGTTACAGAACTGCACTCGCACTAATTAAGTTACCTGGTGTTCGTCAGAGAAAAAAACAATCACATTCTGAATATGAAATCAACTGTGAGTGTCAGCTGTAAACGCACTGATTTTTTAAAAAGAGAAAGTTTCTTTATTTTATTTTTTTCATGGACGTGAAACATGCTACACGTAAAAACACAAAAGGGGCTATGATCTAACTGAAAAGGCTGATAAATAATGCAGTGGTGCTGCTGTTATGTTTTTATCCATTGATCTGAAATGGACTGTAAAGTCTAATCCCAGATGATTGGAATGCATTTTAATGAGCTCATTGTTCAATGTGGCATAATGCTCTGTCGGTGTAGAAGTTTTCTTTGAGGTGGAAAAAACCCCCTCCACGTAATTACTTTGATTAGCCAAGATGCATCACATGGTCAAGTAAGAGCAACAGCATAACCGTAAGCAGGGTTGGTTAAATTAGGCAGCATGTCTCCAGCTCTGAGAACACATCCTGTCAAAACACCACAGAGCTTAACTCTAACTTTATGTAACAGTGAGCTGTATGGATAGGAGTTTTCTAGGGAGATAAAAAACAGACGGGATACAGGGTGTTAAACCTAAACTATGAAACTGATTTAGGAAAGCTGCCAGTTTGGTAAATGAGGATAGCACTGACATCTGGAAGCTGTACATATACACAGTATGAACTGATTTTTTTTTATTTTTTTTTTACTTCAGAAGATTTACGATTTCTCTTACAGAACTCTAAGAAATGAACGTCACAGATTGAAACACTAAACGCACACACAGTTTAAAAAAACCTAAAACTTGGAACTCATTTCCATAGTTGTCACACTCCTCATTACAATAGCTCTCGAACAGGGTGAGGAACGCACAGTGGCAATCTCGTCACTTTGGTGCTTTTGAGCAGCCGATCCATCCGTGCTACCCACAGGAACGTAGGAGCGCATAGGCTGCGTTCTCGTCATCGAATCAGCTTTATTTGCATCCTCATTAGACGGTGGGGACTAATTAGTGTGAGAATTTATGGCAAAAGAAAATTCAATTTAATTACAGTCACTTGAATGGATGATGCCTTAATCTTATTTTTGCAAAGTGGATGAAAAGGAATTTTTTTGATCTGCTTGGCAGCATTGGTGCACTGGTGAATATTGAAATACAACGTAGTACAGTACAAGAGTCACTCACACATTTACACACACACACACACACACACACATTTAAATCAATAACATGACCTCTGATGAAGCTCAGTTTTCTCGTTTGTTTGTTAAGTTTTATCTGTTATCTTTTTTTGAGTGAATATTTAGTCAGTGTGTGTGTCTTTTTAAAAATCGCCTTTAAAATAAAAAATTAACTACCGGGTGATGAAAATCATAAATTACATATCACACAAATTCAATTAGAAACATTCGTTTTGCGAACATGACATCTACAAATCCGGCCTTTTACCAACAAAGGAAGTGAAATCCTATAATCTACCTCCACATGGGATTATAATTGCTTTGAAAACGGCAGGCTTAGGTGGAGAGCTCATCAGCGCTATGTGATCACTCACATTTTATCACACAGCATGCCCTTCAAGGTAATGAAAGCAACCTTTCTAAAAAACTAGGCAATAACTGCCTGATCATTTAGGTGCCGAGCAGCACTCTCTTCACACCAGTCACCCCCACCACCACCGCTGCCGCCACCACCAACTCTTCATCCTCTTGCCGCCCATTCCCCAGCCCACCCCTCCTTCATCTCCTCGTCTCTATCGGCCCCTCAGACGATTTGTCATGGATCAGATGAGACAATTTGTCATGGATTAGTGCACTTAAATGTCTGTGTGATAGTGGAAGCAGTCACTGGAAAAGCTTAGGAATCCTATTACACTGCGTTTTATGGCCGGCAAGAGGGGAGAAAGGACTGGAGGTTGAACTGGTGCTTTCTATCGCCTGTGCACCATTTCTTGACTTTTTTTTTCTCCCCTCCACACATAATCAGATATTCACTTAGAGGTGAGCTTCACTAATGTGTCAAACTGGAAAAGTAGATGAGCTTCTCTGTGTTCTTTCCTGACTAACCACTTCTAAAATGACCAAATCTCAGGTAACTGTCAAACTTTTTTATTTTTTTGCACAGTACAGTCGCGTTGTACAATCTGTCTACTGATAGATGTGTCACCAGCTGTGACTTTATTTAAAATGCCACTTGCGTCTGTGAATGAATGAATGAATGAAGGTTCACTGCTTCATGTGCCCCCTCGACAAACGTAGTCCGATTCACCTGTGACAGTTCTGCCGTGTCATTGGGATTTATTTACTCAGCGAGCGGTCTTTTTCCATCTGAAGCCTTTAACTGCGTGTGCTCTGGAGTATTTTTCACAATCCTGGAGTGATTAGATGGTAGATTAGATCCTGTTCTTTTCTGATGTTAGATAATTGTGACACACTGAGTGAGCAGGTGCTATCGAGCATGGGCGGCTCACTCCACCAATTATTTTTAAGAATGTGAAGAGCATTAAAATAGACAGGTCTCACATCGCCCAGCTGTCTAGCAGCATACCGAGATACACATCTGTGTCTTATTATCCCATTTTTATCTCAGAGTAGTCCAGTTACATGCAGCACATCCATTCTATTTATACAAAGCATATAGTTACTATATCATACATCACTGCCATCTTTATTCATACAGTAGCTACGTGCGGCTTCCCGATTGCCTCCGGGCTCCTCTAGCCCTTCAGTAGCATCTCACTGAAGTGAAATGGGTTGCTTATGCTAATGGAGCGAAAAGACACAATGCCAGGTAATTGTGATGCAAAAGAGCTACTCCGCCGCATCAGTTAAAACCACTGCAGGGGACAAATGTTACTCATTCAGTGTTTTGTTTGCAGAGGTCTCACTTTGCCCGAGCAACTCATTTATCCAGTGGCAGTCAAATTAGGTTTGTCTTAACTGTGCTACAGGTCTTCTTCTGGTAAGTCATCCCAGTGAGGCTTTTAAATCGTGCATTGCTTTGTACATGTCGTTGTCGTCACTGTCCGGCAAATGTGAACAGACAGCAAACAGAATCTAAAGACAAGTTTCATTCTGTCATCATGTCATCATCACTGTTTTAGCAATGAACTTGAAGCTCATGCAAAGGAAAGGGGCATTTTACTGATTTGTCCCACCCCCTCAGTTCCCCCTCTGATGGTTTGCAGTGTACACAGATAAAAACATTGCTTCTAGTCTGAAGTAATCAATTCTGTTTTCGTTTTATTGAGGGAGCAGCGGTGAGGGAGTTTACCTTTTGAGTGTCTTAAGTAGTTATACTTAAAAATCTTCCTTTAAAGCACATCATGAAAGGCAATGTGAGAATTATTACACAATTTCTGCAGTTTCTTGGTGCTCAATAAAGATTTGTAGGCTCTTTTATCCTATTTTTCTATTTGACAGCATGCAACTGTATTTTAATGTATGAACTCAGTAGACACTTCATTAGGTACACCTAATAAAAGTTGCTGGATGGACTTCTGCCTTCAGAGCTGCTTTAATTCTGTGTGGGATAAATTCAACAAAATGCTGGAAACATGGTCTATTTGGATTTTTGCTATGATAGCATCAAAGAGTTGCTACAGATTTGTCAGCTGCACATCCATGATAGGAATCTCCCATTTCACCAAAGGAGCTCTATTGGATTGAGATCTGGTGACTGTGGATGCCATTTAAGTACAGTGAATTCAATGTCATGTTCAACAAACCAGTTCGAGATGATCTGAGCTTTGTGACACGGTGCTTTATCCTGCTGGATGCAGCCTTTTGAAAATGGGTACACTGTGGTCATAAAGAGTTGGACATGGTCAACAACAATACTCAGGTAGGCTGTGGCGTTTAAGCAATGGGGAGTTGGTCCTAACAGGCCAAGAAAATAATATGCCCTGCACCATTGCACAGTAATGCCAAGAGCACCAGCCTGGATCTTTGATAGGAGGACCTCTGGTTTCTTTTTCTTTATGCCACAGTCTGACGCTACTATCTGAATGTCTCAACAGAAATCAAAACTCATCAGACCTGGCAACATTTTTCCAGTCTTCTGTCCAATTTTGGTGAGTCAGTCTAAATTGTAACCACACTTTCTAAACCCAAGTCTGCTGCTGTAGCAATTCTGCTTCAAGATCCGATGCTAACTGGGTAAAAAGAAAGGTTGCCAGGTTGTACTTTCTGAGATGCTCTTCTCTGTACTTTGGTTCTAACAAACGATTATTTGAGTTAATCTTGCCTTTCTGTCAGTTCAAAACAGTCTGCTCTTTCTCATCTATGTGGTATATGTGTATAATATGCATCAGATATATTCTCAGAGTTCTAATAATGCTGGTTTTGCATCAGGAAATAGCTTAACTACTGTATGCTACTTTCCCTGCACCAGTAAACAAACAAACAAACAAACAGTGTTTGCTACCAGCTAGTGAATGTAGTGAAGGAATTGCCTGCTAAAAAATAAGATATCTTCTTCAGATATTAGAGGAGACCAAAACACAATGAATATTGGACTTCAAGTGGACACGAACACCACTCTGAATGAAACCTATCTTGTTGCCTTTTATATGCACACCTTACTTCTAAACACTCATGCCATATTCATATTTAGACCTTCTGTGTTTCAAAAATTGCTTTCACACTTCTAATAACATGAAATTTCAGTTGCATAGATTCTATTTGTTGCCAGGGAGACTCAGTTTTTCAGTCTAGTCCAGTGAATCGCTCATTCAAGCCCTGACCGTGGGACAAAAATGGATTATGGGGTTTGGAATTATGGAAACAGAAATCTCTTGCTTGAATATGTCCCCACTTGTCAAACGAATGATTGAAAGTCTGTCTAAATTTTCCACCCGGGGTGCTCTGTCAGCATTAGCTGAGGTCTATTTGTCTTGTCTGATGTGTCTGGATGAATCTATGCGACTGCTGGGCCGAGGCACCACCGTATTGTCTTATCACAGCTTTATCTGACAGCAGACGCTCTAATAATGGAAGTTAGGTTGAGATGTCACAGCTAACTATTTATCACCGCTGTACAGAGTAAGACACATGAGATGGACACAGCCAAATGCTTGTATAAACAGACAGGAAATCATATTTTAATCTGCTCCAGCCACCATGTTGTGGAGTTTTCTCGCTATTTCGCATCTCATATTAATATGCCAGTCACTCATACTGTACACAGTAACAATGGTGACAGACTGCTGAAAAAGAAGGAGGAGAATTAGTGTCCATGGGCCCTGTAGTGTATCTTCATTTGCCACAGTATCTGCAGCACATGTCAGGTTCACTGAACATGGCTCAATACCCCAGTGCCTTTTGGCCAGGAGAACCAGAGAATGAAGGATGAGGTGGCAATTGCATGTGTCTGTCTCTAGCCTAATGACCCAGCGGAGCTGCGCATCTCACTCGCTGCCTCATTCTTTTCTTCTGTGCCCTTTCTCTTTGTCCTGCCCCGGACATCCTGTTTTTATTTATTTGCCTGATCTCTTATTATTCTTATACACATTAGTCTTATTCATACAGACGCAGGCTCCCCTATATGTCAGTTTCGTTTGAGGTGTTAGTAAAAAAAACAAAAAAGAAACGAAAAAAAAGCTGTGCTTAGCTCCAATTATCTTAAAATTTGCAGTGTGCATTTGCAAGGAAATAATATTTAGAACCTCAGGCAACCAGGCAGGCTGTGTAGGATTTTTCTCCTCCTCGTCTCACATCCCAGAGGTTTAAGTGGTTTGAGGAACTGAGCTTTTTCCAACAAAAAAGACCTTTTGACCTGCTTTCTGTAAGTTCTGTGAGTTGAGTTTAAATGAGGATTAATGCCTGCTCCGAGGAACTTTTTCAGCCTTCTCCCAAAAGGCATCAACAAAAGTATGAGGTTGCCATACATGTGTATAAAAGAAGAGTGTTATTGGAACCGAGCTAATAGAACGGAATACCTTTGCATGCTCTCTTTGATCATAACATCTTTTTCCCATCCTTGTGGATTTCAGCCCTCTCCGAGGCATACACCGCGAGGCACACATGCATGCTAAATAAAGAGAGCTGGAACAGTACCGATGCAAAACAGTTTCCCTCACCTCATCTTTTATGATAATACAATTTTTTTTCCCTCCATGTCCTTGTGGAGTCCACATCAAGGCCTGTGAGCTTAAGCTCCTTCGTGAAAGACAAACAAAAACATCAACTGTTATGCTGCAGATGAGTTTTTGTGGGATATTCAAGCTAAGATCGGGTTCAAAGTTATTTCCTCGCTTCTATCTACACAGAGGATGCACGTCTGTATTAAGGATTTAGTGCACAGGTATACTGTGCAGGTCAATGTATAGACCTAAGGTTAATGACAAAAAACAATGTAGCAGCTGTATTAGATACCCTGGTTTGATGCAGTTAATGCTCTACCTGATTCATGCTGTATACACGATTTCCTTTGACAAGCTAACTGCTGCGTTATTTCTCCTAAGCCATTTTGTATTTCAGCCATTTATGTCCCACATTCGTGTATATGTGGGTGACTTGGCATAAGCATGCAATGAAAATTCTACTCATAGCTGAGCCAATGTTCTCTGCTCTTGTCAAGAAAAAAAAGGGCTTTAGTTTCACTCTCAGCAGATCCAAAGAATCACCATATCTGTGTGGTGTTTTGCTGAACAGAGAAGGAGAACCTCTGGCTAACATACTGTATTTTACCTTTTAGTGCTACATTCCACCTCTTCCCTCATCTTACGGAGTACAGCCCTTGCATAGAGCTACGCTCATATCTCAAAACAACTCCCCCTCTTCTCTGGGGTGCAATCAAAGCATCGGTTTTTGATTTAGCTGAATAAAATACAGAAATGTTTTGTGATACAGTCAGTGGAGTGAAAAGAACTTGTCTGGCTTGATGCTACATTTTGCTTTTTTTTTTTTTTGCAGAATGCATGTCAGGCAGAGAGCTGGCAGAAAGGGATAAAACTAGCCTATTCAATCACGATCTTAAGCCGTTTTCACACATGAAAGAGAGAATCAAGCCTGGGCTTTGTCCGAAATTGCCCTTTCTCAGATGTAGCACGCAACAGGAGAGTCTCTATGTCAGATACGTTCATACTGGAAAACTACTGTTTGGTTTAAGCCAAGGGGTAGAGCCTGGGTAGAGCGTGAAAGAGGTACCAGGCGACAACCTCTGGGGCTTAAAAAAGAAGCCATGGCCAGTTGAAAAGCTCTAAAAGCAATTCGGTCTCCATATGGCAATGTCTGGTATGTTAAAATGCACAACTTTAATGCAGAAATGAAAAGTTTACTGCCTGGTTTAAAAATGCATTTGGTCTCTATTGCTAATTTTGTAGCTTCACATCAATTTAAATAGTGTTAAGGGTTAAATATATGTTTTACTAGGGCTGTGCACACCTGTATTGATATTTCGAGAGTGACACATGCAGCTGTAGCCAGTAGCTGTCTACTGTCTCTCTCTATGCTGGAACCATGTTTGTGATCTTAGAGCCTTTTGGAGCATTTTAATGCAATTATCTAAAAACGAATTTATTGTACTAATGCAAATGCAAGTTGTTTAAATCTTTGTTAGAATAAACACACTGTAGTAAGTGTAAGTTGTACTAAACCAGGGGTCGGCAACCCTGGGCACGCGTGCCACAGCTGGCACGCGAAGGGTTAACTGATGGCACGCTCGGTGGGCCGATGATTTTTTTTTTTTTTTTTTTTTTTGTAGCGGTATAAACAATGAAAGGTGGTGGATTGGCCAGATTCTGGCCAGTGTGTAAAAATAACTCCGTTGTTTGGTGGTGGCTATGGTGGAGCTTCCACTGATTCAGTAACATTAGCAAGTGGTGGAGGCCAGCAGGTGGATGAGGGAAAGGGGAGGCAGGAGGAGCAGAGACCCGAGGCAGCACCGGTCCGAGTGTCAGGTGAACTGAACTTCAGGTAAGAAGTTATGACC
This sequence comes from Oreochromis niloticus, assembly GCF_001858045.2. Taxonomy (NCBI): domain Eukaryota; kingdom Metazoa; phylum Chordata; class Actinopteri; order Cichliformes; family Cichlidae; genus Oreochromis; species Oreochromis niloticus. The sequence goes on from NC_031970.2 coordinate 29,690,519, forward strand.
TGCAGTCTATATGGGTCAGATATAAACCAAGTTTAGGTGGAGTTTATTTTCGTTGTGCTGACTTTTTACAGTCAGTTACAATAACTCGTACTGCGTGCTAGCTAGCATGACGGAGTTTTCATCAGCATTGTTGTAGTGAACTTTATTTTATTCATAAGGTTAGTTAGTAGAGTTGCCAACCGTCCCGTAAAAAGACGGAATCGTCTCGTATTCAGAGAAAATATTACGCGTTTCGTATTGAGCTTAAAAGGAACGCAGTTTGTCCCGGACTTCAGCTACAATGGAAAAAGACACAAAGCTGGAGTTAATCTGCACAGCTGCCTCTTCTTCTCTCATTCTCTCCCCCTCCTGTTGCTACTTCAATCATGAAACTGATCAATGATCAGCTGATCGGCTTTTCTGGCGCAAGTCCGTCTCTCTTGTTTGAGGGGGGATGTTGTTAGCTTTCCACATTCCGACACTTCAAAAGCTTCAGGAGCTTTCCGCTCAGCACAGCATCAGCACCACGGAAATACACGGATACATCCGTAGACTCGAGACAGAATTCCCAATGCGTTTTTGGGACTTTCAGGTGTATGGACCAATGTTTTATTTTCTGATCAAACCAGAAATCTTTAATGAGCAGCTAGATTTGTCTCCCATTAAATGGCTGAGTTAATGCCAGTTAATGCAACATCGAAGCAGCTGGAATCCACAGCTGTGCGTGTTCATGGAGCTGCATTTTCACAGGCCGGACATCACTACCTGACAAGTTTAACTGTCTTCAGAACATTGCAGAGGCCTTATTGACAGTACTTGGCTCTACATATCTGTGTGAGCAGATTTTCTCTCACATGAAGAGTGTCTTAGCCGCTCGGAGACCTGTGTCTCTGAGTGGGAGACCAGAGATCACATTAACATGTGTATCCCTGTATTAACAAACATGCCATATTGGCCCAGTTTATTTTTCTTATCATTGTTGTGAGGAGACCATAAATAGCATTTGTATTTTCTGTTGTACAGTTCATTTGCTGCCATGGAGTTCTTGTTATTGATAAAAAGTCTTTTTTTTGTTTCGAAATAGCTGATAACTACTCGCTGATAGCTGCCAACATCTGATAGCTGCCAACATCTGTGAACAAATATAATTCTATAAAGTGGTTCTATATAGTGTGTAACTGTTAATATAGAGCGTTATTAAATTTATTGCTAATGCAATCATATGGCACACTGACTTCTGAGGAAATTTTAGATGGCACTCGCCATCAGAAAGGTTGCCTACCCCTGTACTAAACCTTTGATAGGCAAACGTGTGGAAGGACCATGAACCTAAGCAACACTTCTGTGCATTATTCTTCCAACTGGCTGCATATTGGATAAGTTCACATCTTGTTAGCATTATGATATTTCTTTGCATGACTGAGAATAACCTTAGTATGAAACATGGCTTAAGCAGGGGATGCTGCTTTTAACAGTTTGTTGGGGTGGTGATGAGCTGTGCACGTGCTGGCAGGGCAGTCACGCCAGACTGTGTCTCTGTGCAGCAGAATGTTGCTATAGTGATGTTATTACAATTTTGGATGTTTCACATGAGAGGGCAGACAGCGTTTTTTTTCTAAACTGTTCAGCAAATGAGAAATGTCACCCAAAGCACCAGCGAGGGCAGGATTAAGGGAGTACAAATCCAAAGAGCTATAACTATTTGTTACACTGGCATAATGCAGTTGGTGGTATATACCAAAGGGTAGATGAGTAAATGCTAAAAGTGCGGTGGTAAAGAAATACTTAGTGAAGGCAAAGGAAAGGAAATGTGTGAAAGGAAGCCTCTGAACAAGGAATTAGTTGGTTGAGATGGAAACAGAAAATATATCCTTTCCATTCAGCACCCTTTGACTTGCAATAAGGTTTCACAACCTTGAACCTTCTGTTTGTTAGTGCCCTAGTCTGATGACATCTAGGTGTTAAGACGTGTGTCATACAGCTTCCAGTTCTATCAAATGCTGTTACCTTTTGTGCAGTGTTGGTCAAGTTACTTGAAAAAAGTAATCAGTAACTAATTACTGATTACTTCCCCCAAAAAGTAAAGTCCCGTTACTTTACTGATTACTTATTTTCAAAAGTAATTAATTACTTAGTTACTTAGTTACTTTTTAAAACGATTTACAACCTGAATAGGTGATAAAGCGATAGATCTTTCAGCCCAATTCTACTTTTTCTGCATAATCCATCATACAAAATGTAATCAAATGGAAAAGTCTCTTTTTAAAACTTGTTTTATTAGTTTTAATCTTTTAACTTTATGCATCAAGCAAAAATTGAATTATATGCAACATTCTCTGACTGGAGGAAATTTGTTTAACATTTAAACCTATTTTCTGCATATTCAGCATATAAAATAAAAAAATGTTTTGTGTTTACACTCACTCTTTCAAATAGATGCAAGTAAAACGCAGCAAAAAATAAATAAAATCAAAGACTCAGCGGCACTAAGTCCTGTCCTGTTTAGTGGGAGTGGGGCTGTAGCGGTCATGTCGATGGGGGGATCCGGGGGTTTCTCTGTGAATTTGACATTCCTGTGGCGGTTTGCTGGGTGCTTGCTCACATTTTAAGTTTAGTTTTTCGCTGTAGAAAGAAGTTTTCTTCCCATGCAGAGTGTACCGCGGACGCTAATGCTTTTGTCCCTTCTTACAGAATAAAACTTGAAGTAATGTAAGTACTTCCAAGCTTTAAACGCTGCATGGTCATACTGTCTCCCGCACTCCATATTATCCATTGTTGATCTACACACGTCTGCTGCTGCCACGGACGTCACAGGTGCTTACATCGTTCTCATGAGATACTCTCACAAACAAAATCACGATGGTTTAGTAACGCAGTAATAATAATAATAATAATAATGGATTGCATTTATATAGCGCTTTTTCAAGACCCTCAAAGCACTTTACAATTCCACTATTCATTCACTCTCACATTCACACACTGGTCGAGGCAGCTACAGTTGTAGCCACAGCTGCCCTGGGGCAGACTGACAGAAATGAGGCTGCCATATCGCGCCATCGGCCCCTCTGGCCATCGCAGTAGGTTGAAGTGTCTTGCCCAAGGACACAACGACCGAGACTATCCGAGCCGGGGCTCGAACCAGCAACCTTCTGATTAGAAGACGAACTGGCAACTCTTGAGCCACGATCGTAATGCAGCATGCTTACGGGAAAGTAATAGTAATTACTTTTATTGCAATAGTAATCCCTCACATTACTCGTTACTTGAAAAAAGTAATCGGATTACAGTAATGTGTCACTGCCCATCTCTATATAATATATATATATATATAAATATGTGTATGTGTGTGTACTAGTAATCTATGATCCAGTTAATTCTGAAAATAATTGAACCTATAAAAATATGAAAAATAGTATTTTATTGAGATTCTTTACTAGACACAAATAAAACACTAGAAGGAATAGTGGAGAGGTTAACACCAAAGAAACAAAATGTAAAGAATTAAAATAAATGTATCGGTCAATAGAAAAATTTAACAACCTTAGTCATTTAAAGTGGATGCACATTTTAAGTTAGCTCCAAAGTGTGTGTGATAAATGTATCATCTACCAGTACCGGTGTAGGAAAAACACACCTGGAATTAACTTGAGTCCCACTTCAGCACTGAATCAATGAGGGGAGATTTTGTGGATCTGGAGGAGATGAAAGCTCCACAGTTGAACCTATCAGGTGTTATCCAATGACAGCGACAGAAAGTAGGGGGACCTCTTTCATTCTTTCTAGCCAAAGGTGCACTGTGCTAATGTTAGCGATACTGATGGCATTCACAATGGAATACAAGTTTCTAGTAAGGCGTTGCAAGCTTTTGTGAACACACCTACAACTTGAATGTAATAGGGAATGATTGCAGACTTCATAGGTCCCCTTGAGGTGCCACAGCTCTCTCTGCCAGGACTCTTAAACTACACCGGACAGCTGCAATAAAACCACCTATAGAATCATTTATATGTAAGGGATTGTGTAACCTAGGAATGTGGCTCTCATGTGTACTCGACATGTGAAAGATAGAAATCAAAATAAGAGGCAGGAGTTGTAGGTTTAATATTGATAACAGTGTGAAACATTTAGGAAGCACGAGGGAATGACTCAGTAATTGTGTTAAATTCTTATTGCTACCTAGGCAGAATGCTTTCCCTCGTGCTTTGAGGTTGGATACAAGAGTGAATTAAAATTCATGTGGATGTGCGGCTCTTGTTCACGAGTGCCAGCTGGAGGAGGCAACGATGTATTTGAACAGAAAATTCTGACAGTCAATTTCACGTCCCTATCCAAAGACTACACTACCATCGATCATCATTTACCACTTACCTGTTACACGTCGTTCGCCGCAAGATCCCAGCTGCCATCTTAAAACATTTTCCTCTGGACATTTGCATGGCTGCACTCACCTCTTTGTGTTTGCCTGTGTTTGTTTGTGAGAGAGAGTGGGATAAGAAAATGAGCTTATGTGTATGCAAAAGAACAAGGTAGGATGCGTCTGGCTGAGCCAGCAAACCAGCTTGCTGTAGCGCTCTTGCTGAACCCCGGCCAGACAGATGGCATCCATTTGATCAGGGAGATACTGTAATGGTGGGCCAGGAGCAGCTAAGAGAGGCTGTTATAGGGTCTTCACGAGCAGGCCGCACTCCCCATCTGCCAGACGGTGAAGACTTTAACCTTTTTTAAAAGCATTCCTTATTTTGCCCTGCCGCTTCACTGATGGGTTTGCTGAGGAGCCAGATCATTGTCTCAGAGCATATAAATGCATATTCATCTTAGTTTCATATGAACAGACCTGTACACATGGATAGATGTAGGTGTTTTTAAATATTTTGTTTTTGCTTTTTCCCATTTAAAGAGAAAATTCACCAGTATAGCCACAGTTGTAATTGCTAAATTACTTTTAAAGAAAGTATGAAGTATCGTGTCAAAGTAAGACGTCGGCGTTGGGCAGCTTTATAAAACAAGCTGGCTTTGACAATTTCCCCACCATTCCACCCACCCACCCACCCACACACACACACACACACACACACACACTCACCCACCCACACACACACACACACACACACACACACACACACACACACACCGGAGGGAAGTAATCATTAAAAAAAACCCACACTATGCACTTAAAAAGAAATCACATTAATTGCAGCACCTTTTGTTGCTACTTTCTACGCTGTTATTATGTGATATGAGATGAAAGGCAACATCTTAAGCACACTGCATTTAATTTTTTATCATAAAGGCTCTAATGCTCTTCTCTTCTCCCAAGGTATTTGTGACAGGGCGGAAATATTTTCAGGATCACATCTGTCCCCTTATCTTGTCACACTTGCAAATTCATTTTTTAAAAGGTTAGACGTTAATAGCAAGAATCCCCGCCTCCCCACTCCTCCTCCTCTCACCCGCCTCTCAGAATCAGGATTACACATTTCACCCTGAGCAATAGACAGAAACTAATCCAAGGTCCATGTGAGATACAAGTCCAGTGCCCGCCGTGTGGCTGACAGTTTTGCAAGATCAACTTTTGATATTCGGCATTTAACAGGCTACAGTAAATATCCAGCTTCAGTTAAGCACTAAACCCTGCACAGATGTACCCACCCACACACTTGCTTATTGCACTACCTGCGTGCTTGAATAAAGGCACAGAACCACACAAACATACAGACATATGCTCAAAGCATCTCCTACCACACACACACACACACACACACACACACACACACACACACACAAAAAGCCAAACAGATGTTTCATCGTAATCCCGATGAAAAACTATATTGTGCGACTTTGAGTACTGCAAAATGTTAAATAGCGAGACATGCACTAGGCCTATCACAGTAAGTGTGATAAGTATCCCATTAAGTTCCCTATGGCCTGCACATTCTCTCTGAATCAGTAGATCCTAAGTGGAGAGATTAATATTTAATACCACTGGCAGAGTGCTACAGACACTTCCTGGATGATTGCATCAAACTTGCAGTAGGTTTGACGGTATCAAACTAACCCTTTGACTTTCATTTTGCAAGAATTTGTTTATTCAAAGCTTGAGATAAATTAATAATCAAAATTGCTGCAGTGCTTTGCCAGTTCACAACTGCACACACATACGTATGGTATTCACAATGACAGAAAATACATTTGTGCTCAGGGTGGTACAAAGTGAGGCTCCAAATGCAGACGTGAGAAACTAAGTGCAAAACTAAAGACAAGCTTCAAACACAAAGCTGATCGAGTGAGAAAGACATGTTTGAGACAAACGGCATGATGGCACGGGGAGGAAAGTCAAAAAGCACAGGTGTGGAGCACATGGTATACACACAGACAGTCAGACAATGACAGAGGGAAACACTGAATCATATATGCTCAGGGGTGATTGGGAAGCAAGATACAAGTGGAAATAGTTAAGGAATCGCAGGCGGGAGGGACAACAAGAAAACCTGCATGAGAAGAGCAATTAAAACAAAACTGAGACACAAAGCAGACATGGAGAAAAAACTGAGCATTAAAAACAGGAACCAACACTCTAATACTTCCAACAATTGCCAACACTTTAGGCCAGTTGCAAAACAAACACTCAATAGCCTGCTTCAATAACCTTACCTTCACCAATATTCACAGACTCAGACATGAATAAAAAGTAGGGCCATGCTCATAGGGAATATTACCAATGATGGAAATGTGTATAAAAACAGTTTAAAACATAATAAATTTTTTTCATTTAAGTCTTTTTCATTAGGATAGAAATAGAATAGAAAACCACATGAACATTGTTGGCACTTTTCCACTGGCAGCTTTCCTTTTTTTTGCAATCTTAATAATTGAAGCAGTATCAAATACACCCTCGGTGTTTAAATATGTGTAACTACTGTTCACTCTGTTTAAATGAAACTGAGACAGGACTGCACTTTTAAGAGCCAGGAGGGAATTTGCTCAGCATTTATCACACGTATTCAATTCATTAGCAGCTCACACTTTTTTATATGGGGGATCGCAGTTTTTTAGATCTGAATTTTACCATCAAGATCTTAGCCTTATTAATAAATTACCAAAATGCAATAATGCGGCGCACTGAACCAAAAGATCTGTTGAGTCACTCATCGCCAGGTTTCGAGTCCTTGTGTGTGTGTGGGGGGGTTTTTTTGTGTGTGTTTTTGGTTTTGTCGATCGTTTGCATGACATTTTTGTGGGGATGCTTGCGTTTCAAGTGGTAAACCAAATTCTCTCTTCTTTTTTGCCGCTCACCCGGTATATTTATGCTTAGAGCAGCACGTAACACTTCCATATCAAAAAGGAATTAAAGTGTCAAGCACTTTCCCATTCTTGATTTTTAGATTAAAAGCTGTTCACAGGATGTACAAGCCTGTATTAGCGGAACGACTTGAATTTTGTCGCCTGCGTTTGTCGGAGACCCCGTCGTTCGGTAACATGCTGATTAAGATTAAAGTGTGCTTTGTCTCCTCTGCAAATAGAAAGCTCCCTGCACAAGCCTTTTACAGCAGAGAGTAGATGTCAGTCAATATACAGCAATAGAAGTCATGTTTTCTGCTGTGAATACAGCCGTAAGCGCTAGGCTAGGGAACTGTATGTGAGTTTGAAACAGGAGCGAACACTGGGCCAGCATTATTCACAGAGTTGCACAAACGATTGGGGAGTGGGGGCTGTCAGCCTGTGTGTTTAGGCCGCCCATTCACACCAGTTTGCTGGTCTAAATCCAATTCATCAGCTCTTAATGGACTGCACAAATTGTCTCTCTAGGATCTTAACTCAAGGAGTGGATGGACTAAGCGAGGCTAGAGTGGAAACATGCGGCGCACAGCACAGGAGCTCAGAGGCTGTGCAGCAGATCATTAACATGTGAGAACATCAAAGTTTGCGTGTTTTTATGTCAATTAAAATGTTTTTTCCCTAAAGAGAGAAGGGCACCTCAGTTAGATTTAGGCTCCTAAATCAGATGGGATTCTGGGGAAAGTCTTCAGTTCACTCTATTTGCTAAACAAGTAGCGTTGCTGGTTTAGTATGAGCTTTCATGTTGGTGCCAGAGGTGTGTCTGCATTGTTCTCCACCTCTGATTCTGTGCATTTGGCCCATTTTTGCATTGTTAAGACACTTTGTGAGAGCCGTACAAATGTGCGCAAATGTGGTGCTTGAGAAGCTTCGACGTCACTGCCCACATTTTCAGCGCACGTGCAACTGAAATTATAGGTGCGCGTGCGAATCTCTCAAAGAGCAATTTTCAGCGGCCAGAGGCTTCGTCTGTGAGTGTTGCATTGGAGATTTGAGAGCTGTCCTTTCTCCTGAAATCCTTTTGCTCCCCCTCCACTTCCCTGCATTTTTAACATGATCACAAGGGCTCAAGAGCAGCGGCAGCAACAACACCGGTAAATTGTCACTCATTTAGTCTGGGGCAGCAGCACTTATTGGGCACTCTTTCAGCTCCATCAGATCTTTGATCCCATTTGTGAATGATGTGTGTTTATGTCTGCGTGTATCGGTACATGCCAGCAAATAAACTGTGTTTCTCACAAAGGAAATCCAGGAGTCTCCCGAAAGATGGATATCGAAGCTTTTAAACGGGACCATTTACTTTGGATTTTTTTTTTTTTTTTTTACTGCAAAACTTACCTTTAACTCTTTCGCCCCCACAGTGTTTCTTTCACTCTTTTTTTTTTGTTTTAACTTTTTTGTTTCACAGTTCAGTTTGTTTGCACCAGCTGTCAAATTACCATCCCTTCGCTACAGCCGATTACTTAGTACACTTTAGGAAGAAGGCTAACACAGGTGGTAGGCCATCGCGCTTGCTTGTGCTTTCCCGTGTGCATTTTAAAGGGAAAGGAGAGTGGGAGAGAATGAACCCATCTGCACCAAAATGACTCATCGGTCCCTTTCAAAATCCAGATTTCAGCACCTTTCACAGCTCAGCTTCCTCTAATATTGGATGCAAAGCTTAGCTCGTATGTTCCACACTTACACGTTCACTGTTTTAGGAACTTAATATGAAGCATCAGCAATACTGAAACATATTGTAGGATGACTGAAAGTATTCAACTATCTTTTTTTTAAACAGACACATATGATTATATCATAGCCGAGTTCTGTCAGTAGCAAAGAAATAAAAGCCTAGTCATTAAAATTAAACTCGTATATCATTTGTGATTTCATCTTTCTTGTGCAGGCACTTTCCAGCCATAAATATTTCTCTATTTTGTTGGTGCTTGCTTCGCGCATCCGATGTTTTCCGCCACCATCGCTGGATTATTGTGTGCTTCTGTGTTTAGTTTTATCTCTGGTGTTACTTTTTGTCATTGGTGTAGTATTTTCTACAAGCTTGCCCGTGTGTGCCCTTTTAATATTCAGTGTGATATGTGTTTTAAGCCATGTGTATTACATTTTTAAAACCCCCATTTAAAAATGAAAATATATTAGCATGGATGCAGACCACGTTGGTAGAATTAGCCTAGGATGTGGGAGTTCTTCTCTTAAAGTGATGGGTTGAGTGACTCTTATCCTCACTCTTCTCTTCTCTGCACTCTTGCATGCAGCTCTCCTGACCTTGCTTCACACGCTGCTTGGCAGGAACACTTTAAGTTTTCGCTCCATCCATCAGAATACTCTTTCTCCCTCTCTCACACCTTTGTGTTCTTCATCCCTGACATAACTAGGGGTGGGGGGTGGGGGAGATACTTCATGATTTTTTAATATCTACCACATCTTGGGCCTCCATGGTCAAGTGTTTTGTGTGATCAATGTCTCCCAGACTCTACATCACCCTTTAATCAGGATATCATCTCCCCACTCGAGGGGTTGCTGAGACAGGTGTTCTTTCTTCTTTTTCACTTTCCCTCTATCACCTTTTGTCTTGCACTTTTCTCTGCACCTCTCGCTTTCCCTGAAGTGTGAGCGTGTTATTTAAGCTATCCCAGCGAGAGATTTCCCCGGGTCAAAAGGGAGAGAGAGAGAAGGCGCAAGGTGTGAAAAAAGATAGCTTTGACTCAGAGGTCAGTGATGCGATGAAGGGTGGAGGGTTATCCCCGGGCAATGCAAACAAATTGAGCACAGCAAATCATTTGCAAAAAATAGAGATCTTTTTGTCAAATCACAGCTTTCTGTTTTACCCCTGCGGATGTGTTTTTCATTCTGATATCCACCCTGACTCAGAATCTGACACCTGTGAAAGAGGCATATGGCTTGGGATGCTAAAGTTAAGAACACAAGCATGATATTTTAGCTTATGTTCACGCTATGCTGCTACGACACCTCATTTAGAGGTGCAAGGCTGTCGTATTAGCTTTTCACCAGCAATTCAGCGGGACAGAAAACAAACAAAACTAAAAGGCCTTTGTAGATTTTTGGCTTCTTGTTTCTCCTGACGTGGTCGCTTTGAGCTAAACGCTGTCATTTTTAAGGATCAGAGTGCACACAGTATTGTCTGTGAGGTCTTTTCCAGGTATCTTAGAGCTTTATTGTGTGTTGGATTAAAAATGGTCACCAGATCAGACGGATGCTGGAGCCAGGCCTGAACCCACACTGCAAGGGTCATGGTTCACTCTATTATTCATTAGCCTCTGTGCTAAAGCTGGGGAATGTTAGGAAAGAAATGAGAAGGAGAGAAACTGAGAGATGCATTTTGAAAGGAGTTCCCCTGTCTGTACTCGCACTCCCACCGAGACTGCTGCCAAAAGTTGCTCTTCTCTGCTCTCCAACTCTCCTGTGGTTAAGAAACAAAGGATGGAGGTAAAAATAAATGAAGGACCAGCAGGAAAAAAAGAGACAGTTGAAGCACTATCCCCTTGTCTAGCCACTAGCTAAAAGACCCCTTCTCTGTATTAAGTTGTCTCTCATGCATATTCAACTGAGATATGAAACAAAAATAAAAAGATGTCTTTAATGTCTCCAAATATGCCACCTTGATGACTGCAGGTCAACCAGTGGCCAAGATGAGAAGAGTTTCCAGGAGTAGAAAGAAATTTCACTGGAACTGTGCCCCCCTGAAATACAAGTCTTCCCCTATCACAAGCAGCAGCAGTACCATACCAGCCATGGGGTCATCTCACAACTTTAAAAAAAGCATGTACCTGTTAGTCTCTGTAAAAGACATAAAAAGAAGTGAAAACACATTTTTTCCTCCCAATCTCCAAACTCAAAGATTGAGTGAACGCAGAAGAACGTCACACTTTCCAGTCCATGCAGGTCCCAAGCTCTTGTTGCACTTTTTTTCAGCACTCTGTTTTGTTCTCCCTGTGGAGCATACACTGTTTCGGCTTGTTTTTTTTTTCTTCCTATGTCAGCACAGGCTTAGCAATGGCCATCGGTAAAGATATCAATGAACAATGACCTGCACTATCCAGCCTCTCTAGAAATCCTGATGTCCTGACTTCCCCGGGGAATGTTTCAGGAAAGGAGCATGAGAGTTGAAATCTATAACTGAACACATATCACTTTCTTTTCCCCAGCTGACCGCGCTATCTTTCCTATCCCATCAACACACAGACACACACTTACCTCTGCAGAACAATGAGAGGATTCTGTGACCCCCATTGTACAAAAAGAGAACTTTTTATTGTTTTTTTTTAATAGCAGCATACAGTATCAGCAGAATTACTTCGGCTTGTATTCAACACTGCAGCAGCCTTGCTAGAGTGTGTCAAGCCCAGAGGGGTTTATAGCTTTGATCTAACGCACAATACCCTGTGAGTGAGGGGGGAAATTGTGCATACATGCACACACATCCATACACAAATTAGCGCACTGCTCCCTCTAAATTCTCCTATAAACACATATACCTCCATACACACAAAAGCTATCACACAGAAAAACACACATACACATGCACGCACACACACAAATCCCCTTTGATATAGTTCCAGGCTTTTAGTGGATGATTAGGAGAGGCGACCGAACTAAGGTCTAGAGTGATAGGAGGAAGCAGGAGCCTGCTGCTCTTTAGTTAGAGGAAACCAATACTCTGTCTGTAGATAGAGGGGTAATTATGCTCAAGGGTTGAGGAGAGAGAGGGCTGAGCATTTTGGAGTAGGAACCAATGAGAGGAGGAGGAGGAGGACAGGGTTGAGGAACACTTTGCTGGAGGGCTGATTTCAGATGTGCTTACCGCGTCACCCTCACAGACAGCAATTAAAAATTCTCCAGAGGAATTTTAGTCTGTGTTTATTGTTAGCGTGTCTGTGCATGTGTGTGTGCATGTGTTGCATATGTGCATTTGCATTACGGTGCAGGGTGCGGTTGTGCGTGGTTTTATCTAGTGCTGCATAAATGCAGTCGAGACTGTGACACGTGCATATATGTGTGTTAGAGGGCAAACTCCTGTTTCCACTCAAACACTTGGTGGTCTAAGAGCTGTAAAATATTAATGCGCTTCTTCTCTTAATGATTCATAAATTGTATTCCAATACTTGCACTCTGCTTCTCCTCTTGGCTTGGTTAAGAAGGGAAAAATATATATATAAGAGCGAGTAAGAGACAAGTGTGGAGTGAAGTCTGGAGAATGCGGTGAAAATGAAGTTTTTCCTCCCTCATCCCACACTTCAGCATGCTGCATGCAAGTGCTAAGGGATCATAATGTCAGTAAATAGTATTCATAAACAAATGCTTTCCAAGGGAATGTGTTTATGCATTCATAGCAACACCGAACTGTGCTGTGTATTTTGCTAGAAAAACTGCTGCAGACTGCCTGTGACACCTTACAAAATATCAGCTTTAGCTGACAGGAAACAAGGGATTGCTTTATTTACTTTTATAAACCCGCCATTATCAAAAGAAAGTCCAGGTTTTTTTTTTCACTTCCTCCTCACAGTGAGATATAGCAAGGCCCCATTTTTAATGACGGCTAATCTTAAAGAAAACAGATTCGCATTATGTTTCTTTTATTTATTTATCACCCAGCATCGATCGGAGCTCCAGAATCACCACTTGGGACTAAATGAAAAGAAAATGAGCTTCTCACTCTGTGCCTTCTTTATCTGCACCTTTTCCTAATCCCCTGCTTTACACCTTCCTCGCTTTTGATTCAATAGCACTTTATAAGATAACAACATTAATATTAGGATAGGAGAACATTTTCACTTGGAAGAAACTGCCTGCTTAGATGCTCTTTCTCACTGCCTTTAACTCTTCCAGACAGGGGCAAAACTGGCTCATTTGCAGGAGCAGCTGGATGCCTGATTGCGATAACAGGTGAAGTAATAAAACCTGCAGTGTATTAGAATACTGACTGGCTGATGCGTTTCCACTCAGTGAGAGAGTATAGTTGTGTTTTAAATGAGCTTTAACATGATGTCCCTCACATGTACACTTAATGAGGGGTAAAGTGCTACAGCTTTTGTAGCAGGTGGGTCACCATTGCAAAATTAGAGGAATCAAACAAAAATAAATTCATAAATAAGAGACAGTGACAGATACTGTGATGTGCTTTATTTGTCTTTATCTTACACAAGTACTTTCAGTTGAAATTTCAAATACACCATGTGCCACATACAAGCTTAAATAGGCCCGACCAGTGAAGCTCCCACCCTTTTTTTTTTTTACTGTGGAACCATTATAAAAACCATACATTTCTATATCAGATAGTGAAAAAAACTGTAATTTAATTTTTATTTATTTTGGTGTAGTATGAGTGACCATGGGGAAGGTCTTGATCAGTAGGAAAAGCTGTTAAACTTATGAAAGTACTGTTAAACATCCATTCCTCTTCCCGTCACATTTTCCAAAGCAGTTAAGTGGGCCAAATTGGAGACTTTATCAGGCCCATTCTGGCCCCTGCGCATTATGTTTGACACCACCGCCTTAAGCTCAGTGTTCTGAGCACCTTGGTGTTTTGAAAATGAATATAATAAGCTAGGAGTGGATCTAATCGAGAAACTGAGGGACACTGCAAACTCATAACATAGTGACTTTTGACAGTCACAAGGTGGCCTATCCTGAACCACATTCTACTTTAGCATCTCTTATGAGTCTCACTGGGACCAAATGTTACAGGAAGGAAAACAGAGATTTTTCTTGCAACCAGAAGTTTTGCCCCTTGTGAGAAAGCTTGCAGGTTGAAGGCACTTCTACACTAGCTTAACCTTTTAGACCTTTAAGCTATGGCCATCTGTTATAAACAGTCTGTCACTCTCTCTTTCCCACATGAGGAATTGCACGTACATACAGCTGGAATATTCTATGTTGCTTTCATGAATAAAGAATACACAGAGTCAGTCATTTACGCACTCTGTGACATCTCAAATATAGGAAAGACACATTAATAATCACAAGTTTACAAAAGCGACAATAACCGAAAAATCAGTCAAAAGATGTACAAGATTCAGTCAATAAGCCAGGATCAAGCGGCTTTTAAATCAGACCCCCAAACTTAATGACTACAGCAAAGGTCACTTCCTCTGAGAATTTATTGAAATGACTGGGTCTAGATTTCTTAGTGACAGGAGCCTTTTTATTTCCCCCCTCTCTGCCTGAACCTACGCTGACCACTGACTAATGAAGATTGATCCAGTATATTATAGACATAACGACTTTCAGGAGCTACTAAATCCTCTCAGCGGGGTTGTACAGACAGACAAGGAGATGAAAAGACGAACTGAAAAGTAAAGGAAGAAAAGGGAAGAAAGTGGTGGAAAAGTGCTGCCCTTCTCCTGCTGCAGGTGTTTTCCTTTGGATAACATAGGTTGGAGGCCATTACTGGGGTTATGTGTGATGTAAGATGGTAGTTACCGCAGGCTTGAACATGAAGTGTGTTTCACAAAGAAGGAAATGGAATGAAATATTGTCAAGGTCTGTCATGTGGATGCAGCAGCAGCACACGGTTGCTATAATGAGCACATCACCAGTCTGTCATTGCACTACACATGTCATTGCAGACTAAGCCTCCCACGTGTTCAGTGTCTTAATAATCTCACCCACACACAAGCAAGGCAAGGGAGGGGAGAAAAAAAGTAATAACTACTGCCCACAATAAAACATACAATTAATCTGCACATTCAAGAATCTGCACAGCTGAAGCAGCAAGAGTCTCTTCTGGGCTCTGGGCATGCATGTAGATGGACACGGTGCACCATTCCCATCATTTTCAGAATTTTGTCTTTTTAAATATACTTCATTGTAATTGTTTTTAATTAGGCTGAAAGAGGATCTGGCAACGAAAGAGAAAAGGGAGCTTGCATGGAGATGTCTTTTTATCAGGAGGACAAAAGCAAGGGTTGGCTGGCCACCAGTGTGATGCAACATGGTGACATTTTTTATCATCTGTCCTTACATAAGCTGTTCCTGAATATTGTAGACACGCATCTTTTTTTCTATTGAGATAACTCACCAAACTCTTGCTTATCTTAACAAAAGATCTTCTTTTAAAAGAAAAAAAAGCCACAAGATCGTGATCACTTGAGTATACAAATGCAGATAACACACAAGTCATTACCAGCCCACATAGTTTCCATCTTTTTCTCTTAAAGTCAGTCACAATCCTCTTGGAGTCAAATCACCTCTTTTCGTCTTTCTGCTGAGTCTCTGACAATATTTTGATGGACAGAAACGGCCCCGGGCCACCCCACATCTGGAGAATGCCATTGCCCCTCTGTTCCAGCATGATCATGCACTGCAGTAGTGACCACGTACTGGCCAACCCTCGTCCCATGTCCCTGTGTCAGCCATCTCCTCTGGGTGAGAATGAGTTCCAGGATGCCAGCTTCTATAAATCATGTGCATGTTTATTTATGTGCTGTTTTTTAATAATATTCACTTCATTTAAATGCTAGTGCAGACAGGGGTAGACCCCTGTAATGCTGCTTGTCTGTCTGCACTCTGGCTTGACTGTCTGTAGCATTTCTTCAATGCCAAAGCAGGCATTGACTAAGCATTGTCTGTTTATTCGCTCGCCTCAGGGTGTTTCAGCACAAGCTGCTATATAGACTATAAATGCCTTCCCTACTGTTCCTGTTGCTGTCTCCCACCACCAAGCGTGGCAGTATGTCATCTTTAGACAATGCACTGCACAGGGTGATGGCAAAGTGCTAGCTTTTGATTAGGTTGATGTCTCAGAGTAACATACTTGATGCTATGTATAAAGGGAGAATATAAAAAGGACCCGTCTAGCAAGATGTCCTTCATCGCATCACTTTGTCTGACTGGGCCGATGTTTTACGTGGTGTTTGAGATAGCAGAGGAGAGGGAGAAAGAAGCAGAGAGGGTGGGAAGGAGAGGCATGCAGCAGAAACGAGTGGAAACCTAATAGTGAGGGACAGTTCCGTGATGTCGCCCTGCAAAAAGAGACAGCCCTCCATCTCACTTATCTCCTGTTTGCTCAATTTCCTCTGTGTACGACAGTGCACCTGAGGTCTAGTTGTAGCCTCCCGGAGCTCCTCGGCAGCAGCCCCTGCGAGATAATAGCCAATCCAGCTCTCCCCGATCCCAAATCAGACGAGGCCAAAAGACCTTGTGCTTTGTTTAAGATTTCCAATGAGCAAGGCAATGTCCCTGTGGCAGCAAGCTATTATAAAACCAGACAGACTCATATCAGACTTCTTTTTACACAACCAACGGCAAAACGGGAAAAAAAACCCTCTTTGGTCTCCGAGGTTGTGTCAACCAAACAGGGCCATTTTGGCTATTATGTGCTACAGGATTACTCAATGGAGCATTTCTTTTTCTTCTTTTAAAGTATTCCGCTGTGATAACTTTGAAGTCAATAATCCGCACACTCATCTCAAATGATGGTATTACTTATAGTATGATTGGCTGTTAATGGTGTGAGTGTTTTTGCGAGTGATACATCACTTAGCAAAGCACTGTGTAGACAAAGTTGCAGAGCTGCCACAAATGCCTTGATGTCTTCTACGATTATCCTCCCACTCGACACCTTGTCTTCTTTGTGTTTGTTGAAGGAGTCAGATGCAATTATCAGACAGCTCTCGCGGCTGTGTCAATCAGTCTCCCGTCTCCCAGATACCTAATTCCGCTTTCAACTTGGACGTCATATCTGTTATTATTAAAACACAACAGCTGCCTCGTATGAAAGGTAGTCACGCTTCTCAGAGCAGGGCGTTCAAATTCATATGACTGCTTATGACCTGTGTGTTTGCAAAAGGCTAAAAACCTGGCAAGTAATTGGATTTTTCTTTATTCGTGCAAATCGTATTCAGCAAAGTTGTAAACAACAGAAGGGATTGGCAAGCATGGTTTTCTTTCCATGAGTGGTCAGCGACCCCTTTTGCAAGCCTTTTCATTACCTGGTAGAAAGAGATGATAACGCCACCCTGTTCGATAGCAGGGTGGCGTTTTGTGTATGCAGATCAATACTTTACAGTGTCGAGTAGTTCATGGATGACACAGCAGTAGAGATTGGCTAAGAAGAAAAAAACAACTAGACTAATATAACACTGTGTAGCATCCCAAGGGAACGTTCCTTCTGGTCAAACAGGGAAAGAACCGCAGGTGAATCGTTAGGAAATCCTAGCTCTTAAAAACCCAAGCGCAAATCAATGAGCCCGTAAGGAGCACCCAACTAGCCTTCGACTTCCCGATTGCCGCACTATCAACATTTCATGTTGATGTGACGGGATCAGCTGCACGCAGGGAAAACCACTTGGGCACTATCCATCATGTTGAAGACACAGGAGCTGCTAAAGCCCCTCAGAGATGAAAGCAAAGATATTACCTATTTGCAGTCAGACACACGCACTTATGTAAACTGCACACTGGGACCCGAGCACTTTTAGAGTCATGCTTGCTCACTCATATTATGAACAGAGCTATCAGAGCTTGTAAGCTGCAAATCCATTTGATATGAGAAATCTGAACAGAACAACAGGATAATCAGCATCACCCGGATATGCAGCTCCTCTTTCAGTGCTTCCATATTTTCTTCCCCTGATCTGTGGTTGTCTACAATGAGCCTCACTCTAAAGGAATCCAATCTTAATATGTAGCATACTAGTGAGAGCTTTTAATGTCTCCTGTTTCTGCACTCAAAAGGGCCCAATCATTGCTAATATACTTAACGCAGCACCTCCGGAAAAAGGTGAGAGATTACAGCAGACAGACTTTTATCTCTCCAGTAAAATAAATAAATAAATAAATTAATACAGCTGATCCTTTTTTAAACTGACGGTCTTAAATGATCGATTTTAAAAGGAGACAACCAGCAGGACAGTCAGACACCGCAACGTGTGAGTGGCGAGAACTTTCACAGGATACATGAGTGAAATAAGAACCACAGTCAGATAATGAAGGAGAGATATCAAGAAGAGGTAACACAGCGTGAGGCTCAAAAGCTACAAGTCATGCAGCACACTCTGTTCTCCAGGTTTGGTCCTCCTCATATAATACTTTAACAAATGCAGCTAACTAATGAAAGCATATTGAATGAATCAACATTTAAGCTTTTACGGTGCGGTGGATGTGTTTCTCTTAAAAGAAGTCCTCAGTTTCAGATTTGTCTCTGGAGAGTGGCCATTAAGAAGGAAGCAAAAGGAGATGGCAAGTTGGAGACAATCAAATCAGGGATCATAAAGAAACAGATGGTGTTAGGCCGCCTGTTTACACAACTAGTCTTAACTGCTGCCACATTAAACACACCCACAGTGGTATACTCACTATTACTCGCATTACCATGACTCAGACGAGAGAATGGGGCAATGTCAAGAGAAAGTCAAGAATGCTTGTTAGCTTTAATGGAATGTCTGGCGCCGTTGTAAAATGCAGCAACATATCATTTAAGATTTTTTCCCTGCCATGCGACTAAGCTTAGAGACATCCGTGCGTTACAACAGACAGGAGGCGTAAGCTTTCTTGTAGAAGAAAGCCACTTAACACTGATGTGCGCATGCTGAGACATTTGCTGGTTCATTTAGTTGCAAGTGGACATGCTGCGCTCTCTGTCTCGTGTGATGCTGCCTGTGCAAGTCTGAATGTGGGCGCGCCTGTGCAAGGATGCATATTCATGGTAAATGTTGCACATTTTTGCATACTAATGCATGCATCCGTCGAAACGGCAAGATTTCTCTGCAGCAAACCCTTCTCCTAACTTCCAAAAATCTTGTTCTCATTCAGTCCGTGATCCTCCGTCTGTCTACTCCTCCCAGCTCATTAAATGTGCCGGTCTCTCTTTTTTTTTTTTGTTATCTAAGAGATGAGCAAACACAAATAATGACTCATCCACATGTAATTATACTAGATTATTGTCACATTAGAGTCATCACATTTGAACCCCTGCCTACTTGTTATCATATGTAATCTATGCAAACCTCTACAACTGTCCGCCTGCTTTTACTTTAAAAGGCATGCGCTTTGACGCAGTGTTACGTTCAATTAGTCATAATTGCAGATGACTTTACCCTCTTATTGCGATACATATCTGTTAAGACATCCGGCCACTGCGCCTGAATGTCAGAATTTATTAGTCAGTCTAGTAGTCACGCTGACAATCCTCCCACTCAAAAATGCACAAATAACTCTTGATTATCCGGAGAGGATACTATGAATTTTCTGATTCCATTATGCTAAGATCGGTCCTGTTGGTGACAAGAAAACTCCAGAGTAATTTGGTCCCTGATTGACTGGGACAAATTATAGGAGTAAAATGTTATTGGGTATCAGGTTAAAAGAGAAAATGGCTAAAGACGACAGAGGCAAGGGAAAAGAGAGGGTTTAGACTCAGGAGGGAGTGGTTTATACACTTTAGAACAAGTGATGCTGATCAAATGTGTCCTTGCCTGTGTCACTGTCGGCCTGCTGGAGCAACCTGCTTCGCCCATGAATATTCCAAGTGTCCAGCATTAAGATTATAAATTGTCAACATCTGCACTTTGTGCTGTATGCTAGGCTAAGATTCCATTATGTCAATGTTTTCTTCACACGCACACAAAAAAAACCCTGGGTGAAAAACATCCAGACGTTCTGTGTATTCGCAATCAGTTGACGATAATACTTTGGAAAACAAAAGTGTTACTAATCTCTTCTATGTTTTTGAAAGGACATACGTGCCTCAGAGGGCAAACTGCAGCTTTTGTGATAGTTAAAATCAAAATCTATTAGACAGCCGGGCCTTGGAAGTGTAATTAGGCATCTACCTGGCAAAATTCCCTCTGATGCCAAACTTTTCAAAGCCCACCCTGCTTCAAAGCAAAGGACCCCTGAAGAAAGGAATCAATTAATTCATTATTTATTATTTACTGACTATACACCGGGATAAACAAAATCTTTTTTTAAGCACCTAATGCAACCTCTAAGCTCGTCTCCTTGGAGAGTAAACAATGGCTGGTTTTAGCCATTCAAGTTTAAGCACTTCCTACCCATTGTGTTTGCTGTTTGCTGCATGCTTCCAAGGCATGTGTTTAAAATATATGTGCTGCAAAGCAAAGAACTGTGTGTTCATCTTGCAATTATATGACTTATTCATTAGAGGAAGAGAGGAAATTGGATGACTGTAGATGGAAAGCATTAAAAAAATCAAATACAAATGGGAAGACGATTAAATTCATAGCACCACTGTGACAAATGGCAGCTTTGACTCTGAATCACCTTTGGGTAAGGGCCCAGTGGATGATGTTAACGTTGAAGGACATGACAGCCCATTGGCTATTGGGAGCTAAACAGGGCTCGCCTTTCACTCATACCATGTGAATGAAAGGGGAACAGACTGAATTAAAATACTCCTTTGATTTTATTTCTATTTCAGAAAGAAAACGTTTTCATTCAACACGTGAATATTTCAGCACATCATAAAATAGCAGTTAAAGTAAAACTTTTTAAAAGTTTACTGTCTACTGCCTTTTTAAATGTATCCTTGCATGGATGCTGAATTTACTGGTCAGTGTGCAAATGTGGTTTAACATGATTATTATGAAATCAATGTAATGAATGTGGTTTTAGACCTGCGGGTTTTAGATATCACCCTGGGTTAACACACCTGAATCACATGATTAGTTCACTATCAGGCCTCTGGAGAACTTCAAGACATGTCGAGGAGGTAATTTAGCCATTTAAATCAGCTGTGTTGGATCGAGGACACGTCTAAAACCTGCAGGACACCGGCCCTTGAGGCCTGGAGTTGCCTACCCCTGTACCAGATGTTCCTCTGGCTACTTAAAAAACAGATATTGTTTTACAGTATTGGAGCATAACACAAGAGATTATATTATTACGGAAAATAAGAGCATGAAAAACTAAATAAAATTCTCCAAATTTAACAGCAGCCAAGTACTGGACCAGACTGTGTTTTGAGGTGAGGCAAACTTTGCCTTCTGACTTTGCAATAAGTAAAGTCAAGTGAAGCCTTTTAAGTCAATCAATGCTTTCTCAGCACATATTTCTAAGTCTGTTTGAAGTTTCGGCTAAATTAAGTCATATGCCGTGAGTAAATGTGTGTAAGTTAACCAGCACATGCACAGCTTTCATTCACTGAAGATCACTCCATGCTTAGACAATATGAGGCTGCGCATATGACTTTCCGTACGTGAGTAAATATTTCCACTTCACACTGGAGTTTAGGCTTGACTGTACTTGCTACAGACACTATCATCATACCTTCATAAATACTCTAGAGACAGCAGGATTTGACAGAACACTATCAGCTGTCACTGTAGAGGGCGTGCAGGAAACTGACACTGAGGAGTAAATCAGTCTGTATAGATCCACTGATGATACTGATGATGATTCAACATCTCAAGGAGAGGGCTATTACTGTAAATAATGTCCACATCAACCCCCTGCTTTATAACCAAGAGCTGTTCTTTGTGGATCACACTAAATGTTATGTTCTTAAAATGCAAATAAAGCTTCCTCTAGCAGATGTGCTCTCATTCGAAAACAGTTGGAATCTTTTTTTAAAATGCCATCTGATTTCAGCAGCTATACATATTTTCATAAGACTTTTGGATCATTAGACTTGGGGAAACAATCCACTGTTTCTCAAAGGGGTCTGACCCCCATGATTTACCAAGCTAGAAGCAGATTGAGATCCTGTGACATACAGCAAAAATGTGGGTGTGCTAATCACTCCATATTCACTAAGGGACTGGGTTATAATTGTTGCCTTCAGATGCTAAGGACAATATGATGCTGTGCAGTTTTCAGCTTACATGCACAAGGGCTGAGGGTTACCATGGAGACAGATATCTGGACTTCCAAAGCTATGGTTTTTCTGAACACCCTCAGGTATGTAGCCTAGATACTTGAAGCTCCTAGATGAACAAACCTTGCACAAACCGTTGGTTCAGTCGGTGCATTTGTGATGCATTGCAGTTTGATAAGGAGTTTAGCATCTTTGGTATCAGGGGACTAAAATGAAGGTGACATCCTTCCTGCTGTGACCTGTACTGTATGTTGAAGCAGCTGACATGATTGAAGTATGTCAGCACTTTCAAGTCAGAGCAGCAGCTAATAAAAGGAGGAAAATCTGTCTCGACTTTTGGAGTTTGAGTCGGCTCAGGGGGTGTAACCCAAGTGAACCAGAATCATTGTGACCTTTTGGACCCGGCTCTGCAGAAATAAAGCTCCGCACTCAGAGCTGAGGAAAAGGAGGTCGGAGGCCAAACGGTGGCTGGGGAATGGGTCAGTGATTACAGTAAGAGGCCCAGCCACTCATCGATTCCTTGGCTCAGCCTAGAGCGGGAGAATGACCGGTGCTCTCGCAGACACTCTGAGACAAAAATGGAGCTGATGCAAGGAAACGGGAAGAAATGGGGGCCAAGGAGAGGCCAGGGACACTGAGAAGCAGAGGCACTCACTATGAAGTCTTTCCAAATGAGAGCAGGAAGGGCCGTGTCAGCGACTGTTGTGTAGAGACACAAAGTGTGTGAAGTGAACCTGAACCGAACACCTCTAGAGAAATGCTGTGGTCTCGGTCTTAGAGTAAACTTACTATAAAAATTCACTGTATGCTATTTGCTTCGTAGAATTTTTTTTGTATGTGCAGTGGATTCTCCACAGATGTAAGTTGTACCTTGAGATGGAAAGTACTTTTGGCTGCACCAAAACTTTATAGTAGAACATGGCCATGATTATCTAGCTTGCAGCCATTTCTTTCTCAGAGTAACAGACTAATGTAGTCCTGTAATCACAGTGAGTAGGGTTTATTGGAAAGCTAATTGCCTATTAAGTTTAACTTGTTGCCTTGGATTTTCTTAGCACACTTATGAGGCTGAGGACCAGAAGGCTTGAGAAAAATATGAGGCGATGTTTTCAAACTTCAGAGAGAAGCTGTCAAAGCTGTAATGGAAAATGCCAAGTTCTGCAGCGATGGTTTTACACAGTCAAAGGAACAGAAAATATTTATAAGGTTCTGCAGCGCTCTGCCTCCATGAAAAGGCTGTTTTAGAACAAAAGTACAACTTAAAAAAAAATTGAGATAAAAACGTTTTTTTTGTTTTTTTTCAAAGCAGTGTCAAATATGCTGCAGGTTAAGAAGAATTTAATATATTTAAGGAATAATTGACTCTCAGTTTTTCTAACTCATGTTGCTTTTTCTGTTTAGTTTCTGCAAAAACAAATAGTAGTAGACACATTCATACATGCACAGAATAGACAACCTCATCAAATTGTCCATCCACTTTCCCAGCCAGACCCACTTCTTCTCTATACTATTATTTTCCTTTCTGAGCCCTCTTCATCCCAGTCCCCATGCAGCTCTCACAGTCATTTTCCCCCTACTGAGTTAATCAGAGGTGGAGGCCACAGCAGTATGCTGGCAAAGTATACACTATAATCTGTGTAAACACACACATGCAACATTTGAGCAATAACACACAGTCATGTATCCATGGCTTCAGGGGTCTCTGCATTGACTTACATTCATTTCCTGTCTGCGTACCCGTAACTGCTACTTGACTAACACTTAACCTGAATCGAACCTAACTCTAAAACATGCCCATTGATTTACACCATTGGGACTTGGTGTTTCCACAAGAACAGCACGTCCCCATAACATAACTACAAAGATCTAGGTCCCCACGACATTAGTAATACACACACACACACAGCACAAACACTCATTTTGCATCTCTCCAAGTATGAGTATAAGAGTAGGTTAGACCAGACAAATAAATACATTGAAGGTTGCCTGAAAGATAATTGTTACCTGACGGTATTAAAGGGGCCCACATATGCCTCGAGTTTTGGGGCCTACACCTTAGTGCCGAACATCTTTTAAACCTCCCAGGCACATGCAACCTGAAAACAAAAACCAATACACCTCCACCTCCTTTTTTTCCCATTTTATACCCCAAGATATCCCTGGCATTTGATTCGGTGTCACTTAAGGACAAATAAGCAATTTTTGAAAATGTAGATTGCCATGCTTGTCAAATGATGTGTTTAAAAACAGCAACTATGTTTCATCCCAGTGCTCACAGAAAGCAACATGAGTTTGAGCCAGAGCCACCCCCAACCGAATGCTCACGGGGATGCTAAATATAGAAACCATTTTCCATATTTCTTTTCATCAACACTAGGGCCGTTGCCCAGCATATCATTTTCTCATCATGCAAATTGGCAGAAACTTGTACCATTTGCGTTGTTCATCTATTTGGCAGATACAGCCTGTTCACTTGATGGGACAACTTCACAAAGCTAACTGGAGGTTTCTGCTTGTTTATTTGACTTCAAAATAATGCATTGTAGTGGAAACTGGAATGTGTAAAAGTAAAAGATGAAGCTGGAGGAAGTTTGCAAGGGTGTTTTGATTTCCCGATGAATATTTATGAACTTAATGGTGCTATGGCACGTGAAGAGTTGAAGAGGATATAAGAAGTTGAGTTTAAATTAAAATAGCAATAATGCATCGTGCTGGGTATAACCGTCTTTATAATGAGTATATGAACAAAACCACAAACGATCCAACTTGAGCAGTTGATATAAAATCTGCTGGCCTTCATCGCTCATGGGTGAAGGATACTTACTTAACTCATAAATTTGTAAATAATTCATCCTTCAACTTGGAAAAAAATATCCAAATACTTGCACTATATAGCCTTTTTCACTTTAGGGAAAGAAGACAATCTCCAGCCAAATTGCCCGAGGTAGTGAAAAGTGTTTGCATATTCTGGGTACTGTGGGAAATTATAAATATATAAAGTAAAAATATAAATAAAAAAGTAGCTTAAAACTGGGTGATGGTGAAGAGAATAACAACAAGAGGAGGAGTGTCTGTTTGTTACTGGTGGGATCTGGCAAAGTGAAAGAGGATAGAAAAACAGAGTGAAGCTGTAGAAAAAGAGTTCTTTGTTTCCTAATGGATCCGATCTGCTGCCACTAAATGCACCAGTGCTGTCAGTGTCATTTCTCTTTAAACCTCTAAGGAGGGAATATGTAGCCAAGAAAGCTAGATGATAGAGTCTAAGGTGGAGGAAAGCGACACAACATTTCTGCTTTCTCATTTCTCCCTCTGATGTAATGTCTTGTAGGAGCATATTAATTTACACAAAAAAGGTGTCTTAAATGTTAAGAGATCAGGCAAAAGTATCATTGCAGTCAGTCCGGGTCAAGTAGTGTTGGGAGAGCAGGCTGGTTACTTTCTCCTCATTTTATTTTGATTATAGAGATATTTGGTGAGGCACTGGTAGGAAAGGGATTCTCACAAGTGGCAGTAATACAGAACAGGGTATACAAACTCATAGAGGTAATGTTTGTCCTTTTTCCAGTACACAAAGTACACAATGATGCTGGAAGAATCTCATCAAAAGAGAAAGGGTTTTTTTGGCAGCTCACTTTGTCACATAAGGTGGCTGCACATGTTTGAGTTGACAGTTTTTTGGGGGTTTTTTAATGCCGGATGCACTTCCTGATGCAACCCTAAAGGGCTTTGTGTCTCTGACTGAAACTGAACCAGCAACCTTTCACTTGCCAAGCTAAGCAATAGGTTAGCTTGGTAAGCTAATGACTATATGGGTATACTCATAACATATCTGTTAACCGCTATGAAGCATAAGAATTTGTAATTAAATTAAATCAAATTCTATATTGTTTATATTTCATCAAATCCCAATAACAGTTTTGCCTCAGGGTGTTTTATATTTTAAGGTAAAGACCCTACAATAATAATACAGAGAAAATCCCAACAATTAGATGACACCGTGTGAGCAAGCACTTGGTGACAGTGGGAAAGAAAAACTCCCTTTAAACAGGAAGAACCCTCAGGCAGGACCAGGGTGGGACCGCATTCTGCCGTGACTGGTTGAGAGTTTACTCTTATATACCGGTATGCTGTACTAATTTATAATGTGTTATATTTATCGTAAACTCTAAAACACATTGTGAAGCTAATTTCTTTTAAACAGGTGATAGTTTTTTTCATTATCACTTGAATGTATAACATACTGTACGATTTTTTTAACAGAGTACAGATGCCTCAAAACTTAAGTAAAAGTATTTTAGTTTCTCTTCTTAATACATTGTTGATTTCAGTCGGGACTCACACTTACGTTGTCATTTATCATCACTTGTTGTGCAGGACCAATTTAAAACCAATGTGTCTATTTATTTAAATACTTGCTGTCTGGTGACTAAATGTGAGAAATAAAATTAATCTGACAACATTTAATAATGTCTTTGGTTTGACGATGGGCTATGCCAGCCTGGTGTAATGGATATGACTGAATAAAAATGACAAATGTGTGCCTTATTCATTTTTATCAAGCTATCATAAGTGTGGCAGATTTACTGGCCCTCTGGAGACATAACTCAGTTAATCACAGAGTAGCACAAACTACAGAAGTTACAAAAGTAGTCAGTAGGGTGTGCAGCAGGCTTTATCTAGCTTGACTTTTATCTGTCTTATCAAATGTTGGATCGCAGTTTCGGAGTTAGATTTTTTCCTCTGCAAGTACATTTTTGACATGGGTAAGTTGCCACAAACATCCAGACTTTCAGTGCTGAATATTCCAGCACAGAGAGAAACTTGTGTGTGTTCAAGTGGGAGAAAATATGTCTCCAGGCATATTTTGTGAGCTGAATGATAAAATGATGTCTGCTGGAAACCTACGTAGCTTCACGGAAAAGCCGAAATTATACGTAAATTCAGCCGAAATTGTGTTTTTCATTCTGCGGTGGGTCTTAGGTGCTTGTCTGACACTTAATCCACACTGATTTGCTTGTCTTTGAACATTTTTTTTCACTCCTTATCCTCCTTTCATACCGCTCTCAGTATTTTTGGTCTTCCTCTTTTTATTTAGCTTTTGGGTTTTTTTGCTCTTCCTCCATCTCTTCACTCTTAATTACTTGTGATCACTCGTCTAATTTCTAAAAAAAACATCCATTCACAGCGCCACAGCTTGACAAAGACAACAGCAAAGATGATGCTCTTATTGCAGGGATGGAGGGGAGAGGGAGGAGCCGGAGTGTATGTGCGCACTTGGTATGTCAAGTCAAATTGTTTTTACATTTCATCTTGTTGGCTCCTTATCTATTCAACTGTTTATCTGCATCTCTGCTGGGGTATGTGTGAGCTCCTGGCTTGCGTCTCTGTGTGTGTTTGCGTGCAGCAACTGCCAAAGTCAGGAGGCAGGCAGCTTGCTGTGTCAAGGGCTGTGGGGGAATGTTCAAACCTCAGTCAGCGGGGGATTGTGTGTGAAATACAGATGTTAGAAATGGCTCCACTGTTTGCCTATTGTTATCACTGCTCTTTGGCTCAGAAAAGAAGAGTCTTGGGTTTTGACTTGACAAGGGAGAAACAGAATGATAAATTGTCCCACCAGCTTTCATCTAACCCCCCCTCTCCTCCTCACTTCCTCTATACTGATGCCCCACCCTGCTGTAGATGGCATGAAAAAACCAACATATTACAAAGTAATACACAGACAGCTACACAGTGAGCAGAAGCGATAGCAGTCCCCACCCTCTTGTCTCACCAGCTGCCACACTAGAAAGCATGGCATGAATTAATAAGGCAAAAAGAGGGTTCCAATCATCTGTTTGTTTGTTTTTGTTTCTTTAAGTATGCGATTCAAAGTGGCTGAATTAAAGATAGAAGGAAGACTGACAGAGACAAAGAAATGCAAAGTTTGTTCATGCACATAGAAATCAACATTGAGACATCACGATTATGCAGAGTGGAGCACTGTGTAAAATAATCATGCATTCTGAGATTTATGCTCCTCATGATAATGATTTTCACAACACTCATTTTCCACTGCTGAAATAAATAAATAAATATATATATATACTAATTAGCCTAAAGAACAAAGAAGTCAGTTCTCTGATCTCTCCTGCTGAATGCTGACGATGGGCAGTTTGGCTACAGCAGCAATTAAGTCAAGCTTTTAAGTTGCTCAACAAAATAACTTGGAATGTTCCTCTGTGAAATGAGGTCTGTTTAAAAACCCAACAAAAATCAAGCAACACACATTAAGGTTTCCGACACATCTTTAGCAGTAACTTTGCTGTTTGAACTGTTTGTGTGGCTTCTGCGCCGGCTGACACTGCATAAAAGAGAAGATAACAAAACAAAAATATTTGGCAATATAAATAGCCGCGAACAGAGAGCCTCTTGGCTAATTAAAGACTTGGCACATAACGAGAACAAAGTTAGGTGTTAGTCTGAAGGTGGAGATGTCTACGCACTAATTAATCTGTAGAGACTGTTGACATGGCTGTGGCCAGCTGTACTAACGAATCTGTGTATTTTCAGAAATGGCATATTTTATCATGTGGAAGGTGCTTTTATGGCATTTCCTGCTTTTGGAACAAGCAGGAATTAATTAACTTTCTGTGAAAATTAGAGCCATTGCTGAGACTTTCAACCTCCCATACCCACAGACGACGCACAGCACGATCTTACCCAACGACTTCACCCAAACGCAACTGTCAACCAACAACTGCTCCTCAAAGGAGACGTTAAACATCTAAATTTCTCCACTCTGCGCTGCAGGAGCACTCCCACTGATGTGTAACATTAATTTCTCATGATGTCAGTCAGCTTTCATCAGTGTTAAACTTTAGCTCGCCTATGAGATGACCGTCTGGGGCAGACGTGGGAAGACTCCGGAGGGCTATGTGTGAAGATGAGTGTCCCCTCTCGTGGGTGGCGTCGCCCCACCCCGCTCTGAACTGCCACTGGAAAAAAACAAAAAGGTGAAACTTATACATTTTAATATCTTCTGCCTGGATGCTTTCCTCTGACTACATGGTCATGTTTCCCAGAATGCCTTCACTGCCTTTCCAATTATATCGGAGAACAAAACAGGAGATGGGAACAAAAGTGTGTAATGGAAACTCACAAAGCCTGGGTGTGTTGGGGAAAAGGTTGTGTGGATGTGTGTCTGGACTGCGTAGTTATCTGCTTCCTTTGCTGGTCTATAGGTACAGTATATAGGTATGTTATATAAAATAGTGATGTAATTCCTTTATAATAATGCTCATGTAAAATGGTTTTACATATACACTACATGTATATGTAATTTTCAAGGTTGTTATGTGTAAAGTTGTAACGTTTGGTCTCAATGAAATGAAGTTTTGTTCTAAAACTTCTAAACAAAATCAAAATTCACTGAGCACCATCCGGCTTTTTCACACTCTGTGATGTGCACAGTAAAAAACAAAAAAAACTCGAAGCCGAAATATTCAGCAGACATAAATTGTGAGCAATAATGTGCAGTTATAGCACTCTCTTCTAGGTTCAATCATAATAGGTTTTATTTGTCTGCACATTTAGGAGTTAGGGAAACACTGACATAGAATTTGACCTCGATCTAGAGTTAGCTGATAGTTCCCGCAGGAATGCAGGGAGGGGGGAAAAAAAACATTAGTCGATAGCGAAGTGGTAGATAGAACTTAAGATGCTGTCTGCAGGGCTTCCTCTCCTCACAGCGTTCAGTCTTTGAGGCCAGAGCAGCATTTCCATCCATCATGCATCACCTTTCCATGATAGCATGGCTTCCACAGCCAACTAGTTTTACATTATGTATTGTGAGCCAAGTGGTCTATGCAGGCTTATTGCCACTGAAGGAACTGCCAGCGCCTCTCATACTAAAAGGATCTTTTTTTTTTTACTTGTCTGACTTGTTTGCCTTTTTGCATTCCCGTGAAGAGGAAGAGGCTTTTAATCTGCCTAACACATGCTGGTGCTACATTGTGAAAGGCTCTTCACTTTTTTTCAGTTTATCATTGGTTTAACTAATCCAATTTTCCACGGCTAGACAGGAGCAGAAACATGTCTCTGCCTTATCTTACAGTACTCTGAACTTCAGTGATTTCAACTTCTGGGTCGTGTGGGAGAGAGTACTTTCATGTGCTCCGGTGATAGTATTCATTTATTAGGAGCTTTGAATAATCCTTGAAATCATTCCTAAATATTCTGCCCTCCTATTTAACAAGAAAACTGTAGGGGTAACTTCATAAAAAGTCAAACAGTTAAAGAGTTATTCAATTTTTTTCAAATGACTGATTCTTTCATACCCTTGTTTACGTAGCCCCTGAGTTATCAATACGCCATACAACATGGGGGAAAAGTCTATTAGTTTGTTTCAGGCTGCTGTTTCGAAAGTCTTTGTCAAACACAGAACACACAGTTTCAGTCCATGACTCAGTAGAATATGGTTCACCTCATAGGGTATAAATATTCAGTCAACGCGCACTCCCCATGGGGATCTATGTGGACTATCAATATGATGGATTAGTCTTTGCCTACTGGAGAAAAAAATAATTACTCAAAGCAATAATTACTCCAGCCCCATGCTGAATTGCACTCAGTTGGTTGATAAGATTTAATTTTCAAAGTGCTGAAGTGAATAACATACAACTTGAAGGACATGTAAAGAGCTTCACAGGTCATTTTTGTTTTCTGCATCTGTCACTATGAAAAAAGAGCATGCGACAGCTGAATGAAGGTTATAAGGTTGAGGTTAGAGATCAGCATTTACCTGAATATACCTTAAACATCTGATTTTGGGTGCCTACAAGGAAATGCAAAGTGGAAAAATACTTGCACGAAACACTACTAGTTTCTCAATTGCCCTGCAGAAGCCCATGTTTCCCGTGACAGCCCAGGGCCAAATGTTACAAGCACAAATCATCCATCCTGTAATTCAGCAGAGCTGATTATTGTGCAGCAGCCCTTAATTCAGACAAAGTTGTCAGCAGGCAGCTATGGCCGTTGGATAAATGAGTAAAAATGTAAGTGCGTTCCCTGGCCGAGCTATGGGTCTTGCATATAAATGGTCACCTCACCTGTGTTTTATTTCAGTTCACCAACACAGTGAGTTGTGTTCAGGCTAATGCATTTGTTAAAGGAATGAAATCAAGTAATTCCCCTGTTTAATGAGCTCTTTAATGGAAGAGAAAGCAAATTGATTATGACTCTCTCCATCTCTCCCAGTGCTTTGGACCTCTGGGTGTTCACGTATGCACGCATGTCAAGTTCTTTGTATGATGCAGATAAGCCCGTAGCTACAGTGGAGAAACTAGCAGTACTCAAGTAATTAATTTATCATTGAGTGACAGTAAAGCTGTGGGGCAGAAGCCTGGCCATTGTGGATAAACAGATAGGAGTTGATTTATGTTCAAGTCCAGGGCATGTGTGCTTATCTCTGCGTGTTTCTCTGTCTGCTTGCTTTATTTTAGCTGACATGCATGTGTGTGTGTGTTTATACATAATGCAGCCACTACGGCTGCTGCCTGTAGCTATGCTTTTATTTATATACTTAGGGTCTTCGGAGTCTTCCTAAAGTTGTCTCATAGTGAGGAGATCCATCAAGCCGGTGCAGGAAAAAAACAACAGAGAAGCAGAGGTCAATTGAGAGCGTGGAGCACATCAGAGGAAACAATGGTTGCTGAATTATTGAGTCCTTCCTGTCCCATCAGCCATTTGTCCCAGGGCTAATGGGTTTCTTCTCTAAAAGGCAGTGAGCGAGAAGGAAAGGAATTTACTTTCCCTTTCCCTTTATATACATATAAATGTGCTTTCATGCTTAAATTTGAGGTAGGCAACATGTTTTTGGTGTCACCATACAAAAACAAATGTATAACACAGAGTAATTGAAGGCACTTGAGAGGGAACTATAATCCCACAACTCGTCCTTGTTGTGTTTTCGAGCTTCAGATAATATAGCTGATGATAGCAGGCGTCTGTTAAAAATTAAATGCAGGAAGTAAGTTGTGAGTGTACAGTGGGGCCAGCAGAAGACGTCTGACGTTAAAGCATTGAAATGCTGTGTGAAATCAAATGTGGTTATTGTCTTATATTTACTAGCATATGAAGCATATCTCACGGCTGTTGAGAACTACAGATGGAGGACTACCTTGTGGTTTTTTAAATAAACTGAGCCTCCAAATTATGCTAATTAAAAAACAAACAAACTTAGGTTACACATAGTGATAATGCAAATAGACATATCTTATATATTCAGGGTCACATTGCCTGAGCTGGTCTAACATAAGTTAGAAATCTATTGTTCAGTGGATTCGGGGTGCGAAGAAGTATGACTGCATGTAGTGAAATTGCAGAATTGAAGGACCAGCTGTCTGACTTGGGTTGTCTATGGCTGTAGAGGAATTTGTCTGCTGGCTTCTTCGATTAATCCACACTTCCCTGGGCTGCACAGATTTAACTCTCATCACACTGCAATCAATCGATATGAATTGAGCACACACAAACATGTCCACATCTGCACACACTCATCAGAATTGTGTGAGACACACACACACACATCAAAGAGACACAGTTGGTAGCAACACTCATGTGCAGAGACACACACATACACACAAACTTAACACTTTTCCAGAGCATGCGTGATCCACTGGGGTTTTTATTGGGTGGGCTGCCATCCAGCCATGAGTTCAGGAATTTGGTCTGTCAGCTAGCAGTCAGGACACGGCAGGTGTCTCCTCAGCACAAAAGCGTCAGTCAAGGGCCAATAAACAAGCACAGCAGGAGAACCCAGGGCCAAATCAATAGTGAGACCATGTATTTGCCCTGCTCTGGCTGCAAGATCTTCTTAAACACATAAAAACTTGCCTGATCCTTGCTCATGGCAGTACATTCACACGCACCTCCGCTTCAGCGGCGTTGAAATGACACGCCGTGGGCTGCAAATGTCTTCCCGAAAAGCCATTACGTCAGTCGGTACGCTTGCCCAAAACTACAGCTGTTGTCTCCCAGTATCTGCTTAGGCGTGATTGCTGTCAGGTCATTCAAATCAACACGCAGAAAAAGCAGCGCTTTTCACCGCACTTCTTCGCACCAAAGTGTTAACCACTTATTTATTCGTTCAGCCGGAAGCATTTCTAAATTGAAAGTGAGTGTTTACCTCTTGTGGAAGGAAAGCCATCGTGTAAAATCTGCTACCTCTCTGTGATTCAGAATGAGTGACATGTATGCAAAAGTAGCTGGGTGAAGTGCGACTGGGCTTTGAGTGGCTCTCAGTGAAGACACATGGACTCAGCATATGTGGTTACCAAACTGATGGGAGAGCTAAAAACCTAGCTCTCTGCATGTTACCTCTGTGTTCTAATGGAGTATAGAGTGGTTTTCACCTATAGGCCAATGAACCTAGAAGCTCTGAGGACAATGTATCAAATCGATCATACTAACAATAGGTTTAAATAAGGCATAGAGCTTGTTTTATAACCTCTCTCACAGTGGCCCAGCAATTAGCGGGCCAACTAAGGTTTTACAGCAGAGTATAGCTGGAAGCGTAAAATAAGAATCAGTGAAATATGGGCAGCCAGCTCGTAGGGCTAATGATTGATTTTTACTCTGTGGTTTATTTCCACACAGACTTAAAGAATGATTTGCAGCATTCCATTAGCATAACCTGAATTCATCAAACTTTACTTAATAATCAGGATATAACAGCGTATTGCAGTTTCTCTCTTCACAGGGTTGTTGTTGCACACTGGAAAAATAATTTTACAACAATCATTAAGCTTGTCTCTCTGCAACGGCTTTGAAATTTGCACACATTAGTTTGGAGAAAATACTTCCCGTGGCTGTTACTTTAGTCTTGCTTAAGAGGTTAATACACTTGAGTTATTGGCACTGGATGCACGCACACGTACTCCCTTCCCTTGAACTTCAAACACACACGCTGTCTACGGCAATCAGTATAGATCGCTCCCCTACATATTCCTGTGAAAGTCGGCACAGAGCCTTAATGATTCTGATTGGTGTTTTTGCAACAGCTTGAGCAGTCACTAGTCAGTCTTAGCCTAAAGCACAGTTATGTCAGACTAGTAGTCGCACATACAGAATCCATGAATAATATATTTCTGTATGTTCTTAGTTCATAAACATGTTTGTAATACACTGCCGTAGCAGCAGTCAGTGCTCCCTTATGTCATGGTAGCTTTGACTGAGTTTTGTACATCTTTAATACCATTATACTGAAAAAGGCTCTGTGCTGCAACCAGATGTACACTGTGTAACATTTAGTTCTGTCTGGAGTTCATGTAAATAATTACTGGATGAATGCCGTGTTTATTCACAATGCTCGGATGAAGTTACTCAATCAACCGTGTTTATTTCAAAAGATCTGCACTGTACAGCACTTTAAACTACAGGCTTTCTCTCAGATACCCTGATGAGGAGAAAATGTTCTCTTACTTGATGAATTTTGCCTTTTCCAGAAAGATTTGTTATTTTGATTTTTCAGTCCTAGTTTGGTTTGAAAAAAAAACAACAACAAAACAAACTTGTCAGGTATACCAGGTATACCATTTCATCAGGCTTAGCCACATCCTACAGTACCTGTCTGGCAGGACGCCCTGAAGGCAAATGTTCCCATTACGGGGGACACTGACTGTGCAAATCACTCCAACCACAATATTTATCTCCACCCAAAAGCAGAACCTCTCTCCTCATATCTAATGTAAACAAGTATCTGTTAAATTAAATGTTAGTACTTTTATTAACCATAAGTGTAGAGAAATATGATCAGCATCTATTGCATGTTCCCTTGATATTTGTAAAATAGCATCCCTGTTCTCTTTATTCAAGAAAAGGCCACTTCAATGGGAAATCAATGCCCACTGAAATTGTGACACGAAGAAACTGATTGAAATTCCCAAAGATTTTCAAGATTTCAAGATTTTCCCACATATTAGACAAATTCCTGTTTATCTGAACTCTGGGGGTCTCTCCTGGCCTAAATTGTCTATATAACTGTCTAAACATGATACTATTTAATGGGTTTGCTGAAGTCAAACTTAAACGTTTTGCTCCATAAAATATCCTTTTTAGCTTTTTCACCTCCTTTTCTAGACTTTTGGTTTAATTGGTTATTAGACCACATTTTGAAGGGGTCTTCCTGGACGTATCTGATCTCATAACATTGCTCATTTTGAGTAATCGAGTGTCAATAGGTAGCTCTCGGTAGGTAATTTCTAGCTTTCATTGAAATCAATATTGGTACAATGCGTCATCATTTCTTATTAATGGATTTTAGATGATCTATCTAGTTCCTGGATTAACACGATGTTTACACAATAATCAACAATTTCATAAATGTTAATAATTCTGTAAATGATCGTTATCCTTTTAAGCAACAGCTGAGCTTTTACACTGAAATCAAAAAATATCTGACACCCGCGACCAAGAAAAATGAATAAGTTACACCCTTTCATCATTTTAGAGGCTCTGTGTCAGTCTGAAACTCTGTAATCACCCTGTGATTAAATTTTCAGTGTCAGCTCCACTCTTTAAGACTAAAACTACTTGTTAGGATTTGCTATCTATGCACATGACATCGGAGAAAGCCTTAGTTCCTAAATTTAATACCACGCGGCATATATTTTTGATGTTTTATATACAGTATTTATGGGTGAGAAAATGCTTTGTGGATATGAGCCAAGAACTTCTAAGATGTCCCTCTGTAGAGGGAGAGGAAGAAAAAAAAACACAGGAACATCCCCTGTGTGGGATCTGTTTTACACATCATTTAACTGAGAAATTGTGTTTCTCTTTTAACATATCTCAGCAACCATTAGTGAGGACCCCGGACCCCCCCTCGTGCACTCCTCTATCCTCCCGCACTTGCTAGAAACTTTGGTATGCCGGCATTACAGCCAAATGGCTAACCACCGTTATCATGACTTGAGCTCGAACAATTACAAGGGCCCGTGTTCTTGTGAATATGTGTCACATTAAATTTGCTCTGACAGCAAGGAAGGAGGGAAGTGAGGACAGAAATGCTGTAGGGATTAATGTTGAGCTCGGGAGCCCATTTCTTCACAGCATTAGCTGCCTGGTGGAGCACTAAGGGCCTGACAGGGAACTATGACACAGCGTGTTGAGCCATTTGGGAGTGTTTCAAGTGAACACACACGTTTTCGTCCACCCCAAGTGTGTGTGTGTGTGTGTGTGTGTGTGTTTGTGTGTGTGGGGTATGGTGGGCGGGTGAGTGTAAGCTGCTACCCAGATCACACACCTAACACCTCTGAGAGAAGAGAGAGCCGCAGTATTGCCGTGCATTAGCTGCATTAGCATCTATCACATGCTTTCTAAAGCAGAATTTCCAAAGTAAAACAAAAAAAAAGTGAAACAAATTCATAAACGCGAGAGGACATATTGCAAACAGGACCCCGGGCCAGCAAACATGGAGGAATAAATGGAAGTTGATAAATGATGCTGGAATGCATATATCTACCCACACCCCTCTGTGTGTGTGTTGTATGTAAATAAGTTTGGCCTAAAGGTCTGGCCTATTTGAAGGCATGGCGCTCCAAAAACAGGCCAGAGAATTTCAGATTGGTGTTTTAACGGTGTGACCTTTGAGTGAGTTGAATACATGTAGACAGCAGTGTGGAGCCTGATGAATAGCTTGGGTCTTTTCCCAGCTGGGAGAGCAGATGCTGAGAGGGGAACGTGTTTTTATATCCTCCTGCACTGTCTTTTTCTCCCTGCTTCTAATCTTATATTGGAGATGCGGGGAGGGGGTGGTGAGGGGTGCAAGGAGTTGGTTGGAGATGACACATTATTAACTCTCCTGGCGTTAATCTTAATGCCTCATGCTAGAGGACTATACACAATCCATTTTAATGCAATTAGCTCTTGCCAGGAAGGATGAGTTATTCAATGGGAGCATAATTGCATCCTCAAGTTTTTTTTACACTGGTTCATTCCAGGGATGTAATTACTTTCATACATGGTTTAACACATGGCATCACTGACACACACATTATGTACACATACGGAAGCGCTCATGCGGACACATACACATTCATATGAAGCTGGATGGTCCAACAATTCATCACACAATCCGTGCAAGTTTACCTGATTATACAAACTAGAAGAGTAAAATTGCCCAGCATCAGGTTTCATCAGCGTTGGCATTCACGCAGAATTCCCAAACAGCAGACCCAGACGCATCGGGCCTGG
Organism: Oreochromis niloticus; assembly: GCF_001858045.2. Taxonomy (NCBI): domain Eukaryota; kingdom Metazoa; phylum Chordata; class Actinopteri; order Cichliformes; family Cichlidae; genus Oreochromis; species Oreochromis niloticus. The sequence continues at coordinate 29,727,858 of NC_031970.2, forward strand.
AGATTGATGGGCTTGACTTCAGTTGTCTCACCCTGAGGGGGACAACTGTGTCTTCCTGTTTTCCTACCAAGCCATCTAGCTGCTTTGTATTAAAACCGAGGGTGACAAAAGCTCCAAACATTACCCTTTGATATTTCAGTGGAAGATAAAGTAGGATGCACAACATACACTAGATTTTTTTCCCTTTTCCTCAGTCTGTTTACCCCCCTCCTCTCCCTCTGCCATCATCACATTTTTTGGCTTTAAAGTCTGTGCTGTCTAAACTATTTCCAAGAGACTTGGCAATGCCATCCTTAATGCATCCCCCTACTCCACCCAGCTTTTTATCCCATGAGTTTTATTTAAAAACTTCTTTTTCCCTTTTAAGGTCTGCTACAGTTGCTCGATTGTGTTTTTGTTTCTGATATCTTTATGTGACAGATGGACAATTTCAAAATGAAAATCTACCACAATTAGTTAAGGTTTTAAGTTTCCTTCTCAGAGGTGATTTTGCTCTCCCTTAAGGATAATCGACTTTGAAAACATGAGGACTTTGCAAGATGACGACATCTAGTTGAGAGCTATTGCAAGGATGCGACGCACAAAGAGCGTTTTTTAAAAACTTGATAAATTCTCTTGTTGCTTACAGTGAATAGCTCAGACACTAAGCCGCCTTTCCTTTTCTCTCTTATTGTAATATATTAGACAGAAGGCAAAGAAGGACAGCTTACAGAATTGTCCCTCTGAGGCCAATGCCTAACCACTGATGTCTGTGTAAATAAAGGTTCTTTTCAATGGGACTGCAGGCAGAGAAATAAGCCCAATGAGCTGCCGCAAGGGAAATTGTTTCTCTGCTCTAAGTCTATAAATAATGGAGTTGAAAGAGAACTAGGGCTAGAAATGATCTCGAGTGGCCCAGGGCAACCCACAGGGTCCCTGTCAGAGCCAGGGGAAAGCGGAGGCCCTACATCCACCCACTACTCCAGTCCCTAGCATCCAGTTAAATCTGGCAATCAGCAAAACTTAGCCATTTACAATGAGGGGGCTGATCAATTGTTATGCAACTGTTTTATTTCTTCTACCACTGCACTGTATTGAATAAAGCATGTGCAAAGGGACCATGAAGCCCTTTGCTGCTTTTTGAAAAGTTTGTAGGAGTTGTTTTGGCATTCAGGAGCAAACTTTGGCCAAAGATGTTAATAATTATGCATGATATTTAAATCTGGAGTTTGCGTAACCTAACAAAGTTACTAACTTGGATAGCTAGGAAACAGTCATTACTCTCACAGTTAAAAAACTAGTTGTCTGTCAAAGGCTGGGCACTTTGTGTTCTTATGAATAACAGTGTGCCCTTCATGGTGACTCCCCTGCCCCCCTCTTGATTAGTGGTAGCACCAGCAGCGGGTCCAGATGCACTGACCCCTCCGCCGTGTAGCAAATCGCTGACAAGCAGCATTTTCAGCCAAACATAACATATTTCCTGATGACTAAGACCCTCATTTTTACTGTCCCACCTCACAACCCCTGCAGCACAAATGACCTTGAATGTAGAAATTTAAAGTGATCTGGTAGGGACAGATGTCAGAGCTTTCATGGCAAAGATGGTGTGGCAATAATGTTGTGTGCATGATAATCCAAAAGTTGTTCTAGGCTTGTCTTATGGATATCCACAAACTCGCTGATATTCTTTAATATATACACATATTAAAGGTTATCAGCCAAGAATATGAGACAGTATATGGATATCCATAAAGATATACACATGTGCATTCATATAGTCTCATTCATCCATCCATCTATTTTCTGCCACCGGTCTGAGTCTGGGTCTTGGGGGTTAAAATAAGGAGAGAAGCCTACACATCCCCCTCGATAGCCACCTTCCTACAATCTCACCTGAGGGTGACACTGAAGCGTTCCCGATTCATTCGGGCAAAAAACATGTCCTGGGTTAGCCCCAAAGCCTCCTCCGGGGCAGACATGGCCTGTACACCTCACCTAGGAGGCTCCCAGGAGGCATCAGATGCCCGAACCACCTCAAATGGTTCCTTTTGATGTGGAGGAGTAGCAGCTTTGCTAATACTGAAAAGGCAAAACAACTGGCTCATTTTTATTAACTTTTATCAGCACATTTCACACAAAATTTAGCTGCAGGTGACACTGCCCATCTGTTCAGCTGTGACTCTGCTACAGTTGCTGCAGACTGTGCTGAGAGCGTTATCTTCCATTGCGACGATGTGTCGTCATTGAAAATGGTATTGGTCTGTTAGCATCATCGGCATCATCATGGCTGTCTAGGACTGCATGGCGTGACAGAGGCAGCTCACCCAGCCTAAACCCACAAGGTGATTGATTCAATCTCCCTTTTAAGTATATTAAAAATATATACTTTACAAGAGTTTTACATGAGCAGCAGTGCTTATTGTAAAATTGCTAACTCATAGCTCCAACTTTGGCAGCTATATTAATAAGCAAGCTGATCTATGTATAGTTTCAAAAGCAGAAGGTGGTCACACAAAATAGTCAATGGTTATAGATTTCATTTTCTGTCTATTGCAGGTTGTGTTAAGTGATTTAATAAATAAAAAACAGATTTTTTTTTAAAGCAATTTAGTGTAAGCGCCTGAATCTTTACCAGACTCTATATTTGTATGTTTAGAGACGCACAGTTTAGACTCACTAATTTCAGGGTAGCTTATTGCCTTGTGACTTTTTATGTTAAAGTCATTATATTGAGCTGCTCTTTCAGCTGCGTTTCATCTTTCACCCATTCATCTCTGCAGTACCTGCTGAGGTTATTCAGATATGGTTTACCCGTTCGGCTGAATGCTTGCTGCACACATCCACGTACTGCAAGGGGTGTGCAAATATGTGCGAGGACGGATGGAAGCATCTTTTCCTACCCATTATTTCTTCGAGTGCCGTTGCATTTCACACTCAAAATTGGCACAGAGGCCCAGCACGAGGAGAAAATTTACATGACTGGTGGTGTGATTCAACATAATAACACTCACCGTAACCCACTTCACTAGAGAAAACTGAAGCCGTGCCAGAGCTAGTGTGTCTATTAGCGTGCTTTTGCGATGCTCAGGCACGTCTTGTGATGCAGACATCCCGCCAACTCATTTATAAATGATCTGAGAGTATGATACAGCCCTAGGAAAAAAATAGAAAAACGTGTAGCTGTCCAAGTGAATTTCACTGACATGGTACTTTATATAGAGCAGACTGGACTTCAGAGTGAAGCGAGCGAGAGCGAATTCCGTTTGGTGTTGAACTCCACTGTTGTACCTTCAGGGTACAGCCGTGGACATACAAGTCCAACTGTGACATCCATTTCATTGACTCGGTCTTGCAATATTTACCATTATATTCCACCACACTGTGTCAAATACACCCTTTTCCAGCACTTGTCTCCCATTTCGGCACTCTGACAGCATATTGTTCAAAGTTAACTTTCATCATTTCCCATCTTACACTCTTGCAGCTGTGTTAATTTACAGCAGGGCATGTCTGCATAATGATGATGATGTTAGCGCCAGCTTTCTCTAGAGGAGCTATCTGAGAGTGAAACATTGTACTCATGTTTTTCTCTGAATGTCCCAGGGAGGTCTATCAAGAGCAACAGTGCTTCATGTAAAACTGCTAACCCATAGCTCCAGCTTTGGCAGCTATATTAATAAACAAGCTGATACATGCTTTAGCGGTTCAACAAGACCAGAATAGAAACAGAATGACAAAACGATGAGCATCAAAGCGGTAAAGAAGAAAACAGGTCTCTGATGTAAACATCTTGATTAAGTATTAGCAAGCTAGCAATACTAGACTCCAAATGCTCTTCCACTGTTATTGCAAATAATTCAGCACATACTTTGAATATTTAAACCCATGAAATCTGTCACCATTTCATCTGTTTATTACCTGGAGTATTCAACTCATCAGTTCTCCAGTTTTTTACTTAGAGATAGAAATCGATCAAGGCTCCAAAATTCCACATTAACACCTCCACCTGCTCTTCCTAGTAAACTCTTTATAGTTGTCAAAGGCCCAGGCAATCCCACCGTCCTGTCAGTTAAACATACAGTTGTCTAGCCACTCGTTAAAGAAGGCTGTTCTGATCCCTAATGAAAGCAGCAGAAACCCCAAATGGCCAATAGTTTCTATATTTTATGCTACGATGACAGCAGACCTGAAGTTTTCAACCTCCAGTTGAAGTAATGGCTGTTGAAGTTTTGACAGCCTTATTTGAAACTTCTTATCTGTATAACTTTTTACTTTCTACGTATGAGGTAAGATGAAAAAGTTTTCGAAATTCTTAGAAATTAAATACATACCTGATTTAATTTTCATTCTCCTCTTCAAGGTTACTTGGAAGTGCAGCTCTTAACTGATTTCAGCACTGCAGCTATTTTTAGATCACTACCTAGAAGTCCTGTTGTGATCCCCCTGAGATGACGGCTGGATTCTCTGCATTGTGTAAAAACTGCAATACTTCAGCTTAGGTTTTATTTTTGGAGAAGCCGACAAAATCGCATGGACCCAAATCTGGCAAGTAGGGTGGGAGGTGACCCCAGATTGTGTTTTTGTGGCCTCAAAACTCCTGCATGTTGAATTTACTGTGTGCTTTTGTTCAGGCTGCTTCCACTGAGTTTTCTCCCTAACTTTTACAGGACAGTACAGTTCAGTAGAGGTCTGCACTGACAGTGGGAGAAAAAAAAAAAAATCAAATGAGCATACTCCCCCTCATACTTCTGACCTAACATGCCATCCTAGAATTAGGAAACTGAATTTTCAGACTGAAAGCCGCTATTTGCTCTCTGAGTTGTACATGGAGAGACAGTCGTGGTCCTCAGCATCAGGTCAGTTTAACAGAGGAGTTGAGGTTTCCGTTTGAGGTTCATGTTGAAACTGCAGATCAAAAATGCAAGAAGCTTCCAGGGAGCATCCTAAAATGCCAGAACTGCTTAACGTGAAGTGCACAAAAAATGATCTTGAATGGAAGATTAGACATCTAAACCAGATAACTCACATTTTCTTGAAAAATGTCAAAGGTATAAACCTGTCCAGATCGTTCTTCCTCTGAAGTTCACTTGAGCTGTCCTGTTAACTTTTGACAAGGAAACGTACCCCAGTGTAAAGTAAAGCACATTAAGCTAGCCTATCCTCCTGAAGCATCTGCTCCAGGGCACCCTCCATTAAGTCTGCCCTTTAACCAGCGCTGTGACAGTCCCTCTGTCACACCTCAGCTTCTCAACATGTGCTGGAGATGGATGTGTAAGAGCTCAGTGCCCCTCTCTGCCATGGTTTTGCTAGCCGCCAGCCCAGCTGACCAGTGTAAAGCTGACAGCTAGCTTGGACAGGCACAAAGTTGGAATAGTAAGGAGGGCATTTGTAGGACCCTTGCACTGCTAGCACTGCAAGCTTTACCACAATTATTTTACAGGTCTGAGGTCTATAAAATGTAGTACTTCAACCTAAGGAAGCTGCCATGTTTTATAGATGTTGTCCACCTCAGGTGAGTCCAAGGTGGTAACCCACTAGCGACTGTTGTTTACAGGGAGGATGCTGGATAATGAGCTGATCACAGCCTGTAGGCCCATTTGCTGGAACTTGGCCAGCAGTGTTCACCTGCCAATGGAGCAGGATCAGACAAGAGCTACAGGGGATATCCTGTACCATAGTTCTTACTGTGTTTGAAGTACAAAGTAAGGAGGTTTAAGAAGTTTGGATTGTTGATGTTTCCAAGTGTCTACTATTGCTGCATTTTCATGAAAGTGAGGAGAAAGCTGACACTAGCTCTGCGGTATTGTATCGTAGTGTTACGTGTCCTATTTTGCTGAATAACTTACATGATGTGGTAATTGCACCGAACCACAGATAATAACAGTATAGTTAAAGCAGAAATGTGTTTTCCTTTGTTTCCTTTCTCAGCTCAGCTTCCTTCTTTTGTGCTGTTTTGATTTTTGCCCTTGTTGTTGTTGCAATTTTTTTGTTCTGTGTGTCTCTCAGGAGTCTGTGTTCAGACTGCATCCAAACGTGCCGCTAGGAGAGAGGCCTTGGTCCTCTCCCAGCTCGCCTGGTCACCCATTCCCAGCTGAGTAACAATGAGGCTGGGCAGCAGCTGGAAACTTAAGCAGGCAAATATGACAGGGAGCAGGCAGCTGTGAATATGGATGGAGGCGTAGGTAGCTTTTGTCAGAAAAAGAGGAGGAGGGGAGCCACAAAGGCCTCAATCTAGGGACCATTGCTCGCTTGTCATCGAGGTGGCAGAGCGGACAGACCGCCTCTCTGCTGAGCTCACCCCACTCAAGATCCCAGAAACCTTTTAACACTGTGGAACAGCCAAAAATGTTGCTGCTCAGTGACTGTACAGTACAGGACTGCACATCTGAGACACAGCCCACAGGCTCAGCAGAGTAAAGTGCAACTAATATAGGATTATAAATAAATGTACCCAGTGCCCATGCTAAAAATTGCTGGATTTGTTAGCATTTTGTTTCACAGAGCAGAGGTCAAATCAAAATTCTTGCCTCCACAAAGAAAACGTTCTTTGAATATATCCTCATAAAAATAGGAGGCCTCTGAGTTTTATTTATACCCATATAACAGAAAGGCACATTATTTTAGTGATCCTGTTACCTTTTGAAAACTTATCACTTTGTTCTAGGCTTCAATTATTTTTTTTAAATAAAAAAGTTCTCGGAAAAATTATACTTTTAAAAAGCACAGCGACATTATAATTCATGTCTTGTAACCCTGGCTTTGGATACAATCTTTGTGAATATACTAGGATTTTGTTGCGAGAGCTTTAGTCTGTGTTAAGCTATTTGAGTAAATGTCTTGGATTTGTAGCTGATCTTAGCTCCCAAGAATCAAAGTGCATATCAAGCCAATTATTGCCACAACTGATGTAGCTGAACAGTGATAATGTAAGTTTGGAGGAATAGGCAGATGCAGGGGCATTATTCAGAGAAAAAGAGAATATTTCAGATTCAAGTCACAAATTTTTTGTTGTGCTTTTTTCTTCTTCTCTTTTCTCCTTAAGAAACCACTTATTGATATTCATTTATCCCAGCAAAATAAAACAATGTACTTCACTGGTGAAACAAACCAGTTTTTCCTTTTTTCTGGGGAATTTTCTTTACTCTCAAAGAATTCGTCATATCATTTTTTCTGTGTGTTCTTCAGATTTCTAACTTTATAATCTCAGATGAAAGTCGTGTTCTTATTAATGCAAATTCTTTCGCATTAAATTTCCTTGAAAATTTTGATACCCACCCATTTATTATAGAGTGATAATGTACTCCCAGTGGGACTCAGGAAGGACTCCTTAATTGGAGAAAAGCACAGCGACAAGACTGTATACTGGATGTGCATCCATGAGCTTACTGAAGGTTCCCTTTGCTTTTTGTATGAAGCTTTTCTTCTCAAAGGTTAATTGAATCTGTTCACCCCAGAAATACTTATTTTTTTTCTATTGATGGAAAACATAATAGTCTCACTTCCAACAAAGCCCCCAAAATAGATAGACTTATAGCAAAATACCGACATTTTCAAACCATGTTCGGGTGGCATTTAGTGTTGCTTTTACACAGAAGGTAGAAAACTGGGATTCCTGCTTTTTCAGTCTAAAAAAACCAATCATGTCAAAAAGTATATAAGACTTAAAGCTGCCTATAATGCTCTGTGTGCGTGTGTGTGCAGGAACGAACACATTTGTATGAGAACATTGGGTTTCCCTGAATTATGCTCCGCTCATCCCTCCATCGATCAGCACCTCTGTGTGACAGCAGGAAATCACATCATATTACTAGCCCTTCGCTAATGTCGTTAGCGGATATTGTTCTGAGGCGAAGTGTGGACTCGGCCCAATGTGATTAGTCCCAATGATGAATTTGCCCTGTTGTTTGGAGACCGTTAACTGACTAGAATGATTGACCTGAACCAGGAGCCTTCTGGGCATTTATTGATGCTCCCCGAGTGTTATTCCTTTAATGACTGCACTCCGATCATTGCCAGCTTTATGGCTTGAGGGAAGCCAAGTTGAGTTAGCAAAGTTAGACTAAAGAGTCTTGGAGGCTGATGACCACAGCACAGGCTCGTTGTGTACACATATGGTTTGACAGTGCTTGCTGCAGCTAGTCCAGCTCAGTTATGTATGTCCTCAGCTGCTGTTTTTGGTGAATATTTCTAAGTACTGTAGGGCTTTCGGATAGGTAGAGGAGAGCCAAATGCCTAGAGGGTTTAGCTTTCTTACATCTGAGGATGTCAGGTGTCTCCTGGGGTGAGGGGCTGGCAGTTTTAAATCCAACAGAGTGGTCAGGGTACACCGTGACTCCTCTAGGTTTATTTTCAGCAGCCTCAAGAGGTCCAAGAAAGAAAGGGAATAGGTCAGAGTGTTGAGAATTACTAAGAATTTTAGAGATTTGTTAGAGAGATAACCCTTCTTTTTCCTCTTTGTACAGTACAGCTTGCAGTACATGACAAGCTTTTTATTTTTCAATTCCTTGTAAGTGTCGGTAGATATAGGGAACTATACGGTGATGCAGATGATGTGTTTTTTTACTGACTTCAGTATACTGTTAATCAAGAGCTGGAAAAGAGCTCAGGTGTTCTTTTATTATTCCAATCGATGCGCCATCTGCACACATATGGAGTGTGTGATGTAAAGTTAAATGCAATTTCAGTTTGTATAACACTGTCAAAAGCAATCTGTCTTATAGAAAGATGTTTAGATGACTCATAGGTTCAGTTAGCATCCATGTTTGTTTTTTTAATGTCTGCAGTAATATTGTCTGATTAGTTGTGAATTTGTTTTATCTGATTCACATATCATCACTGAACTCATTTTTGATCATCCTTACAAAGCCAGAAAACTAAGAACAGAAACTTTGCTTACAGTCATAACTGGTTTCTTGAGTCATTTACACCCAGAGTTTGATTTCTCTCCTTTATTAGCACAGATATGGCGCCTTTACAGTAACAGCTGGTTCCCGCTGTAGATAGAACATCACACATGCTTCCCATTATGGATTTGTCTGCTTAAAGTCCTATAATACGAGCAAAAAAAAAAAAAATTAACATTCCATTATTACATCTTTATAATTATAGACAAGACTTATATTGTTCTTAAAAGTGGCCTGTTTTGAATTTTTTTCATGTAACGCAATGTTTGTTTGATTATTACTAAGTTACTAAAATTATGATACTGAAGGAAATATTGAAAAAAAAAAACATTTTAATGAGTACAGTCATTTATTTATTTGGTTTAGTCCTTGAGCACCACAGTCCAGAGTTTGGCATTTATCTATTGATGGCAATCAGCCTTAAAAATAGTCACACAAAATATTCTTTGTTCTGATTCATCTCTACTTTGATGACAACACTAATAATGTAGTTCTTTTGAAACTCCTGCAAAAGAACAGCCAAACCACGAATTGTTTTCTTCAGTATTAGGCCATTTTTGTTTCTTATACACTCTTTATATTTTCTATATTGGAGTCATGCAGCAAAAGTCAATATTCTTCCTTAAGTAAACAGTCCTCGCTAAATAATTCTCACATTCTCTCAGTAGCTTTATTGCTTATAAAAATAGTTTGACATATTCTTATGCTATTGCTTTGTATTTAAGTTTTCTCCAGACTCACACACATATTTGTCAGTTTCAGTCATTCTATTAATTTTTCTGTGGTCGATTTTGACTTTTGTGTGCAAAGCTGTCGCACTCCTGCACCTGTAAATTTGGCCATTTGTTTGTGTGTGAGCACTATCCACATACAGGTACCTGGTGGATTACAAGCCTGCCTCTCATGTCCATGTTGTTTTCATGACCTCCAATCCCCCACTTTCACACACAGACCCCGTTTATGACCACCACACAATCATTCCCAATGCACGAGTGCTCGCCAGCAGATGAACAAGAGCTGATTGTGCTGCATGCTGATTTAAAAACAGACACTTGCTATGTGCCGTGTGCCTGCACAGCTCAGTTAAGTCTTGTCTGTAAGTATGAACCCGTGGGTTGGAAATACTTAAAATTGTTGCAGTTGTCTACAAATTCAAAAAAATAGACCATAGTCAACATCATCTTAATTCAGTATGGTAATTTAAAACTTGATGAGTGTCTTATCCCATGTGTGGCTATTTATCCTAATGCAACAGTTTCAAAATAGGCTCATTTATTTCCTAAAATAAAAACATTATGTAAAAAATTTGAAAGAAAAGCATTGGGGACTACTTGTATTCTTGGCTTAACACACATTAGGTGCTCTTTTGAGCAGCTTGGAGAATGCACTGTTGACGAAAAACAAAATCCAGTGGCATCATCTCATCATAATGAAGCAACCTGGTGCAACTGTGCTGATCACTGTGGTGCAATAGTGACAACTGAGGCCTATGGCACAAAGCAGTGTGCTATGTTAGGCTTTTAGCTAACAAGCGAATACTTGTTTGATCAAATCTTTTTGTTTGTTTTTTTAGTTTTGGTCTTTTTATCGTATACTGTTGACAACATGAATGATATAAAACATGAGCACATATATGTGTTTACTAGGCATATTGTTACGTCAGCAGTGCACACGCACACACACACGGAGGCGTATTATCATAGGCATCGTGTTAGACTGGTGAATAAGCTTTAACACTGAGAGCAGATGAACCATGGGGACAGCCAGGGGGCTTTACTCTAAAACTTGCATTCAACAAGATGAAAAAATTGGAGTTAGAATACCAGACCTCGACATGCAGAAGCAAATTATTATTTATCACTTGGATTCTGAGCGTTTGAATGTGTATTAGTAACCACTGTCCAACTCAATACACAGTCGTTATTGCAAAAGTCACTGAATATGACACTGATTATGTATTCATGAATATATTACACAGATGATGAATGCTTAAGATGTTATTTGATTACACTGTGTCACACATACTGTCATTTTGGCAGTTTCCCATGTTCCCTAAAATATTAATGTTAGAGTTACACTCACTGTGTTTTTGCATTTTTCTCTGTCACTTTCAATTGTTGCACACACAGCAGGAATATTATGGTTACTTTAACAATGCTGGAGAATCTATGAATACTTAATAAGTGTCTGGTAAAACTGATGTAATGGTGATGTAAGCCACTGAAAGCCATTAGTCAGAACAGCTAAACCTGAAGCCTTTTTTCTGCTCCATTTCACCTTTTTGATAGTATCCTTACAAGTCCTATACGAGCTCAGAAAAGGGTATATGTGCAGTATATAGATTGTGTGTGTTGTACAGTTTGATTCCCTGTATTTGCATCAGTTAAGTATTTTGGCTTTTTGCTCATTCGCTATGATGGAAGAGGACAACTTGTATCCTATATCCAACTGACATAACGCTGAAAGCAGCCTTTCTAGGCTTGTTGGAATAAAACGTCGTCGATCCCTCGCACAGTAGCCCTGAGCTCCACCATACGTTTTCATACAAGGATCTGAGCCTTAATGGAGCTGACACTATCACTTCTTGGCTCACTGTATGCACAGGGGCAATCCTTTGATCCCCATCACTTTGAGTGTTGAATGTGAGAGACGCACATATGCAATGGGAGGCATTTGGCCCCCACCGCAGGGGACGCTGATGCACTCAATAGAGCCAATTAGAGCAGGAAGCATTTAGTGATTCATGCAACATTTGACGCATCCCAGTGGATCCCTTCCTTCCCATCCTTTATGTCTTTGCTCGCCTCTCTCTCCTCGCTTTCTTACGTTCTCTCTGCCTATGCGTATGTCTCTTACTCGCAAGTGAAAATGAGACTCCTCCATCCTGTTCGACTCCATTAAACCGCTAGCGTGCCTCAGTTCACCACAAATCATAATTTGTTCATGGTGAGAGAAGTATTCAGCATCTATGGGACTCAAGATCAGAGAGTCACATTTAGTTTAATATGCGTTCCATACAGAGAGAGAGAGTCGACCTCGATTATTAACACACATCACAGCTACAGTCCCAGCATTACAGGGCAGCCAGTGAAAACTTTGCATAAGTCACCTCTTGCACCACATGTGTGTCGCCATCATCATCATCTTGCTGCAGATGGGACATTTCTCGTTGCACGGATGACTGCTTTTTCAATATTTTGTACTCTCATCTCCCAACATGCAATGTGCCTGTGCCTCGACCCCACCGCAGCAGTGGACAAGGTGTCAAATCAAGAGTGCAGAAGGTGCGAGGCAGGTTAGTGTGACTTACTGATTCTGTGGTTTTATTCAACCCCAGCCAGACTCCCATCCCCGCCAGCCACCCTCCCCTTCCTATCCAGACCTCACAATGGGCCACAGCAGGACTTGTCAGCGACTACGGCAGCACATGTTATATTGATAAATTTCACCCGAATTCAGATAAGACAGACCAGCATGTCACTGCGGCAAAAGCTATTCCCCGCATCTCCCAAGTCAACAAGATGGATCTATCGCTGTGCTGGTTTAGTCAAAACCATTCATGTGATTTTTTTTCCTCTGTTTTCAGAAGCTTGTTGCTGAATTTTTGTTGCTGGTAAAAAGAGTTCAGAGTTATTGACAGAGAGCAGAAACATGCAGAAGAAAGGAACTGAAGCCATTGAATTATTTGATATGTTTGCTCTGTTTTTTTGTTTTTTTTGCTTTTCTTGCTATTACCATCTTTCCATCTCGCACGCTCTCAGAGGCCATTATTAGCATGCATGAGTCTTCTATTTCTCAGTGCTCTTGGGGAAGCTCTCACCCGGCGAGTTCATATTTAGTCTCCTGAATGAAACATTCATAACTCAGGTATGTGGTCTCAAAACAATGAGTGCTCCTGCCTTGGAAAGACCTGCATCAATCACAGGCTCCGAGAAGCCAAGCATAAGATAAAAGCAAATGCCCTTGTCAGAGCAATTTGGGCTCAACTCGGGGACAGTGTGTGGGTCACGGGCACCCAGTTCCACAGCAGGATCTGCAGAATTAACAGCATCATTTGCATTTTCTGGGACCACCCATGTCTCAGTGGGATTATTATTTTTTTTGCCTTTTTGCCGTTTTATCTCTTAAATACACAGAGCCAGTGAAGCCTCATGTTAGCTCTGCCTAGTTTATTTTCAGACTTCAGCCTCCCTCAGTTGTGTAACCTACCTCTCATCCCCCACTATTTTTCTAAACGCATTGTGCTGAATTATGGGTATGCATCATGTAATTATTGAAGTAATGCCCACAGAAAAGGCTCTCCCAAGAGGCTCAACTGTTGTTATTGTTGTTATTATTATCATCATTAGTGCTATCAGCATGTCTGCAGAATAAATATTCTGGCTCTCAATTGTAGGACAATTGCTGATTAATCCAGTACAAACAAGGCCTTGCAATTTGTGCCTCAAGAACAAGCACAAACAGCTCCTCTTCACAGTAACCACCTCTATCTCATAGCACATCGGCCCTTTGCCTACACTCCCCCATCCTCTTCAGTGCCGTTGAATCTCTAATTAAACCACTAACAAGAGAAAAGGGAGCACTCTGGGATGCTCTGAACACCCAGCGATAAACCTCTGTGGGAAGCTAACAAGAACCCCCCCCCACACACCCATCTCCGTCATCCTCCATGCTTCTCTCATGGACTCCAATGATCTGCTTTGATTGTATTAAACAGTGCATTTCAATTTGTAGTCCAGCTGAGATTCAGTCAGACCCCCTACCTCTTAAAATTTCTCATGCCTGCAGGTTTCCATGCATCAAGTGGAGGAAGCTACACAGAGGAAAAGTACAGTTTAGATACCCAATATACCTATAAAAAAAAAAACCCTCATTGGATACATGCATGGACTGGTGATCACGTAAAGGAAAAATTAAACCTTACCCCCTGGCTCTGTTGTACTGTGGGGGACATTTTGCTGGCATAGTTTGGCCTCGCTTGTCTTTTTAGAGGCAAATCAGTGGAAATGAATGCAAAGTTGTTCTTACTGAGCAGATTTATCCCATGATTAAACATGCCTGTCCTGATAGGATTGGTCTGTAATGCTACCCATCCATGAGGCGCAAGGAATTCCTGTTTGTTAGTTTGGTGGTTTGAGGAGTATGAAAATTAGGTGAATCATATTCTTTGGCTTTTCTGCTCACCAGATCGCAGCCTAATTGAATATTTTCAAGAGACTAAGGACCACTCATCACTGTCCACCAGCATCATCCAAACATCAAAGCAGACAATCTCTTTTAGAAGCACAGTGTTGCCTCCCTCCAGTAAAAGTTACAGAGATTTGGAGAATCCCTGCCAAGACACACTGAAGCTGTTCTGGCGGAGCTTTGCGGCCCAGGTTAGCATGCGATCCATGTGCTGTTTGGCTGTCTAAATGCTCCCCAATGAAGGAGAGAAGGCAGCGCCTCAAGGTCTCCTTTGCAATAAAGAAAGGGAGCAGGTGAAAACTGAAAAAAAGGAAATTAGTAACAGTCTGCTTTGTCATGCACACACATTGGCAATTGTTGCATCCCAGGAGATTCGCATGCTCCAAATTGTTTGGCTTAAAAACACAATTCTGAACAAAGTGAAGCAAAACAATATTATACATGCTTGAAATTGCCCGGTAAAGTGCCAGCTGGTGTATTTAGCTGAGCTCTTCTTCCAATAAAAATGTGTTCAAAATTTGTTCAAATGTGAAAGAGATGGCCTGAGATTTTTTTAAACTGTCTGGAATACTTACATACTCTACGCCGAAGATGTTTGTGTTGTATTTCCCTACTGTTCACATGGGCCGGTGGCGTGATCCCTTCACTACCCACAGTACCACAAACCAAATATTAGCTGGTTAAAAACATGTAGTGTGTGATTTTTATTTTAGTTTTAGTTTTTTTTTCTGGTCATAAAAACTAAACAAAAGTAAAACACTGGAACAACACATTTTCAAGTTGATATTGATAGCATGTTAGCAGTTCAGAGTTCAGAGTCTATATCCAACAGATACATTTGAAGTCATGTTTCTGCCCACCTGCTGAATCCAAGTCTAAACATTTCACTCTGTGCTTAGCTCTGTTGTCGAGGTCCAGCTTTTCAACTATTTTTCCAGTGTGTTTACCCTCAAAAGCTGAGATTTTTCTCTTTTCCGCTTGCTGCAAAGCATCTAGATTTTGCTTGTGTGTCTGTCTTCTTTTTTCCCCCCTGAATAATAAGTTTTGTTTACTTTTTGACATGAGAAAACACCATTAAAACGTGAAAATACTGAACAAGCCTTTAGTACCAGCCTTGAAATCCTTCAGTGTAATAACAAAGGACGTACCGTACACCCACACTGTGCTGTCTGTTATATTCAGACTCTGCCTATGCAAAACCTTACTCAGCATCACTGACCGTGGCTATTTCCTGTCTCTGTGCAGGATGCATTTGCGATGCAGACGCATGTCACCTTTGAATGAGTGTAGGTGTTCAAGTGTAGGTGTTATTGATGAGAGATGGAGAGGAAGAGGAGGAGGAGGGCTGGTTTAGTTGTGACAAAAGTGAGATAGAATTAAAATAGGTTTGGTTGCTGCCTTCCCTCCTTCTTTCCTTCCATCCTACCTTCCTCCTCCTCCTCCTCCTCCTCCTCCTTATCCTCTCTGTGACTCTGTGGGTTCTCTCTCCTCTTTAGCAGGTAGCTTTACGTGATAAATGAGCAGCAGCTGAGTTGGACAAACAGAACAGAGAAACTGTATTCGGCAGTAAAAAGTTTCCTTATTTCCACCCTCACCTTTTTATGCTCGTCTTTCATTCTGTGTAAAAGTTAAGTAGAGTAGGTGACTGTTTGGAGGTTAGAAAAAAGCGAGGGAGGGGGCATTTCTATGTCTGGCTAAATGGAAATGTTGAGAACTGGCACTCACATACTGTACCTGCTCTCATAGAAGAAAGCTGTGAAAGCCGAATGCCTACTGATGCCAGAAACAGGCTCATTTTCTCACCGAGATGAAGGGGGAAAAAAAATGTCTTTCAACCTGCATCCGCTCTTCCATGCTGAGAACAAGGGAACCTTTCACTTGAAGTGGAGTATTCAAGAGAAAGAGAGAATGAGAGAGAAACAGAGAGGGGAGGGAAAAAGGGAAAGTGAGCGAGGCACTGAGCTTGGTTTGGGAACCATTTCATCACTCATTGTACCGTGAGACTGTCCCACTGCTCGGGCTCGGCGATGCCAGCCGCTCGAAGGAAAGCGTCCTGCTGAGTGCTGTCTATTGGCTGCCACTCCGAGAAGATTTGGGGAAATATAAAATGGGCAATTTTGCATAATACAGTCTTCATTTCTGCTGGAAAAAAACTTCTCAACTCTACACTGAAGTCAAACCCTTAAGAAAAAAACCCACCACTTTCAGGCATTAGTGATTCTGCTAATGTTGCTCAGCACCTCTGAACTGAGCTGAGATTGAAAGCGTATTGTCAAACCTGCCATTTGACCACGCTTCGGTTCCAATCCAGTTTCTGACTTCAATTCAGACACGGGGACATTTTAATTGGGAAACAGCTTTACCACAGCTGACCTACCGTACTGAAAACTGTGGTTTCAATGACTCAGACAGAAGGTGTGCAGCCCTGCTCTTTTCCTGGCCTGTATTCAGCATTCCTTTGTTCACCGTTCACTTATCTGGTGATAAAACCTGATTTAATCTTTCCTAAAAAGTTATGAATATTCCCTTATAAGGATTTTGCCTGCAAGCGAACATATCTGTTTGTGGTCAAGGGTCCGTTCACTAATTACCCAAGAAAAAGACAGATTTCTTCACAGCAAGAACTACAAAGGGTCACCAACACAAGGCCTTCATTATGCCACAGCCCCATACATCAACCAGGCTGACAATCTCCAGTGTTTCCAAAAAAACAAAAAAAAATAAAAACCATTTCTGAAAAGGTTAGAAGGGGCTCCGTCTGCCTGCCTCTGCGTCAACCTTTTTTCAAGGTGAGCTCCCTGGCGCTGTCATAATTGAAAATTAAGTATTTGCCGCAGTATAATTAAACGGTGACCTTTGAACCTAAACGAGACCTCAGACGCATATTAAGAGATTAGGGGACCTGGATCCGTTCGCATACATGCTCTGCCGCTATGGGCACTCTCCTCCACACGCATATTATGAATTAGTTAACAAACAGTGACAGTTTCTTAATTATCACCTTGCCTGAGTCGTTAAAACAAAGCCTTCTGCGTCACCTTTCGATTTCTGCAGCCAATAAGTCTTAAGAATTTCTCATTTATTTTCAATTAATTATCAAATAGCACCATAAAGGTGATGGTAATGACATGGATAAGAGCGTCATGGCTATTCGGGGGCTAATTCGGAGGGGCTTAATTTGTAACTTTCAGTATTTGGTGAAGAGGAAGAAAGTTGCTACTCTGTCACTGCTGTGTAAAAAATAGTTTGTTTATAATTGTCACATTTTTAGGAAAATGTGGATGTTTTTGACAAGCTTTCGTCTAGTAGAAACATCGAGTCCACAAATAAAACTGAAACAGATTAATCAGGGTAACACTGGAATATCTTTTGAAATGCTCACAAGTAATAATTCCATTTGCTGACCACATGTATCCCATCTAGTCTCACTCTGCAGAAAACTGTGAAATGCTATTACAATATCACTTTCACTTTTATAGATCCCTAATGAGTGCTAAATTAAAGTGGGAGGATATTTTAAAATGTGGAATCAAGAGGAAAATGCCACAAGCCTTTTCCTGTTCTAGCAAATAGAATCATTAATGGAGTTTGGACATTCTTTTAGAAATGTTAACATAAATATGATTAACAATTACAGCTGTTGCCATTTTTTCTGCTCATATATCATTTTGCATTAGTTTAATAATGCTCATTTAAATCTACTTGACTGTATTTCATTTTTGTTTTATTGCACATTGATTTATTCTGTAAGAAAACAAAACGTATGATGGGTCTGGCAAAAAAACCCAAAAAAAACAAACCAAAACAAACAACGTGTAGACAAACATGAGAAGTGGCAACACTATGAAAACAGTACATACTGATATGCGCTACTTGCCCTGCTGTTGTTATAGAGTTTGTGCATTTCTCTGCAGGTCAAATGGCAGATACTCTTTGTTAGTATTAGCATCACTTAACTGGGATTATCACAAAACCATGACACTCGCTTCAATGCTTTTAGAGAAACTGGGCAGAGATTGTTATGCGTGATGCTTTGAGCTCAGCAGTGGTTTAAATTGATTAACACGCAGCGTCTCCTACTTAACCGGAGAGGAGGTCTGCATTTTTTCAAAAAAAAGGAAAATCACAACAGCTCTTAATCTTGGCCCGAAACAAAGGCAGGGCAAGGAGAATCAATAGCATTAGAATGTAGTTCTTACACCCACTTATCTTTCTCTCATTCTGAAATATAAGGAGAAAGAGAAGAGGAGCCTTGAAAAGCTTAGCGCATGATATAAGCCAAATGTCAGCAAGCTGTATGAAGTCAGGAAATGTGCCTTGGCCCACAGGGAACCCTTAGAGCAGCAAAAGACCAGCCATTCTCCCAACCTGCTGCCTCAATCAGAGACCGAGTGAAATCTTATGATATCGACTGAATTTTAGACTTAAGTGTTTTTCCTAAAGCGCAACCTTATTCACTCACTGCATGAGAAATATTTCAATGACATATTACACTTCATTTTGTATCTCTCGCCTCTGTCCACTGCTGTATATAGCCGCCTGTGCAACAGGGATAAATCACTTCCCAGCTAGCTTATTACATGAAATGAAGGAATTCATCATGGTGACAGTTGGCCGTTGCGAGGCGTTCACTGTGATTTATCTGGGAGAAATTGATTGATTCATTAACACTGAGTGAACAGTGCTTTTGCTGTGGGGGCAGCGTTGCGTACCTTGCTGCATGTCGCTCTCGCTCTGTGTGTTGGACGAACACATTTTATGGAGATTTCGGCTGGGTGTCCCCTGTAACAGCATGCGGGGGCTTCTGCATTGCAAGCTTAGCTCATTACCTGGCTAGTATGGTCAGTGGCCCAGAGCTGGGAGCCAGTAATTTGTGGCGAAGAACGCAGCGTTCCTAATTAGTTCACCCATATGCCTTCCAACATGATACCCTGTGTGTTTTAATGTGACAATAGATCCTAAAAGTAAAGTGCACAGGACCACAAGTGCATCTGCTGGTCTGCTGCTTCTGGCTAGATTAAGTTTTGCTTGACTCCTTCATTTAGTTTAGTGTAGTGTGTGGGTCAAGATTTGTTTATGTGCATTCATAAAGAACATTTGTGTACAGCCCCAATTCCAAAAAAGCTGGGATGCTGCGTAAAATGTCAATAAAATGTCAATAAAAATATTTTATTCACAGTGGAAAACAGAAAGTATGTCAAACGTTTAAACTGATGCTCTTTATTATTTCAGTAAACATATGAGCTCAAGAGATTTTCAGTTTGGAGAAATCTCTGTGTGCAAAGGACACAGGGTGTTGGATGGCCCTCTGTTAGCACTGTACTAAAAACGAACCGAGGAGGGGGCCTAAGGGTACATCTTTCAACATCTTACAATGCTGTGATTGCAGCCATTCCCCAACTCTCTGTGAATGGTACTGGCCACGACCACTGTTCAAAGACAGCGTTCAAAGACTTTGAATATTGTTGTTAAAATGGCCTTTAATGTATTGTTAATAAAATATGGGTTTATGAGATTTTCACACTGTTGTATTCTGTTTTTATTTACATTTTACAAAGTGTCCCGGCTATTTTTGGAATGCGGTACTTTAAAGACTCCATTGTAAAAAGTAAAAGTTAGGAGTAACTGTGTTTAAGTTATTTCTAACCCATTTGAATATTGTCCTTTAAAATAGTTTTTTGACTCACAGGAAGCTTTACCCAAAGAAGAAGAAAGTGTAACCCTTTTGCCCTACTTCAGGATAATTGCTGCAGTAAGGGGAAAACTTATACAGTTTCTGGGTTTTTATCTAAGATAGTTATTTTTAAGAAATTGTTTTACAGTCTTCTTTGCAGCCAGATTGTGCATCAATAGCTCTGTGATTGATAATTTTTAGTGTTCCAGCAGGAGTGACCCATAATCACGTCCCTCTTTATCTTTTGAAAGAGAATAACACAGTGGCAAAGGTTTGATTTTATTTTTAACTGTCCTCTAAAAAAACCAAACAAAAAAGCCCCTGAAATGTTTTAGTTATAGTTGTGACCTGGCGAGTGACAGACGTAGACTTCATGGAAAATGTTGGGGAAAAGGAGGTTTATTATGTTGTATTATATAAGGAGACAAACCAGTATGCTGACCTTGCTCACCTCATAATTCATAGTCAATGTAGAGTACAAAACGCAGGAAATCATCTCCTTTGAGCACCTCAAAAAATAAAAAAAAGATTTTTAGGACCACATTTAAAAAAAATCTCATTTTGACAAAGAAAGTTGAGCTACTTTCTTGAGAATAAAGTCAAAATGTGGACATTAAAGTTGCTATTTCAAGTCAGACTGCCACCGCTGCTCTAGCCCTACCCTCTATAAAATGCCTTGTGTAGATGAGTTTGTGAAATTGTACTTCACAATGAGTTTTATTAACTTTACTTGAGTATTTATTTTTCTAACAGCTTTTTCCTTTAACTCGTTACATTTTTACACAAATATCTGTACTTTCTACTCCTTACATTTTCAAAACAGGCTCGTTACTTTAGGTTAAACAGTATCATTTAAAGGATTTATTATCAGGGGGTTGTGTGTGTGAGCAAGAGCAGGTGTCTGTAAGTTCAGCATCTAGCTAGCGCTACAGAAGAGGAATGGGCATAAAGGGAGTTTCTACAACATTTCTATCAGCTCAACAAACATCAGCAAACACACAAACTGTTTTTGTGCAGTTTGTAGTAGTGCTGTGTTGCTAGCTAAAGGTCCAGCTGCTGTATTTCCAGGAAGAGAAAAGAATGAGAGTTTACCTCATTCAGAGATGGAGTTAGATGTAAGAAAAGACAGGACAGCAGAGGAAGATGAGATGTTATATCTAAACCCTGCTCAGTGATGCTTCATAAACTGCAGATTTAAAGATTACATGTAATGTCAGCATTTAAATTATATATTGTATTTGTATATACATTTTATATTTTCATTTTGTGAGACTTCCTGAAAAACAAATAAAGCTATACTAACTTTGTGTTATTCAAATGCTGCATGAAAAGACTGGGTAGGTTAGTGCAGGTTAAAACAGGTTAGCTTGAATTAACTTGGAGTCCAACACACTGTATTGGACTGGTGCACAGTGGCTGTTGTGCTTATGGTCAGTGTTGGGTTACATGAAGTGTTGCAGAGATTAATTTACATTTCAGCTGATGATGCTTACATTCATTGACTGAAATCAATCGTTATACCAACTTTATACCGTCTACTAGAAAGACAATATACAGTATACTGTTGGAAGTGGAACTCAGCCAAGATAGCTGGGAAACATCTGCTTACGTCTTTTTGAGTTAAGTTGTGCAAATCCACAAAGAGCAGCAGGTCAGCTGATCACAGCTTGTCCAGTGAGAAAATCTACTGGAGCTAACAACAGAAATTATTGTGAGGTGTTAGTATCTTTCTCACGTTGAACCATTACAACAGATCTCAGTGTTCCCTCACTTGACAAATCTCACTTTAACCACTAGCTGTTCTCATTTTTCTGTTTATGTGTGGAGGCAAAGTCATCCTCTACCATTTTATTCCCTAAAAAACAGATTCAAGTTGAGTACATTCATTAGAATTTGAATTTAGATTCAAATAAAATTTGTATTCTCATGTACTAATAATATATTTGTATATAAGACAGAAGGTCCAGTTACCTGTGCATAAAAATACCAAACAGTCAGATGGTTGCATCTCCCTGCGCCTGGTTCTACAGAATAATGTCTGCACTTTTGCCACCCCTGCTGATGGTTACACCCTCATGTAGTAAAGTTATTTGGGTGGGTTGCCATAAAATCTTGCAGAGACATACAAGCTCACCAGAGGATGAGGTGCAATTACTTTTTGGTCTCCTGATTTTTTTTATTTGATTGCACCACAATATTGATATTTCTGTATATGTAATGAAATAACTCTAATTTTTTCTTTAATATAGCCTGCCATGGAATTTGATACAGAAGTGTATGTTCCTCTTAATCTTTCATACCCGACCAATACTTGTGTGTTGGCCTACCGGCTGAAAAAATGCTAATTTTCATCAGTTTAGTTTATTGCATATATTTGCCTGAGACCATGCACAGAAGTATTGTTGTAGTGCTACATGAATAGGCTATTTAAATTAAGGTAAAGGAAACATTATGTGTGTTAACATTGTCACTGATTTTAGCATTTAGAGAAAAGTGCTCCCTAACTGGAATACAGATGCTAGCTAGCAGCTAGCAAAAAAATAGCTTCTGAATTCCTTTAAAGAGATTAAGTGATTAACATTTCTGTGTCTTCCTTGACCTCATATAGTCTTCTGTAAGGCATGCTTGGAGTAGGTACTGTACATTCATTCTGGGGATTAGAAACAAGACTTAGACCACACGCTGCGGCTATGTTCTCCCCTTTTATCTGAGCCCTCCAGCCGATGCTAACAGAGGTGTTTAGGCCAGAGAGGGCGCGCCAAGCTCCATTTGTGACGTCAACAAAAGGCTGCACTAGTCTCAGGAGGCCACATGCCAAATTTGAAGGCGATTAATTAAATTCCGAAGAAAGCAGGCGGGTCCTAAGACATTTCAGTTCTGAAAAGTGTTGGCATCTGCCGCAGCTGCAGCAAATCTGACAAAGACAGATAGGAGACGTTTTAAACAAATTTAAACAAGCTGCCGTCTTGTGCAGCTGAGCAGCCGAATAAATCTGCCTTTAAAAAACCCAAATAATACAGCATTTCACTGTCGCAAAATGCCATCAGTGGAGAAAATGGGTAAATAATAGAGCTCTTTCAGAGTGTCCATGGAGATAAACAGAGGCGTGTCATAGAACAGTACAGTAACTATTGAGGATTTACCTCCCGCTTATTGTGATCAACCATCTGTTGCTGAGCCT
The DNA here is from genome assembly GCF_001858045.2 of Oreochromis niloticus. Taxonomy (NCBI): domain Eukaryota; kingdom Metazoa; phylum Chordata; class Actinopteri; order Cichliformes; family Cichlidae; genus Oreochromis; species Oreochromis niloticus. Next base: position 29,750,782 of record NC_031970.2, read on the forward strand.
TGAGAGCTGCACTCTAATTTGATTTGTGTGCTAGAAACAGCTGGCAAATATTGTTATTGCATTTTCTTCCATTTAGAGTGCATAGGTGTTGACAGAGCAGAGCAATAATGTGAAAATTAATATACAAATTACCTCGTGATGATATTAATCAAAGACACACTTCTTTGCAACAGTGTCAACCAGAAGACAACCACAATTCCATTAGTTGCCATTTAAGATGATGTGTTTTTTTTAATGATCAATACATCTGCAATAATTGTCCCAACAGTGCCATTCTGAAAGTCAACAGCAGCAGAACACACACGCATTTCCTCTATGAGCATGTTCTTCGTCTCATCCCATTTTCATGTTTGTTTGGGGGTTTTTTTTAATCTCAAGAGTCCTTTTAAATAGAGTGGTCACTAACCTCACTGACTTCTAGTCTCTGACCTTGAAAAGTGCCCAATGCATGCTGTTTTCAAAAGCATCGCAGTTCAGATGTAGTGTCGCTGCATACGCTTATACACTCTGCTGTTGGAGACGTACTTAATGGGAGACTAGAGACACGAGAAGGGAAGACGGGCTGCGAGAAAAGTGGAATGGAGACATTCAAAGAAAAGTATTAGAGTGAAAAATGGTGCTGCATTTTGTGCGTGCGTGCGTGTGTGTGTGTGTGTGTGTGGGGGGGGGTATGTGTGTCTTTGAGAGACCCGAAGAGGAGCTGATGAGTCTCTAACAAGCGGCTTCATCAGAGTGAGGAATGAGCTGCCAAGCAGGATCTTTCTTTTGACCTACCTTGGAGAGCAGCGGCTGGATGGATGGACAGATGGGTGGATAAATGGATGGAGAAAGACAGAACAGAGAGAAATAGGGAGAGGATCTACTGAAGTGCAGTGCAGAGGCTCCTTTCTTCATTGCATGTCAAGGCAGTGTCTGTGTGCCGGGAGACAATCACTTATCTCCTTGCTCTGATCCCACAGTCACAACTTGAAGCACCACCAGTACACAGGCAATGACCAGGGAAATGATGCAGCAGACATGATGGATAAAGAGGATGCACACTGCTGCTTTTGGCACCATATCAGCAATACCTCGTCCAATAACTTGTCCGGTGAAAGGCAGATTCCAGTTTGGAGAAGTAGTTAAGGTGAACCTTTATGTACCTGAAAATTGTGTTTAACCTTTTTTTTTTCCCCCCGTGGATGAAATATTAACTAAATGTCAACGTGATTTCGTTTTTCCAATATATTTATTTTTTCTTTGAAGAGAGATTTTCTCTGGCAGCTGCTTTTGCTCTCTCCCTCTCCTTCCCTCTCTCACTCCATCACAGAGCTCAGTGCATGCACTGCCATTAGTATGCACACTAAGTTCAGTCTCAATTTGATGTGCAGCCACATGATTTCACAGTCCACCCCGGTGGCACAGATCAAATTTACAGGTATGTAGAAGCAAGACTGATGAGGAGATTCAGGTTTTCATTTTATCTCTACATAAGGTTTTCACAGTTACAGTGCTGTAAAAAGCTCAAATACACACACACACACACACCCAGTATGTGAACACTATGTGTTAATGTTCATGCAATCACTCTAAAACCGTTTGGTCTTTTGCCACAGTACCAACATATTATTTAAATTTGGGGGCAACAAGAATACAAAAAGCATGAAAAACTGTTTTCTAAGCTTTTATTTAGTCTGTCTGTTTCTTTGCAGAAAGACTCCTAGTCAGTGAGAATGACCTTGAGAATCGAATGTAGCCACGAGTTCAAAACAAGTCATGATTCTAATCTCTATAATTAATGGCTACAAGAGGCTGTGTCATTCATTACAGCTGATATTTAATCTCGTAGACGGGGAATATTTTCTGTCAGTGAATCAAAGCATGTTTCAATCCATGAATGATTCTTGTAGAGGACTGCTTTGGGAGATGAAGTACCCACTCTCACTCCAATAGGGAAGCGCGAAAGTTAGAGCTTTTGCTTTACACCGGCTTCATTCAGCAAGTCAATTCAGTCAGTCTCCACGAGAAACTAAAAACCTTTAATTGCAAGATTATCTCTGCACATGCATAAAACACAGTATTCATATGAAAATACTCAAAAGTATACAAGCATTGATTCAAAAAGATGTCAATAGTTGGGAAAGTTTCTGCGGGGAAGCAGAGTAAGCCTCAGCCCATCATTTTTGGGCAACAAATCATCTCACTTATTGCTCTGCTACATGACTTATTTTCTGCGTTGCGGCGTCAACAATAGAAACAGATGATACCGAAGCAGCTCTCCCACTTGCGTTACCACATCAAGATGTTATCTCCCGCTTAAAAGCTTATCAAGCAAACAGTAATGATGCTGAGTGACTGAATTGTGTGTTTTGATGGATATCGCTGTGAGTAATCTGACACCAAATTGTGTTCCACTTCTCATATTGTGCCGATTTCAGAGCCTGCAAACAACCGCGCTGCCCTTCTCTGCTAATTCGTGACCTCGCCCTCCCCCCCCCGATCTCTCAGCTCACTTATCGTCATTTGTCATAGCTTTGAATTTTTTTTCCCCACAGGTAGAGAAATGGGTTGAAAACCCATTTTAGTGCTCTGTGACAGAAAAATAGATCATCATTGTCCGATTTCTGTTTGGCCCACAGTTAATCTGTTGTACAGTGTGTACCGTGCTGTACTTTCAATAGTCTCTATTTTGCTCCAGTGATAGGACTGAAAACCTGTCTCTGAAGTTTGTGCTAAGCTTTTATAAGAAGGATAATTAGCATCTACAGTAGAAAGGAAAATCATAAAGGATGATGAGTATTAACAGTGGGGACTCCTTTCATCATACAATTTTCACACAGTGGCTACAATTACTTTAATCACTACAGTGGTGAATGTAAGGAGAAGGCATTTCCTTTATGATACTCCGTCTACTGGAAATATGTGTTCTGCTGAAAAATAATAATACTAATAACGATGATAACATGTCACATGATGTAACATGATGTAACTTTTCACAAGGTAAAAGTTGACTTTTGCTTGTACTAAATAGCCATGCTCGAATGCAGGGAGAAAAGCTGACGCAGAGGGAAATGTTTTCCACATTATCAGACCAACAGTGTTTTTGCTACAAGACATTTACATAATTACTCTTTGCTGGACACACAAACTTAATAGGATGGCCAGATATCTGTTGTTGACAGTCAAGTCAAAATGTTAAAAACTGATAAAACAATGAGGAAAAAAAACTATGATAATAAAATATTGGCGTAAACACGACTGCTCTGTAATCCTTACCACACCAATACAGTATAACCGAAAACATGATATGATGATATAAATATCAGATTTTTTGTTTTTAATTTATCAAATTTTCCATTTTCACCTCAGTATGAAAAAGTAAAAGAAAAAGTAACACCTACAGTTATTTATTCAGAAAACTGTCAGCAGTAAAATTGGTGTGAGTTTATGGCCTGTCATCCAACAAGCAGGTATGGAAAAAAACGCTGTTACCGTAGTAACTTTAAAAAGAAAAAAAAGAAAAACCCGATGGTGAATTGTAGCGCTTAGTGACAGCTTCATGCTCCTGTCTTTTTCATAGTCCACACATTCTTCTGTCCTTGCTGCCATCATGATCAAGGTCAGCAGCTAAATGCCAATTCTGACATCGTTACTCTGCATTGTCATTCAGAAGAGAAGTGGTTAGCACATTGATTTTTTTTTCCTCTTTTGCTCTAAGACTGACTGTCACATGGAAATTGGTCTGTGTAAAAATGATCAGTGTTCTGCTATACAATTATCACCTTACCAATGTATCGTTTAAAAAAGGCAATATTTATTTAATAATGGGTATAATGGGCTAAATTACTTGTCAGGCAGTGGTGCTGGAGCTAAATAGCAAACGCAAGCTCTGGCTTGTAGAACATGTGAAAGAGCAGCAAGCAGTTGTTCATGGATTCAAATGAATGAAATACATGTAATTGATGGTGCAAGCATGCCGGTAAGAAGGTGGACTTGTGCAAAATCATACAAAGCCCATATTGCTCAGCTTTATGAAAAGTGGGCAGATTATTTGCACAGCAAAGTGCCATTTTTCTGCATACACTACTCTGGGAATTTTTGCATGCATCCATAATTTGATGTTAAGTGCCTGCTGATGCATTATGCAGATTAGATAATGCATTATGTGTAATTCAAGCAGACCTTAACTGAACCCAGGATGACATTCAAGGTCCTCCTGCAGAAATCCGGATATGGCGTGATTGCTGGTTCGGCCAGCTACCATCACACCTCCTCCACTGCTCATTGTGTGTCACACGGTATTCAAAATAGACCTCTTGACTGACAGCAGGTGCACCCTGTGTTCTATGAAACAATCCCACATCGAGTTTTGCAACTTTACTTTCAGCAGTTTTCTTTCTTTTCCCTTTTTGGAAGAGGTGAACTGAAACTTATGGTCTGCTTTCAGGCCATTCTGCAGGGATCATGGCATCCAATTGTTTTGTCTGGGTAATGCCGCTTTTTGAAGGCTACTCTATGGTGCTGTTCAAAAAGGCAGTTTTGTGATTTTGAATGGACAATTTAGTTGCTCATTTCACCATCCGACTCTCATTTAGAGTGAGCAGTGACCTGTGTCATATGGACACTGAATAGAGGTCAGGCACCGCTAACTGTACTGCTGGGTGCAGTAAAAGACAGAGAGGTACAGCTACACCTGCGGGCCTAGACTCAGCGGTCGTGTTGACTTGTAATGACATAGGTTTAGACACATGCAAGGGACACAACTGACGAGAGGAATAAACTGAGAAACACAATGTGATAAAGCAAGGTTTGCTGACTTGATCCAATGCATTTTTTCATAGGCATGTAAACACAGTAAATTTTGTGCAATAGCGTTTCTGGCACAGCTCTGTACTATTTCTGGCTTCACCCTCCTGTCATGGAAATAAGATAAGCAAGGTATAAGTGAAGAAATGCCAACCATCTCTGCCCTTCTCCTTGCAAAATATGAGTACTGTGTAAGAGAGTATCCAGCAAAGATATGCATACACCTGAAAGACCAGAAGTAGGCTACATTCTGCATATATTTACCATAATCACTTCCCCCTTTTTCATCAATCTGTGAGGTAACTTTTCACAACTTTTAATGTGTTTCCTTCCGAGATTTTAGTTTATTTTTTTGCCTTTTCTTTTTTTTAACTACCAGCTATTAGTTTTCATTGCTCTTCTCAACAACCATGTGGGTAATAAAAGCTTGAATTGACATTTAGGCTATAACGGTTGTCAGCCATCCCTGTAGTACCCCCCCCCCCTTTCCCTTCGCTGGGCTTGAGCTTGGCAGTGGGTCTTCTTGCGGCGGTCCATGACACGGAGAGTTATATATGCCAGGGTATTACAGAGCCCTTCTTAATCCGGTTTGTCATGCTGTTCCCTCCGGAGTGGGGTAATTTCATGGTGCTGAACTGGTATTGATAGAGCCTTGGTAAATGAGGCACGCAGCAATCGTTAACTTTAATAACCATAAAGATGTGAGCATTGGAGTCATACAGGCCCACGAGAGGAAACCCATACAGGTGATTAAGAATCGACCTGGGCCGTGGCCAGCATGCACCTTGCATCTCGTATTTGTACTAATGGAATTACCTGTTAAAGATGTCAAGACTATTACCACCAATGGTGCAATTGCTGCAATATACTTTTCCTATTCAGTAAACTGGAGCCTATTTCGGCGCACTCATGCATGAAGGATGTCTGTCTGTTAAAGCAGAATGCATTAGATATGTTTCATTTCTATTTTTTCCTTACGTTTCTACTCATTTATCAAACTCCATCCATGTACAGTTTCTGTAAATTCGACCTGTGGCGGAGTGGTATTCAGTATTCTGTGAGGACATAGCTAGACTTAGGAGTAAGCCATACCAGCAGAGGGGAAAAAACAGCATTCATTCATGTGACTCCAGTATAACTGGGTCAGTGGTTCTGTCAGTCAGCTTGAGCTCTAGAGCACCCCCACCCTCCATCCCCTCCTGTTTGCTAGCCCTCTGTCCCTCACGTTTGTGGTAGCTCCAGGCAAGACTATAGCTGCAATGCCCACTTGTTTGTCTTCTCCCATTACTGTGGGTTATGCTGCCTCAGGAGGAAAGTGAAATCCAGGCCACAGACGGGTCAGTGAAAACCAGCCAGCCAACTCAGACTGGCTGAGGTCAGACAAACTGTACGGATCACTGCAATAGGGGCTGATGGGCACTTGATAAACGGCAAATGCACTCCAGCTCCTGATGCATCAGTGGCACATAGGTCAAAATGGTTTTAGACTGGAAAAACAATGGTTAACAATGCCTCAGATTAATTTCTTATAATTTTGCTCCATAAAAGGTTCCAAAGCTGGAATACTCCAACTGCTCCAACATGTGCAAGCCCATCTTGAAGCCTGGCTTCTTGAGGCAACTTTTATTATTCATTGGTAAAAGTCTTATTGGTTTTCTAAGAAAGTTACTAGGGCTCAGGCATGGAAGTATGAGGTGCATTCAAATGGTTCCATGACTGGGATTATAAAAAGTAAAAGAAATTTCTAATTTAAATGTAGCTGCTCTCCCCTTGGATGTAAGGCTGTGCAGCTACAGTATAAACCATTCCCAGTGCTCCTAACAGCACAATCATCAACATACTGGTGAGGAACCAGCTGTGATTGTGAGGCCCATGAAAGACCACCCATCATATCACTTACATGTTCCATAAGGTGTGAATCAGACAGTCGAAGCATCACAAAAAGCAATATACTCATCATGAAACTGCAGTTAAGTCTGGTTCAGTCCCAGTAATAACTTTTTCCACAGAATTTTGGTTTTAAATGGAATTTAATTAGTAAATAAGGGGTTTGTAATTTTTCCTATATAAACCTTCTGGCTTGCCAAAAAAGGACATATACACTTGTGGTGTGTTTAAACGTTACCCTAAGTCAACTAAACTTGATGTTTAAGCAATGAAAAGAAATTCTGCTGAGCGTCATTAAACATATATGCAGAGGGACAGCTGGCCCACAGCCACTTTGATGCCATTGTTTCTTCAAACAAGTCATTAATATACTGACTTTTTTTGTTTCCCAAAGAACATAAAACTAATCGTGACAAAGCATATTTTGAACTTTTAAATCTAATGAAATGCATCTGATTGAAAACCGCGCATCAGAAGCTTTTGTGTTTTTTTTAAAAAAGGAGGTCATTTTCTATTATGCATGATTTGACTGAAAGAAAAGTTGACAGACACTAACTTGATAAACAATCTGCTGCTTAATAAAACTTTGCGAGGGTTTGAATTGACTTCTCTGTCTCACAGTACAAGGTAACATTGTTCACTTGTGAGGAAAAAAATAAGGCGACTGCGAGAGTCTCAATTTGTCCTCCAAATGTGCATCATTTTCAGCGCTAATTTAAAATGCTGCTCTCACTCTGCTTCATAAATGCAAACTGGGTCTCAAATTTACATTTTAGCTCTACATTTATTTACTGACAAAGGGAACCATAATTCCTTTTGCCACCTGAGATGTAAATTGACAATTAAAAGTTCTGAGACTGTGGATAGCTGTCAGTTACCCAGAAGCACCAGTGAACAACAACAACAACAAGCTCAGGAAAACGAAAGAACTGCAAGAAAAGATATATTCGGGACTGTGGTTGATGCAACACCTGCCTGACAAAACAAAAGAGGGGCTCTGGCACGCAAGCTGAAGCAGCAAGTGTGCGCTGATTAAGTTGTTATGATGAGTCCTTGAGAAGCTTTAGGGACTGCCGTGTCCCTTCACTGGGCCATATGTTATTACTTAATAACTGTAGCAGCGAGAAAAGCAGTGCAAGAGAGCGATCAAGAGAGCTTGAGAAAGAGGAGGTGACAGAAATGCTTTGCTGATGGTGAGCCGGTGATTACCGCTCTTTGCCGCTGCATAGATTACAGTTGTCGAACTGCAGCTGAGCAAAGGTGTAGTGTAAAGAGGGTTTTTCTTTTCCATCTGGTGCTGACATTGTTACAAGTACCTTAATTTTTCTGTCAAAAAATGTCTAATTCAGTGTGATCAAAAGGCTGTCAGTTGCCAGCTTTCTTTGTCACTCTGAATATAAAAAGCAACTGTCACTTCCCGTGAACTTGAAGCCTTTAGGTGTTGCAAAATAAGCTGTCATGCTGCTGTGACCTTGAGAATATGCACAGCAAGACAGTGATCCATCTATCTACTCTATGGGTTTAAAGCAGACAAAGTTTTGGCTCCTTTTTAAGCCTTGGTATTAGACAGATGTTTTTAAACTATATCAATATAGTTTCAAAACATTTATGGTCACATAGTTTGATATTGCACTACATTTCTTTCTTAAAGCCCTTGTTTACATGCAACTCGTGTCTCGCATCTCACTCGATGTCTGACCTGGCACAGGGAAACACGATAGAGGTCCACACTGCCAAAAAACATGGTTAATAAAATGAAAACAGTTTAATCACTTTAAAATTGTTCACACTTTTAAAGGTCAGATAGTGCGCAACAAAACCATGTTATTTGTAAAGAACAGCAGAAACACATACCATCCATAAGTGAAAGCACTTCAAATGTTTTTCCACCAATTACATCAATAATGCCATAAAGTACAGTGTGTTAAATTTTGTTCCCAGTTGACAGCCTTTAGTGCTTTTGTTGCTTATAAACACTCAACAATGAAATTTTATATATATATAGAAATAGTGAGATCTACAGATATATATTTATTGTCTGGTTGTAAACTAGGTAGTCAAGCTACATAGAAATCTGTTCATTTTTTTTTTAAAAACCTGCTGTGATCTATAAATCTGGGGTTTTTTGTTTACATGACATACTGTAATGTTAGTGTTTCCAGTGATAATCTCAAAAAAACGCATGCCTGTAATTATAAAAGAGACATTCAAGAGACATAGTACTGTACATGTATTGATCTCTGTGGTCAGTAATTTAAGGTCCCAGTTGTAATACACATTGTACCCTACAGGATTCACATCCTGGCTCTCGATCTAAATTCACTCCTCATTTAACCTCAAACTGTCGCGTTCATAGTAATTCATTTATATTTTAAATAAACAGTCACACAGTCCAAAGCCATGTAATTAGTGGGGTTAGGTTAATTGGTGATTCCAAATTGCCTGTAGCTGTGAGTGTGCATGGTTGTTGGTCTTTGTGTGTTAGCCCTGCGTCAGAGTGCCAACACATCCAGGGTGTATCCTGCCTCTTGGTAGCTGGGATAGACTCCAGCCCCCCCGTGACCCTGATAAGGGCCATGAATGAACGCATTGAATGAATGAAAGAATGAATTGTCATCTGTTAAGCTATGTTTCTGTCATATTTAAATACTTTTTTAAAAACATAGATGTTAATAATGGCTGTATGTGTGATGATGTTCGCTCAAAGTTTCATTCATACTGGCCCACCAGATATATACACATCCATACGCTGCGATCATTATAGTAAGGTAAATGTTGTCTGTGTCATGTGCCATTTTTTTAGTGTAATCTTTTCCATGCTCTCACCTCTGTCAGGCACACACAGGGTGGATGGGAAAGAAGACTAGCTAATTGGATGAGAATGAATTCTTGTTCCTGTTGTCTCTGTTTCTTGTCATATTTGAGTTTTAGTTTCTGTTTTGTGTTTTATCCAGGTCAATATTAATATTTAGTTCCCTCTGTGTTTCTCTTTGCCTTTCTGTTGCGCATTCTTTCATTGTGAATATTTATTTTCATCTTTCATGTGTCCCTGTGTCAGTTATTATTTGTTCATTTTCTGTTTTACTGTGACAGTTTTTACTGTGAGCTATGAGTCAATTTGAGCCTGCCTCCAGCATCCTGCCTTTGGGTCCACACCTCTACACCCTCCACAACTACACTTGGCTTTATAAGTGCCTTTCATGTAAAAACATGATGAGTGTAATTTTCGACACCACCTGTTCAAAAAGCTTAGACATGTCGACATTTTCAGCTGCTTGTAACCCTGTGGTGTACATGCCATATAACAGACTGTTACAAACACCCCCAAACAAAAGCTGCCTGTATGGACCCAACTAGCTAATGTTACAGTTGCTGCTGTGGAAAACAAAATTTAGTATATATTGTGCACTGAATTAAAAATGACATTTATTTAGTTTGAAAAAAGAGAGTAAGGATATGAATACAGAACAGAATAAGGAGCACTGAAAAGATAAAAATGTGATTTGGCTGATTTGCATCTATATCCTGACTTTGGGAAGACACCGTTTCACCACTGCAAACTCGGCACCTGAATGGTCCACAAGCCTAGAGAAAACTTTGTTTTTCCTTTTTAATGTTTCCCTGTCCTAAAGATTGTAGCGTCTCACATATGGCTTTAAGCTACAACCAAAATGGACAAAAAAAAAACTCTACTTGGTTGAAAAATACCTATTTTTATACCATTATACAATTTATTACCATTCAGCCTAAAATAACAAAATGTGATTGATTGATTTGTTTATATGTATTTTTTGGCTTATATCAGACAGCCATACTCCTTCTAAATCATCTGTTTTTAGAAGAGAGTACCCATCCTTAAAGTCTTTTCTCTTCTGAAATTGAACATGAAATATAAGTAATAAAGTAGAACTTATATTCCCCAATTATTAATTTGTCCATCAGGGAAATAATTACAATATCTCATAACAGGCGATATGAGATATTCAAAATTATTTTCCCCAGCAGTAAGCTTGAGGTCTTCATCTGTGACAGGAGTAATTTTATGCTGTTTGACAGATGATGCAACCCGCAGTCCATTTCTGCAGAAAGTAAACAGGGAGTCAGTTTTGACCGGTTTTTACTTGTGGATTATTTCTGGCACTGTAACATTACACAAGCATTAGAAACTCAGGTTATATCGGACTAATGAAAAGGTTTAGGCTTGATTAACACTCAACACCATACTGCAATATAGTCTTAAAGACACTAGTTATTTTAGAAGCATTAAGGCTGCTCATGACTTATAACACAGAATACACAGTAGGAGTCAATCTCTAAACTATATATTCTCGTTGAAAAGAATATCTGATGTACTAACTTGGTGCATTTATACTGTATATCTGAAAAAAGTTATTTTATAGTTAACTTCAGAGTGATTTCCACAAACATAAACTTTGATAACCAGAGGAAAAAAACTTTGATATGATCTATGGCTTCTTATCTTGCACTCCCATTCCTACTTCTCATATATATCTCTACTTTTTACAGCCTTCCTTCATTAACACCTCCTAATTGGCCATTGGGCTAAGCTGAAAACAATGAAGCATTGATTTCCTTAAACATAATCACCTCATCCACTCATTTAATGACTGCTGTCACTGTAGGCTGCCGAGAGAAAAATGACCGGTCAATGGTCCCATCGATACCCTTCACCTTCCTTCACCAAAGGCTAGAGTGCACTGCCACCCACTCCATCTTTGCAGTTTGTTTTAACCCCTTTAGTTGCCTGACAGGCTCCAAGCACTGCATCCATCACAACCACAGTCTTAAGTTGTTCTGATCCCACATTGCACCAGAACACACACTGATTACTACTGTGCACGTGAACAGAATAGATCTGTTATGAAATACCACACAATATATGCATCAAGACACAAACCACCAAATTTATACGTAGATAATAGACGGTCGTTAACCTCACCCTGAGCTCTTAGTTACCTGAATGGCAATATGGCTTGTCCAAATGGCCATTTGTCGTCTAAGTGGCACTAGTGACTGGCCCAGAAGAGTAATGAAGCTGCTCTCTCCTCCACATACCAGATGCTTCATCGTGATCATGCTTACTGTTGAGCTGGGGGCTTGCTGGAACTCGCACCAAAACATGCTTGTGTGCATGTTAGGGATATTTGTTCAGTATGTTCAGGAAGTAATCTTAGAAATGAATATGGTAAACGTAAAACACTAAATGTCTTATATTCTTTCACAGGTCTAAAACACACAGCCATATTCCACCATTTTGTTTTTGTCTGCTTTCCTTTTTGTTTGGCTTTGCTTTGTCAATCAAATGCCTTTGCTGTATTGCTGGTAATTTTGTCAGTCATACTATATTTTGTGTACCACGTAAAAAAAATCACAGTAATGCACTGTCCTTCCAGACAACAATTACTTTTTAATTTCTTTTACTGAAGGTGCAAAACAACTGTGAGAGCCAAAAGCGTGTTATATACTATACTATGGATTTTTATTGCAAGCAATTGATAACGCTCAGATTTTTATCTGAGTTAACATATCTTCAAAATTCATCAACTGAATTGGGCAAAAGTTTCTACTGCATCCTGCCCTCATGGTGAAACAGCTGTCAAGATGATTCTTTCCAACATCTGTCCAGGGCTGAACTTTTCTAAACAAATCCCAAAGACAAAATGTAAAAATATGATCATACAGCACTGCCTCATTGGTCATTAAAAACCAAGTATGTATGATTATAGCTGACTTGCATGGGTACGACAGTTTAAAGTCTACAAAGACAGCTTACAACATTTAGATTGGCACTCTGCAACAGTTCATGTCCAGCTGTTTTTTAATCTATGACCAGAATTGTTGGTTCATTGGCAATCTGTCTGTTTGATCAGCTAAATAATAGACATATTCAATTCAATTTGATTCAATTTTATTTATATAGCGCCAAATCACAACAACAGTCGCCTCAAGGCGCTTTATAGTGTACAGTAGATCCTACAATAATAGATGGAGAGAAAAACCCAACAATCATTTGACCCACTATGAGCAAGCACTTTGGCGACAGTGGGAAGGAAAAACTCCCTTTTAACAGGAAGAAACCTCCGGCAGAACCAGGCTCAGGGAGGGGCGGGGCCATCTGCTGCGACTGGTTGGGGTGAAAGAAGGAAAACAGGATAAAGACATGCTGTGGAAGAGAGACAGAGATTAATAACAGGTATGATTCGATGCAGAGAGGTCTATTAACACACAGTGAGTGAGAAAGGTGACTGGAAAGGAAAAACTCAATGCATCATGGGAGTCCACCGGCAGCCTACGTCTATTGCAGCATAACTAAGGGAGGATTCAGGGTCACCTGGTCCAGCCCTAACTATATGCTTTAGCAAAAAGGAAAGTTTTAAGCCTAATCTTAAAAGTAGAGATAGTGTCTGGGAAGCTGGTTCCACAGAAGAGGGGCCTGAAAACTGAAGGCTCTCCCTCCCATTCTACTTTTAAATATTCTATAACTATATATAAATTCCATTTGTATAAAAGCTGCCTTCATGATCTCGTTATGCAACTTAATCTCTGCTGCTGCTGACTTCCTGTAACTTGTACAAAAGCAAAGTTCAACATCGACAGGATGTCTTTCAATTGGCTTCACTTGGCAGTTGGGATAAGCAGATGCACAAAGGTGGTTATCAGATTGAACCTTCCAGATTGAAATTGTTATTCCATTCTGCATTATAGGCCTACAGATTTAGTTCTTATTCAGTGATGTTGAACAGCCTGAGAGAAAGTAAAGACTAAATAATCTATAAAAACAGAATTCAAGGGTAGGGTCTACGTGCAAATTTAAATTAAGGACGAAAAGTAAAAATAGGCGTTCTGTTTTAGGATCATACATTAAGTCTTATGGAACAATAAAATTGTGTTTGCAGCCAACAGGAAACAAAAAGCCTTGCACACATGCACAGGGAATAGAGTTCCTGCTAATGACCTGTATTTATTACTGATGCTCATCAGGGAAGACAAAAACTGTAGATCCTTTAGACCTTCTTGCTAGGATTGATCTTCGGGGAATGATGATGCCGTTGTTTTCTAAAGAACTGTTTAGTCCTTAGGTTGGGATTTTGGACCTGTTAATCCCTAATCTGTGCTGGAGTAGGTTAGGACTGCAGCACAATTTACCATGGCAATGTAAAGTAAACCATTTACATGATACTGAAAACCCAGAGTTAATCCTGATATTACCTCACTAAGCCCAAATCCTGCTTTGTGGTTCCTGTGGCCTTGCATGTTCACGGCTCTCCTTGATGTTGAGCTATTATTTATTTCAGACTTTCTTCCCTCCTCATTGGTGCTCAATTTGTTTGTTTGTTTTGTATTGGTTTGGGTTTTTTGGGCAGGGTTTGAGAGTCCTAGAATGTACACCCTTCCATGATTAAATGAAACCGTATAACCATTTGGGATAAATGGTCCATTTCCTTACCTAACAAAGTCACAAAGTGGAGAAATAATTAATTTTAACTGTACTTCCACTGAACAACTAAGTCCAGCGACACAGATCAAGATCATTCTCATCACATTCAAATAAGAGATGTGAATATGTTAGGGTTTACTTTGGTAGTACCTTGTCAGAGGTTTTCCACTGAAAGTCTGGTAGCGCTAACCTGCAGATCATGTATCGTATTATTGGTGTGGGGATTCAGCCCAATTCAATATTCTATGACGCAACATTAAATCCTCTCTCATCTAGCGATCTGCTTTGACTTAAAAGTAAGTCCGCAGGTCAGGAAACTCTCACTAAAATATTCAACAAGGCAACACATTGTGAGGATTGGGGTTTTAGCAGACTCGAGGGATTGTTCTCCTCACTTTTATAGTCTGTGTTCTGCTTCCTCCTGCCTAGAAATATCAAGACAACAAGCACGGAGAGAGTGACATTAATTCTGCACGACAGCGCGGTCCAGCAGGACTGCAAATGTTTGCCTTTTAATCCAGATCTCATCGGCCTTTGGTCTGGCCAAGGCAGACATTGATGGGAATGGGAGAAGAAAACTGTTGCCAAACTTGTCTAGGCTGCTGGGAACTCAGTTCTGTAATTCATGACCCGAGCCATTTCAAACATTTGCACAACCAGCCCAGCCAGAGACACGCACACACCGGTGATTGTCATGCCAGCAGAAGCAAGTGCATCGTCTGAGCGCAGCAGGATGTCCTCTTTAAAACGCCGTATCGCCCACAAAAATAATGCGCAGACAAGATTAAATGTGGCATTTGGTTGTCTCCCTCTCCTTCTGCACTCTATCTGTTCTATTCTGGATATTGGAGAGAATAAGTTAAACTCTCCTCTCCTCTCCCCTTGTCCTGGGATGAGCTCCAGTTTAATTGCTGGACGCTGGTGTCTGTTGTGGTGCCTGTCAAAAGAAGATAAAGAGTTTTTCCTGGGGCGTAAGGAAAAGGGAGAGCAGTGATGGAGGGCCTCTCTCCTGCAGCTCCGCTGGCTGCATTAGCCCCACGCTTTATAATTGTGTGAAGGGGGCACTTCCAGTGGCTCTCTCATTACTCACCGGTATGCCAAGTCCCTGGTATCCAGACACACCTTGTCCTCTAGCTTTCTCTTTCTGTCTGTCTCACTCATTTTAGGATGTCCCTCAGCTCCATCACCCCCTCAGCCTCCCTATTGTTATTTTGACCTACTACTGCTATTGGTGCTTATCACTTTCGCTTTCCACAGACATACCCCTTTGTCAGACTGGGACCTATTGTTCAGCACTTGCCATGACTGATGTCACCTATACTTTGGAGTTAATGCTTTAGTGTACTATTGCCTATTATTGTATTGGCACAGTCATCAGCGTCAATCATGTGCTGATTGGTATGAAGTGAGAACAGTCAGCACCAAGTAAGAGGCAATTAGATGGCGTTATTGAGATGCCTTGAGGGCTAATTTTCTTCATATACTTATGGTAAAAGTACCCAGTGATTGTATTGCAGCTCCCTACACAGGAAGTCCATCTTTTATTTGCATTGTTGTTGCTCGTTTGTGATTTTAAGTTCAAACTGCAGTGAGTTAAGGACACTTATTACATGGTTGCTTCAGATAGTTTACTGTTAAACATTTCTTATTAACATCTCACATTTACTGACAGGATGTCTTTTCAATCTCTCTCCAGAGGGTGGTACGTGCGAGGTGATTGCTGCCCACCGATGCTGTAACAAGAATCGTATCGAGGAGCGCTCTCAGACAGTCAAGTGCTCCTGTTTACCGGGGAAAGTGGCCGGGACGACACGCAACAAACCCTCCTGTGTGGATGGTGAGAACATCTAACGTCTTTTAAACGTATCTATAAATGCTCCTCTGAGAGACAGTCCTTGTCCATCTGATACCTGTTCTAGCAGATATACGACTACCTGCACTCTCCAAGTATAAATGACATCCAGAGACAGTACAGAGAGCATGTGTCCTACATGTGTGGCATTTCAGTCAGACAGCTCACGTTTGAAATGACTGCTTTCTTACAGGGGGAGAATACAAATATGATGCAAATAGAGAGTGAAGAGTAAACAAACCCCTTAGTCAACAGGTGGATGCTGGGGTAGTGCAGGGGTTGAAAGAGCAGGATGCGATGCAGGGCAGGTGCAGCACTGACGCGTCAGAGAGAGAGACGGGAAAATTCTGGGGCTTGATTAGACTGCCAATTTGGGAGGATTTGGCACGGGAAGAGTGAGGCATGTTAATGTGCATGACATAGTGCAGCTCAGGTTGCCTGCCTTGCCTAGCTGACAGGATCTGCTTCATTTTGCAGCAGCATATTTGCGGTACTCACATTATTCTCTGGTGAAGATTTTTTTGTTCAAATAGTAAAAATGCCACAGTCAGTATCAGCCAAATTAGGAGATTAACAAATTTAGTTTGCAGAATTATATCACATTAAAAGTTACACATTTCATATAAAAATTCAACTTTAGATATAAATCCACTACTTTATAATAGACCACATCAGAGGAGGCGGATGACTGACTGTTCTGTATTTTTACTGAAGTAAAAGGATAAATATACAGTTTCTACATAAAATAGTTTTTTTATTGTGAGAACTTGCTATTATTATTACTTAAGAAAACTTCTGTTACTGAACTTTACTTATATATACAAAAGTCGTTTCAAATGTGAGATTTACCATCTCAAGTGTGACTGAGTTGTTTCACAGGCTTTAATAAGCACTTCAGATGAAGGCATACAGTATATTCAAACACAATTTCTCCACTTTCAAATGACAAAACTATGTTTAACTATTAAGAACCCAGTAGTGCAGTGCTGCTGGGCATCGCGGGAGTTGGACGATGATCCAGTTGGCCTGCAGAACACCTAAATGGAGAGAAATTTGCAGATCGCATTGCCGAAGGCATCTCAGACTGACGGAAATGAATAACTAATAAACAGAAGTCAGGGAAGCTCCAGGCTAGTGCACTTGAATTACCTCAGCCGAGAAAAACAATCAGGCATCGGCAGCTCCATGGAGAGAAAAAGGGGAAAAAAGCTGACAGGAAATCACAAGTCTGCTGAGACAGAACTGTGATGCCCCTTAATTCCACGCAGCTCATTTGTGGCTCCTCAGTTTCGATCTTTTCACCTTCACCTTCAGCTACGATCAAAGTCATGTGTCTGCCCTCCCGCAAAGAAGTGACACCAAAATATCTTCATTAAATTACAACGGGGGGCCAGACAGGCATGGACAGTGGGCCTCACAAGGTTAGTCAGCCACAGCTGAAACTCAGAAAGATCTTCGGATATGAAATGGAGCCACTCCTCTGCAGCATCTAGCAGACAAGGCAATCATTTTATATTAATGCAGATTCTTTCCCCTTTTTTTCCTATCCAAGGCCTGCATCGTACAATACCTGAAAACCTTAATGTCAGACTGAGACCTTTCGTTACCGGCAACTACAAATTACACCCTAGACCTTAAGATAAAAAAATGTTAGCTGAATGCAGTGTAAAATGTGAATACAACTTCAGGTTTTTTGGGGAGGTTTTTTGTAGTAGTTGTTTTTTTTACGCCGAGATGTGGAAATCCAAAGAAGTTTTCCACCAAAGCTGGACAAAGATATAATTTTTGTTTTTTAAAAAAGTACAGACTGAGACACAGGGGTGAAGAAGAGGGGCTGGTGTAAACACATCATGTGCTTCAAGCTCCCACAGTGAGAGAATCCTTGTTGTTAGCGTATTGATTAACAAGCACTTACAGAAGAGGTGGTGATAAAAAATGGAAATGACAAGTCACTGAGCTGCACTGCTACAATATTGAGCATCGCTGCCCCTTTTGAGTGGTAGTGACCTGACCTTTTAATAATTTTACTTCCTTTATCTTGCCTCGCCTTCCTACTTGGATAATTTTCACCTGCTTGAAAGTGAATCCGGCTCAGTGTTATTTATTTAACACCTACCAGGGGATAAAGGCTGAAGGGCACGCAAAATAATTATGTGATTATTCATAAGAGCTCATTTGCAGTCGGAAGTGTCAGGTTCTGACAAACAAACACCATTAAATTGAGCTTTTTATTTCTTTTTCAAGTGTGACACAGGAAGGAGGAGGTCACTTCGTTCAAGGGTGTCGATTATCTGGAAAAGCTACACCTGAAAGTTGCGTGTTTGTCAACTTGCCCCAGCGGGCTTCCAGTGCACTATGTGAGGGATTATAGACTTGTGGAGTCAGTGGCCTGTCCCTTCAGCATTGCACCAGCCTGGCCCAGATGGAGCTTTCTCCCCAGGTCCTCATGTTATTAATGTTCCATCCAGTTGAGGAACGATGTTGCTCATCTTGCCACCCCCTGGGGGACACCTGCTGCCACTGTACCATACACAGGTTATATATCCACAAAAAAAAAAATCCCAAAAAACAAAATAACATATAAAAAGAATCGCTAGTGTTCTGATATAATAAGTCAAAACCTTTAGAGGTCATTTGGTCTGGACACACATACAAAGCCCGGAGGAATGAACACTTCCTTATTTTTAGCCAAATTTGCAGAAACAGGCAGTCTCTCTGGCTCGCTGTATTATTGGTCATTAGCGTCAAACTCCAGCATCAAAGCCCACAGTGAAGATCAGTCCCATTGTCAAGTGTTTACTGACTTGTGGAGAGGGGCTACATGGGGTTATCTCAGTTGCTACTGGTAACTGTTGTGGCTGTTAATAATATATGGGGAAGTGAGGACAGCTTGCGTCACGCTCACTGGGGGTCTACTGTCAGATTATCCTCATGGTGGGAATTGATTATTAGTTTTGACAAGGAGAATTATGTCCCAGTTATGTCAGGGCCAACGAAGCTCCAAGTGAAGAACATCCCTTTTAACAAGTCAAACGCTCATATCTCTCCAGCCTCACCGGACCAATCACATGCACTCAGATTAGGAGCTCATCACTGCACCGCTGCCTTTATCCCCGTGTATGAGACAAGTAAGCCCTCAGCCACAGCACCCGAGTACACACTTACATATGCACCCATTTAATAAACACATGCATGCTGACGCCTAATTATGCATACGTGTGTATTGTCGTGTCGCCGCTGTAGCGGTACACTCATTCAGCGGGAGATGCACGCAGATGCCCGCTCGCTGCTGATCACTGGTGGGGAATGAACCCTTCTGTTTGGCTGCAGGCGTGTAGAGTCGAGCATAACAGGTTGTCATGGTACATTTGAGATACATCCTGGGGGGGACTACTTGAGGGGAAGGACAGTAAGTGCTGAAGTTTTTCTCTTTTTTTCACATACTTACTTTGTGAATTGAATAAAATCTTTTTTTAAATAAACACAGTAGATTAACATGGATACTTTGATACACTCTTTAAATCAATAGCATCTTCTCACAAGCGGAGCTGGTGTCAATATAAGCAGGAAGGTGGTTGTCTTCCAAACAGAGTACACCCATGTTGGCAAAGATTGTCCTACAAAAAAATAGCCAATCGGGACTGACTACTGCACGTGGTTGCATGGACAGCAAAGTCCAACCTGATGACACCCAAGAACAGCAAAGTCTTCCTGTTATAAAATCTCAGCTCCCACAGTTCAGGTCTCACTGTTTCACAGACCCCCTGCTACTGTAATTGTATGTGGTTGCCAAGACACGAACCTGCTGCAGATAGAGCCTGAGGGTATGGACAGAAGGAGCATATTAGAGTGTACTGTACAACAAAAACATCTTTCTCTTGCTATAACGCACACACAAGCAGACATAAGGCAAGACTAACAAACACTGAAATCCTCCTGGGTCAAAAAAAGATGTTTTTTTCCAGGAGGGGGGAGTGAAGATAATGATTGCAAAGAACATTTTCTCCTCCACTGTTGTCACATCCCACTGAGCTCTCACAGCACTGATGATGTGATTAGGCTCTAACCTGTAACCTGCAAGGAAAAGCATCTGACCCTGAGCTGAGGTTTAAAGGTCACCGTAGTTTTCTTCCTTCTCTAACCACTTCTCTCAGCTTTTTAAGCAACATGGCATCGCCTTCCTTGGTCTCACTATCAGAGTAACAAGTCCACAGTGAGCTGAGAGAAGGGACCCACAGCAAGATCTATGTCACCTGTGTGGGAGCAGCAGTCAGATTTTTACCCACATAAAGAAATGGAAATAAAAATGTACACGTTCACAGACAGAACCACAGAGTTACACTTACTGCACAGTTAAATTAAGACACATGGAAATTAAATATTTAGATACTGCATTGCTTGTAAAATAGAGTAGTGATAGTGAGTGGAAGTTATTAAATACTGTAATTTAATGCCAGTTATGTCATAAATGGAGTAGTTTTAACCAGATTTACTCTGTAATACCGGCCCAGCACCTGCCAGTATTTCTGCATTAGGTTTTTATGGATGTTTGTACTTGTAACTGTGAGGTTTCCAGTTTCACTTGACTGGTGAAATGGAGGCGCATCATAGAAAATAGTTTGCAGCATTTATGAGAATTAATTTGAGTTTTAAAACCCGTGCTGAGAATAAAAACATGGAGACCCTGGACTTTTGGTCTGCAGGTGCTGCTGTGGCAGGGTGTCCATTACAAATTCAGAAATTCAGTAAAGCTATGATTAGAAAGCTAAACAATATTTTCTGAATAGCTAATCAAATCTTGGCTCTCTCTTTTCAGAGAGGGGCAAAGATTAATGTAGAATAATGACTATCTGAAGCTGACCTCAGGTTCAGGGGTTCAAGTCTCAATCCTTCCATAATTATACAATTGCTTCATTTGTTTCATGCTCCTGTGACCCTTCCAGTACTTTACTGCGGCAAAATCCTCGCATTTATAACTCCATCTCATTAAGATGAAAGCGGGTCCTTTTAATTCTTTCAACGTGAGAGGGGGATAATTTGATCGACTGTTTTCTTGCATGCATGATTATATGAATGGATGATTGATTGGACATTTGTTTTGTTAATAGGTGAATATTCAGGGCACTTGAAGAGCACTGGTGTTAAAAACACACACACTCAAAATGCCGGATGCCATCGCATTACAGATAGATCACGCTGCCCAAACTGCAGACGCAACCTTACAAAACAGTGTCAAAATTTAAAGTCAATTGCTTTCTTGTCCAGATTTTGATTGAAGGTTATTTAAGTTACTCATCTGGGGGGAAAAAAACCCCACTTGACATCACTGGAAAGCTACCGTTTTTGCTGTGATTAATTTAAAAAAGTCTGCCAAGCGAGTACAAGTTAAAAAACATTAACTATTCATTGAACCTACAGACACGTATTCACATTTTGACACCGACAGAGATCAATTCTCTTCCTCATTCGTCAAGGTGTTCAAACATTCTGCTACGTGGCAGGGACGTGTCAGCAAGTTCAATCCATCACAGAACCCGCTAACAGTGATCTGACAGATGCACTTGTAAAAAGGTCCATCGCTTCATGTTTTTCAATCAATTCAAGTCCCATTCTCAGTTGTTTGTCTATCAAAGCTAAAGACTCCAGCTTGCTACATCGCTGACATCTTGAATCAAGCACCCTTCCTGTCCGTGTGTTGATTATTCGAAGACCATCTGTTATCGCTGACACCCTAATGCAGCTATTTTATGGTAATATGTGAGGATGGTTTTAATTTGTAATGGTGCTTTAAATCACATTCAGTGCCTTCATCTTGTAAACAGATGGATCTGAAAATTAATGGATGGCCACCAAGGAGGATTTCGGACAGTGGCCCAGCATAAGACTCCCCCCACTCCTCCCCCCACTCCCCTTCACTCCCCAACCATCACAGAGGAGGAGTAAAGTTTGCTGATGTTGGAACAAAGGTTGTGCCCTCTATGCTGACGACTGCACAGAGAGCAGTTAAGTAAAACGACTGTTGGAGGTCAGTGGTGACCAGAGAGTGATGCATGGATCCCAGCCCAGTGATCCCTCTTCTCCATTGGTCAAGGTCAAAGCCAGATGTCCTGTCCGGTGCACAGCCGTGTACATCTAGTGTCTGTGTTCCCACTGGGCTTAACACTGTCTATTTTTTCTTTGTGCTACTGGTGTAAAGATATGTCATTAAGAGCGCTTTCTGAGGTTTTCTTGAGCCATTGTTGTTCTCATACAGTGAAAAAGATACTGATGGCAATAATGAATTAAAGCATGAATGTTAATAAGATGTATTTCATAGTCACTGTTCATTAAATTTTCACTTTTATTGCAAGATGAAAAGCTGTCAAGATGTTAATTAAGATTATGATAAAGTGCCTTTTTAAGACATGGTGACTCTTCCACATCAGGTGGTCTGTGTGGTGGAAAACTATACCAATATACTTTTTACCACAGCCCTGCACCATTGCTTCAGTTTGCTGATATGCTGATATGTTTTAGCACTCTCTCTGGCTGACAAATTTATTTTGAAGCTATAGAATGGCGAAAGATACTTAAAGTTATAACTTGAAGCAGTTGTTGGTGACTGTGAATACTCCTCGTCCAAGGCTCAACGAACAGAACAGAATGGTTGAGCATGCTAGGGAGTGAAAAATAAGAAAGAGAGCCAACAACAAGGCCGTGAAAAAAAAATACATGCCTAAGGTGCCACGATTATCGACATCCATGTAGTTTTTGGTAATAATTTTTCTAATACCTCAATCCTTACATATTATATATACATATGTAGTAGCTGATCTCAAAACAAAGGTAACATTACATGTCCATTACATGTACATTGTTTATAAATACATTTTTAATCAACAGCAGTGATACACCCAAAAATGGCAGCGTTCTCTCTATGTTCAATCACCTATTTCTTCACTGAAGGTTTCAATATACATTATATTGGAGCATTATTGGCTTTCAAACAATAATCTGTTGTAAAATGAGATGCACAGATGTGAGCACAGACAATTTTTGTCTCCTTTAAAACACACATACACACACACATAAAAGATCATTCTGAGCAAGGTTACACTGGAAGTTCAATACGCAGAATGATGTTTGTAATGTAACAACATGGAAATTATTGAGCGAAAGGGGATTTTTTAAAGTAAAAAAAATAGATATGCAATAGATTGTCCAAGTTCAGTATGTAAACTCGTGGGATTTCATGTGTAGTTTCAATCAAGTTCAATCTAAAACAAGTAAGGGTCATTTTAAGTTAATGTTACAAGAACACCAGAGAGTTCAAATGAAAAGCACAGATTTTAGCATTAAAAAGTCTTGTACAGAAGAGCTTACAATGAAACAACTAAACAAACAAACAAACTGAAGGTGGAAGGAAAGGTCAATAATATGCAGTACTTTTAGCCGCCCATTTCTTTATATTGCTAGGAAAATCGGAAATGCATGTAGCCGTTTATTGATATGCAAACATACATGGAAGTACCTTAAGGCAAAAACAGAATTTCTACAAGTCTAAGAAGCTCAGCGCTGAGGAACTGACTTTCTAATATTGTTCTTCTGTAGATTTTTAGTCCTGCTGCGTCATTGTTTGTCCTCTACAACTTTCATCCAAAAATTTTAAGAACCCACTGCACACCATGACAATATATGCCAGGTTTTCAGCTAATACCTCTTTGGGAATCAACTTGTTGTTTCAAGAACACTATTTTATGCCTGTCAAACTGTTTGATCTTTGGCATTTTTCCTAGGTTCAACTAAAGAATGTAAAGAAATTATGTGTTTTTGTGACAAGTAACAGAGTGACTAAGATACAATTTAAGTGTCTGTCACACACTACACTCATTCAGTCCTTGAGCAAGGTGCCTTATTTATTCTTGAGTGATTCATAGATTAAGGTTAAGTAACTTAACAAGCAAACAAAAACAGGCAAAGAAAATCTTCTAAAAATGGTACAATGAGTGAAAAAGCTGCCAATGTCCAAAGAAAAACTTTGCCCTTCAGGAAACTTTAAGAATTGCAATAAAGTCTGGCTCCTTGACACCAAAAGGCAAATAAATGATGGGTGGCTTAAAACTTTTGACAGTACTGTATATAAAACAATGATTTGTGGGATAAACTGAAACTTATAGATGGATTTCAAAGTAAACCAAGTCCTCATCTCACAATGACAGGCTGGCAAGACCCCCATTCAATCAGCTTCTTTCCGAAAATGTTCTTTAATTTGGCAAAATATAAAAAATGAGGAGTAGCATAACACTTTTGTACAGTACTGAAAATGAGGCCTCATATCAGTGTTACTGACACACTTAAATGCTGCAAACAAAGTGGTAAATGTTCTTCAATATAATAACCATTTACAAATTAGCAAAAAAATAATTAATAATCAACAAGTAAGAGGTGCGAACAGTCAGCTAGAATTATGGCTCTTCCCTAATTATAAACACTGCATATTTTTACATTAGTCGTTAATGAAGTGGACTCGTACACGCTTAGTGCTCTTCTGCTCCAGCTGTGTGCTCAAACTGCTTTCTTCCACAAGCCTCATTCACCTGTTTCCATAGCACTTCATTTTATTCTTTGGAGCACTTTTGTCTAAGATTTACACACCGTCTCACACTCCAATAGATGCATCAGGGCCAATTTGGGGTTCATCTTGCCCAAGGATACTTTGACATCCTTGCTGGAGGAGCCACGGTTCAAGCCACTGACCTTCTGACCTACAGCTGCCCCTAAACGAAATGAAAATTGAGGGATGAATAAAAAAAGAAAAACAAACTTTATGCATTCAATGTGTTTTTTTAGACTGTTGTATGAACAATCTACTTCATGTGGAAGCATTTCAGGGTTAGAAGAAAGTCAATTCACTGCTAAGCAGTTCTCATGTGATGCAGGTTTTTAATCTCCCACCTCGTTTTTACTTCTTTTTCTTCTATCTTTCTTTTTCTGCCTTTTCCTGTTTTTTGTTTGTTTGTTTTGGTTTAAAGGAATTGATTTTTGTTTTGCCAGGCACTCCTTTACCGTTCTTCAATTTGAAGTGAACTCAGCATTCACATTGTTGGCTATAAATCCTCCTGGGTTGTTGGTGTATTGAAAAACAACTTTTTGGTTTCCTGTTCACTCTCTGGAGTGACGGGATGGGGCTAGCAGAATGGTAACAACACGGCACATCATCATCACTCAGTAGAAATGATTAAACACATCTCCTCAAGTCTAGTTCTGATTTGCAGCTTAATGAAGGCTTCCTGCATACTTATGATTTGGCACCTAAAGCAGCTCAATGTAAACACAATTAAACATGGGAAATATTTAAGACACGGAGAAAGCCAAGATAAGGAAGCGCAGTTTATGGTGGACCAACATGTAATTAGTGTATAAGGTAAACAGCCACAGGGGAAGCCAAAGGGCGCATTTACAGCCGGTTAGTGGATGCTCTCGTTCCTGTATTTAGTATTCTTGGGGCTCATGGAGGGAAAAAAATGAAGGAGGAGACAGCATAACATGGCAAGTTTACTGAACAGCAGTGCTCCAGTCTCCCTCTGGTGTATATGTATGTGTGTGTTGGTTCAACTGTAGCACACTCTGTGCTGTGAGGGACGGCACTTTAACAGTCTTCTTCCATCAGGTAGAGACGGCATGTTGCTCATGCTCACAATTGATTGGTGGTTGGTCTGTAACCTTGGCAACACATGCTGGAGGGTAAAAAAGTATTTTTTCCAAATGGTTCAGAAAAAAAACAACAAGGTTTGGAAAATGAAATGATACCGTTTTAACTCATTGCACTTACCCAATAATTTCACCTTCACGTCCTCTTTGTGTCAACAAGATAAAAGGAAAGATGCTCTTTAAAGAGTGAATTTAAGAAAACACAGTGCATGCAGCAAAAATTCTGTTGGGACAAGAGATCACTTATCATCTGAAAACCTGCTTTGAAGTTTTAACTTTTTCTGTCAGAAGGCTCTAACGGAGGAGTGTGAAAAACAAAAAGTTTCTTTTTTAAGCTTCATGGTTAATAAATGAATCACAGCTTGACTTTGAAAGACTGGTTTTGATTTGTGCTGGGATTTACAGTAACTTGAAGAGAGGTTCCCACTCTGACAAATTGCAGTGGGAACCTAGAGTGGATTTTAAAAATTTAAAAGACAAAAATACTACAAAACTATATAAAATGCACAGGGAAGGATGTTACCCCATATGATCAACTGAATCTAAACTACAGCCTGGGCTGGTTCTGATATTTTCTTTTATGCTTAAAATCAGTTTGATACATTCACACCCACTTTAATCAATCAGATCAAACGAATGACTTGTGGTTTTGTTATTATTCAATAAAAGAAAAGTAAATTCCATAATTTAGCAGCCTTAGATGGCCATTTAAAATTCTTATTGGTTGTAAGGTGTAGATTAGCATTTAGTAACCTTAACCTTAGTATTAATCTATGTATCAAAGCGTAGCCAAAGGAAGGAATAGCTGAGCCTCAGTTTAAGTTCACAAGAACTAGAGTTATTTGTGTAACCACCAACGACAAGCTCAAAAAAAAGACATGAAGCTTCTCAGTGAGAAACCCATTTATACAGTTTTAAATGTGTATTACACTTGGGAGAATCAGGAGGGTTTTTAATGTGGAAGCGTAGATCAAAATGAGCTATATTTGAAAATGAGTAACTGATATTTTTAGTTGTATTTTCAGTTGTATTACATATGGCAGTTTGTTGGCAAGTAGCAATGGTATAAGCACTATAATGCTCAGTGACGCACAAGCTATGAAACACCCAGGAGGCTGGTGGTTTGCAACTATAAAAACATATGGACTGAAGTAAGTTAATTAGAAGAAGTAACAAAGTATCTTTTTAATTGCTACATAAAAAGATTTGAGTGTTAGAAAGTGCATGTTTGGTGCTCTTTAACATGTCATATATACTTTGGGTTAAAAAAAACCCATATATGTACCTAGAGACAGAGAGAGAGAGAAAGAGAACTGGAAAAAGGGGAGGGAAAGACATCTTGATGTGAAGATGAGAACATATTTGCTTTTGTTAAATAGCTGGAGGAAGAATTCAGTCGATGAGAGGCAATTAGTTTTGATTAAAAATGAGATTGCTCCCCTACATGCAATGTAGCTATATCAAAACAAAATAATGATTAATTTCTGTTGGTATAAGACATTATTGTCAACAGCTAAAGTACCCATGCAGCAACAATACAATTGCTCTGAGGCCAAAGAGGAGGAAAAATATTCATTTAGAGACACTGCTGGATGTTCCTCTGGAGATGCTCGTAATATAATGTGTGGCTGCTTCTGTGTAAGTGCTCACAATTCTGCCTGTGTGGATAATTTGCACACCAAATATGTTTGTGTGGGAGTTTTCTGCATGTGTGATTCCACCCACATTTTGAATGCTAATCCTTATGTTTTTAAATTGTATGTTACTATACATTTTATACTTTCCATGCCTATTTGAAAAACACAGTCTTGAAAATAATACAATTTTTTTTAATCAGTCATTTTAACAGTGATTTTTCCCTACATTTTACAAACTGAATTTGTTGCTTTTCAATGCATCCTGCTTCCATTTCTTCAAGTCTTGTCATTACCATTACTAGCCTGCAGTGCCTTTTCAAGTACTTCATTTCGTTCTTAGAGAAAATGGTTCCACTAAGTTAGGTATGAGTAACGCACTTTGAACATGACACATGAAACAAATGCAAACAGAGAACATAAGATTACATTCACAGGGGAATGAGATGGGATTTGTAATAAATTTAATCCCAGCAATTGTGATTTTGACACTTGACTTATTATTTAAACACTCATTTTCCCCTGTTCTCCAAATCAGCTGTGGTTGTCTTTACTTTAAAGTCACTGTCTGTCCCGCTATGTTCTTTGTGTGTGGATGGAACTTTGCACACGGATCACACAATGAAGCGGAAACACACACAGTGAAACAGAGAGCAGAGGAGTGGAGGGAAACAGCAATAACAGCTGTACTGAAGTGAAACACATGCAGGCACAAATAAATTGGGAAAATCTTTTTCCCATTTTATTTATTTCTTTTTTGTTCTGTGTTATATTTGTCTCAAGTAGAAGGTAAGTCCAGTTTAGGAGAGGATGTGGGGCTGGAGGGCAGGGAACTATGTGTCTAAACTAATGCTGCTTTGTTATGTGTCTGTGCTCATCTTTCACAGCGTCCATTGTAATTGGGAAATGGTGGTGTGAGATGGAACCGTGTCTGGAGGGAGAAGAGTGTAAGACTCTGCCTGACAACTCTGGATGGATGTGCTCCTCTGGGAACAAAATCAAGACCACAAGGGTGAGAAACCACACACACTTAAGTTCAGCTGCCTCCATCTGCATGCACACACATACTCTCATAATACGCAGAAGCTATTCTATGCATACTTTACATGCATGTGTTTGTCATTTCTGTGCTGCGAGTCGAAATGCACACCTAACCAACCATGCGACATGGCACACTTACACCGTTTCCACACAATGCATTGCATATAGCCAGACAACTTTAAATTTAATCGTTTTTCTTGAACTTGTCAACTGCCTGCTGCTGCGTACATTGAAACACAGATTTTCAAACCCATATAAATGTGCTGAAATAGCACTGTAAAGAAATTCATCCAAAAGCTGTGCCCTCTCTATAACAAGGTTGGTTCTGTTCAGTGTAAGCAACCTATCTAATGGCCCATAGTAGTAAAAAGATAAATATAAAGCAGGCGGTAAACAAACAGGTGGGATCTGCCTCAGGCCACACTTGTCAACGACATAAAGTTAATGGCTGCTCTGCTCCTCCACTGCTTTTTCAGCTTTGTGCACTCACTTCGATTGCAGTATGCAAAAATAATGCAGAGTTTAGTCCTCTAAGCCAGCAGCCCAGCACTGTGACAAGTTGATCACCTGATTTGTATTCACTTAATTGACCCCCTTTCTCCCTTCCAGTGCTTGGTGACAATGACTTTGAATAGCAGCAGAGGCTAATGTGATAGTAGAGAAACGGGGAACAGCCAGTGAAGGCTAGACGTCATGGGGCTTCCCAAGGTTGTTCTGTAGATTTATGTGCCAGCAGATAGACATAAAGCTTTCAAAGGGGCCCCTCACAGCCATCGCAGGCTTAAAATTTTCAGAAAGGAGTTGATCGAATGGGGTCTTGCCAGCTTGTCAAGGTAAGGTGCAGTACTTGGTTTACTCTTTAGAATACATCTAGAAGTATCAATGCAGCCCACTGCATAATGTGAAGAAAGTAGATTTAAAATGATGGCTGTCTTATGAACAGTACTGTTCAAAAGTCTTGAGCAACCTGTCATTTCTTTGTATTTTACTTCGAAGGAGCCAGGTACTTAAAGATGTCTTGGGCAGGCTTTCTGACATTTCTTTTTCACTAATTCTCCAGTCCAGCCCTTATACCTGCGCTCTCTGTTTGCTGTTTTGGATGAGTCGCTTAACACTGACTTATAATCAGCCAAATAGTATTATATGAACCGCATCTGTATTATATTATTATATCTCCACATCACAGACAACTTAGCAAAGAACCAATAATAAATCATATCTTTAGACACTTTATGACTAGCAGCCCTTTGCAAAAGCATGTGACTTCTTCCTAATTCTTTAGTCAAAACTATGAAAAACGCTTACGATAACACAGTTTAACAGGCATAAAATATTTTTGCACCAACAAGGTCATTCCCAAAGTTCTATTGTCAACATGGTGTGCATTGTGTTCAAACCAATTTAGGACATCAGGTGAGTAGAGGACAAACAAAGAACTGACAGGCCCAAAAATGATCTACAGCAGGTGAACAGTATCTCATGTCCTTAAGAATAGGAAATGAAATCCAGCCAAGACCTGAGAGATGCCTCTGGCCCTTCAGCTGATCTACTGTTCTCTAAAGCTTCATCAGCAATGTTCACTACAGTCTCAGTGGAAGTGTGGCTGTCAATAATCTGATCTTCATGAAGAGAAACAGGGAGAAGAGGCTGAGGTAGCCAAATTGCACTAGAATTGAACTGAAAAGTCTTACAGAGTGATGAATCCAAATTTGGTTCAGATCATGATCAGTATGTATCAGCAATGAGTACAACAGTGAGGGTCCACAGCCATCTGTAAAACACGGTGGAGGCTCTGTCATGGTTTAGGCCTGCATTTCAGCCAGTGGTGTTGGAGATTGTTGGAATTATTAAAAGAGAAATTACCATCAGATTTTGATCTATGTTGGAATAATATCTGGAAAAGCATCTAATTGATAAAAGCTTCATTTTGGAGCATGACAATGATCCCAATCACATTGCCAGAGCAGTAAAAGGATACCTGGTTAGAAAATAACACGTTTTTTTGTTGTTGTCCTAAATGTATGTTTGCATAATTCAATAAATCATTGCACCTATTAGCCATTTTCCTAACAAAATATAAAGCAATGCGGGGTGGCTCAAGAGTTTGGCACAGTACTGTAGCGTCAGTGAATTCTTTTTTTTTTACTCTCATGAGATGCAGAAATCGAGTTTGTAAATTTCTGCACACAAAAGAAGGAAAAGCTATACTGTCACATGGCTTTGGTCTAATGTCAAAATCTTAAGAGAAGAGCGCACAAAGGTCAGGCCTGCAGGTGCTTTTCTACCGAATACACACGTGTCCTTTTTTTCTTGACCCTCTCTTTGCAGAACACCCAGCCATACTCCCCTTTTTAGCTTCCGGAAGCAAAATGCAGAGGATGCGTCAACAGAAATTGAGCTGCATTCTTGCTTCTGTAAAGGTTAGTCTTTTTTTAAGCTGTTCTTTTTTTTTCCTTCTATGTTTTCACGTCTCTCTCACATCACTGTATGCATTTGAGTGTTGGGCAGTAGGAGTGGGACCAATTCATGTTCAATGACTTCCCATTAACCCAAATACTCAGTGCGAAATAATCAAGTGTGTGTTTACATGCTGTGCATGATTAGGCAGGCGTGACACAAATACTGATCGCACCGCCACCCACTGTAAATATTTATCACCAAGCGCAGGCAGAGCACGCATAAATAATAAGCAAGTTGCTGCAAATTTTTTTACAGAAACTGTGGCTCATGTATCAGTAAAATGTTTAGTGCGCAGATGGCTTAACATACATATGCATACAGCATGCTATAGCAGCACATTCACAGAGCACTGTAGAAACATACACACACACACACAGAGTCAGGTCCGCCTCTTAGCAGAACCCTGCTGTCTGTGATCAGTGTGTAATGGCAGGATCAGTCCTTCTTCCTTTCATTGCCTCCTTTGTTCCATGTCCTGTTTTTTGCTATCGGCCACTGTGTGGGTTTGATTACAGTGCCTTGCACCGGTCTGCCAATCCCATTAGGCACTAATCTGTGACATGCTACTTGCTCCTCCATGTGTGTGTGCTCCTAGTTGTGTATGCACGCACATGTTTGATGTGTTTGATATGTCTGTGTTTGTACGGGTACACTCATGTGTGCACAACTGAGGCTGGCGGGCAGATCTCTTCCCTTTTCGTTGTGTGGCTTCTTATCAGAGGCCACTTGATGTCCTGATCCCCCTCAGAGGGTCTTGTTGAAGCAGCTATCAGCACACAGCATAGCCCACAGGCTACATGAAAGGGCTTTTATCCTGCACTCTGCTCTCTTTTTTAATCAACATTCCTCATTCACCTGCCTCTCAGGCCAAATTGCCTCATTTGTATTTGTTCCCTTACAAGCCACCAAACTCACAACACAGCGGCGTGTTTTCTTTTTCCTAGTCATTTTGTTCCACCTATAGGTTTTTATTTGGTTCTGAAACGTGCAAGTGAAACACAATGAGACAGGCGTGCGTACATGTACAGCCAAAGACAGGCTTCATCATCATCATCGTTCACAAAAAATTGGCATTCAAAGTAAGAAGCAACAAGCAAAAAGCCAGTGCCTGACACCCATGTTTCTTCTTTTCTTTCTTTATGTCTTTCAGAGAGGGAGCCCTTCATTGCCTGTTCTGTATCAGCAGACAAGGCAGGCCCTTTTGTTTGTGGAAGTCACAGTGAGAGCGAGGCTGGGGAGCACCTTCCAAAACACTCGCCCACCATAGATCTGCATTACCCGCTCCACTGGCTAAATAGATCAATCCATTTCTGCTCCCTCCAAACAATTACACACCTTAAAAGAGACAGGCAGAATGAGAGAGGCTGTAATCGAAGCACCATTTCTCTTATTCATTCTTCTCCCCTTTTGATGATAGTGAGAGAAAAAATTACATTCATTTAATAACCTCATTGTTAGTGTACTAGAGTGAATATCAATATGTTGTCACTATCAAAGCGCGAATGTGATACATATCTAATACGAGCGTCATCCCGCATCCCATGAATTTGAACTTTTTCTAGTGATTTCACACTGCAGCAAACGTTTCTTATTCATCTACAGAAGTTGTTCTAACTGTATAAAGACACAATATTTCCACTATCAAGTGTTCAGATTAGTGAGTGCAAAGCGTTACATTTAAGCGAAGCACCATCTTTCACACTTTTCAGTGTGTTCCATCTCCAGCTAGTCTGACATGATTTACTTGCTGTTCAGTGTGCCGCAAGTCCCTTATTAAAAGGAGCAGAGGGCACTTTTTCAAGCAAAATAACACACTGTGACAGGATGTAGCCCATCTGTGAGATAGCCCGAGAGCAAAAGTGACCTGCCAGCAGATGCTTCACCATCTAATTTGTCAAATCGGGAGATCGAGCTCTGAAGTTGATCAAACTGAACTCCAAACGGCCGTGCCGCATACAGTCCAGCTTCACCCAGGAATGATTCGTTCCATCTCTGAGCCTGACAACGCTTCTTTCTCCTTCAGCTTTGTATAATGTCATCACGATGACAAACAGAATAATTATAAACTAATCATAAACAGTGCATTGTTTGAGATATACACTTTGTTTAAAGGATGAGACTCTAAACTGACAGATGCGGTTCAGACTCCCAAAAGTGCCCAGATTGTCATCCTTATGACATATTTATACATAGTAATGGTGAAGGAGTTCATTCCAAGTGCTACTGATTAATTTATGTTCATTTGCTTTTCTTTATCCATTGTCAATGTCACATTAAATGGATCTTGATGTATTTTCTTGTCTGGAGTCTTCTGTTTTCAGAGGGTGCTCTTTAGTGCTATTTCAAGTGGTTTCTGAGCAAGCATGATTGATTTGTTCAGCACTAAACAAGAAAGGGGAAAGGGTAGGCTGTGTTTGCACTAAATCCTTTTGTTAAGGCAATTGTCCTTGGGTCTTTTTACTAACTGAAGTCTGAGCAAATTGCAATTTAATGCACCCAGCAAATTAGAATGCAGACACCTAAGTTGCCAGCAAAGATGGGAACAGGCAGGAAATCCTTGAGCGTTCCACTTGTGCTCGCTGCACTGTTTGTTTGAAGGGGACAAAAAAGAACAGAGGACACTTTTAGTCGCTCTCACATGCATATGTGGGTTGAAATGACGACATTTGCATACAACCCTTCTCTTCCCGCTAACAAACCTCTGGTGGATTGCATTTCAGACCGAAAGTGATCCTCAGTGGTGTAACCTGTTACTGCTTTTGTTCTGGCAGAGGTAATTTTGATATGTCACCAGACAGTAGATCATACATATGCAAATGCTGGACAGATGAGCCCAGAGGGAAAAAAAAAAGTGTTTAAAATCATTGGGAAAAATTGAGAATCTATACAGAGAAAGAGACCCGGAGGAGGAAATATTAAATCCGAGTAGCTATTTAAAGCATACATAACAACAGCTGCGGTGAATCATTCAAAAGAGTTAAAAAGGTGACTACATCAATCCTGCTGTTCCTGTCAGACGATGTGATGACTGCATTTAAAAAAAAAAAAATCCCTAAAACACAAATAAGTCAGTGTGATTGTTACCACTCACACTCTACTTTTTTTTCCAGAAGTTGTGTCTGCATCTTTAAGTAAAATCTATAAAATTCTCTTTTCATGAAATTTTAAAAATTGTGCAATTGACAGCATATAAGTTATAAAAGAAGTAAACAAAATATTAAAATGCTGCTGGATAAAATAGATGCAAAAATGAACATTATTTAGAATGAACAATTCTGTCTTCAACTGACATTTTAAAGATATTTTCCTTCTACTGTTAATTTATAAGATCTGGTATATGTTTTAAAAAGAAGACACGTTACAGATTTTCTTGAAATACTGTCAACAAAAAACTATCTACATCTGCCCCAGACTAAGGTATCCACCAGAAACGTTGCAGAGAAACCAGAAAAAAAAATCTTTAAATATATATTTTTTAAATACTAAATGTCCTGAAAACAAAATCCACCACTCTGATGGGGAAAAAAAGGCAGAATAATAGATGATTCTTGGCTCTTGAAAATTGCATAAATGAGCTGATGTTCATTTACAACTGGTGTCAACTCGGTGTTTTGCAACAAAATTGAATTACGGCTCAAAGATGAAATAAATGGCCTGCTAAAATTCTTACTTTGCCGCTGCATTCAATTATTCTGTCAAGTCAATAACAAGTCTGTCGGGGCTATGGCTGCACTGCATTATATTTTCAGATGCACATGTTTTCATATGGTTTCAGATATTAATCATAAGACCTCGTCATAAATGGAATGGGTGAATATAGGTGCACATTACTGTTACTGGGGGGAAAAAAGCTAATAAAATCACATGGCTTGCTTACTGGCACGTACAAGTTACTGGAGCTCTGACTGTGAGTTAGAGATTAGAGTCCAATGCAGCACCCTCCATAATCAAATCCATACACCTGGTTACCACCTGCCAAGACTGCTGGAAATGTCATGAGTGTATTTCTTTGTTGAAGAGGATTATGGGATTTCTAATTGGCACCGCCGTGTGCGAGAAACATGATGTTTCTTCAGTGTAAACTCTTAAAGCAGTAACATAAGTCAGAAATGTGATGAAACTCTTTCATGCTTTTGTTACAACAATAAAAAGAGATTAAGGAACTCGACAACTGTAACTGTTGCAGACATCGTGCGCACAGTTTTTATTGAGCTTCAGGATGAGCAGGATGCTGAAAAGCAGGACTTTCAATAGCAGTCTCAAGGCTGTACAATGCAGCATTGAAAAGTGTCCAGGTCTGCAACTGGGGCTGAATAAGAGTCCCTGAACCAGAGTCACGGAGAGACAGCTCAGACTCCACAGCAGGGGCCCCCAATCCCATTTAGAAAAGCTAACGTTATTTTATCAGGTCGTTTGAAATTGGCTGGCTGACTATGAAGGTTCAAATGAAGGTGCTGGAGCAGGCTGTGAGGGGGCCTGCAAAACTGCTCAATGTTAAAGGCAAAAATATGCTAAAAATTATACCATGAAGCAGACATGCACAGCATGGAAACACACCAGGATTTCCTATGCAAAGAATTTTGCTGATTTGTCCTGGTACACATAAAAATGCCAAATAAACCTCCATCTTCAGTGTGGTTTCCAAGCATATAAGCTGTCTGTTTTTCTGTTTTCCGTCACAGCATAAACCAGGAGGTGAGAGGGGGCTGTACAAAGCCTCCACACCTCAAAAGACTCCCCTCGTTTTTTGGGTTGTTTTTTTTTAAACGTGCGAACGAAGCAATTCCTCGGGGTCTAATCCTCACACACTTGTATGCCTTTGTTCGATCTAAGCATATGTGTGTTTTCTCTCCTCTCCTCTTCTTCCTCTGTGTTGCAGATTCATCCCAGGACCTAACAGAGAGCTCCCATTGCAGGGCTCAGCGCCAGGCTCCTTCCCCTCATGTACCCTTTCTCTTCTCATCGAATGGACTAAAACTATTACATCCACGACTACTGACTGGATTACCTGGGACCATAGAAAGGATATCCACCCAGATAAAACGGCTTTGCTCGCGTGGTGCCAAGGATTTGAAACCAGACTAATCCCGTGTTTGATCAATGAGCTCCATGTTGGTGACTCTCCTCTTCCACACAGCTGTGGCCAGTTTCTGACCTACTCTTCCCTCACTCTGTTTCCCTCTACAGAACTGAAGCAGCTTAGCAGGGGCTATTTAGAGGTTGTTAAAACATAATTTGAAGACGTTCTCCCCGCCCGTCTGAGGGTGAACTGGTTGGCAAACTTTCATAGACCTGAACATGCAATCTGTGGAACTGAGGGCACATTGGGGGAAATTACGTCGCTTTATTTTTATTTCTGTGTGGAAAGCATTTGTATTTGACTCACTACCTGAGACTGATGGCTTTGTTGTGGCTGCACCGAGGAAACCGTCAGCTGTTACCGCTAGAAGCCCATAGTCGATTAATGAAGACTCTCAGAGAGGCTTTAGGGTCAACCCCATGGCCTCACCCTCATCCTCCACGACGAACATTCTGACTTTTATTGGTGGGCATGCCCAGTGTAAATTCATGAGCACTTCTTTTCTTTGTATGTAAGATAATTTGTGTATATATACACATATATAAATACATTACATGTTAAGATGACAGATCCAAGAAGCTGAAAAATATATTTACAGAATTCAAGCCCCGTGTTGGAATCCTGAATAACCCTTAAACATGAGCCAGAGGCTGTCGTCACAGTGCGGTGTGTCTAGGACTGTTTCGCATTGGAAGAAAAAGCCACAACGGAATCATAAAAATAAGTTCTGCTCACTTTTGTCATTCAGCAATGTTGTTTGGTTACTCCAGAAAGCGCTTGTTGTTTCAGTAAAGCTGAGGAAAACACTGTATAGAACTGCCTCACTAAAGAAAGCAGCAACACCCACCCATGACCTTTCCCCTCAGACACATCAGAGAAACTCTGACCATAATAGGACAATTAAGTTTCTGCAGCGGAGAGCGGTCACGGGTGAGAGTGTCTGTAATGTAGATGTTCCTCTTACACACACCAGAGAGATGATTTATTCAAAGTGACAGTGAGAAAGTATTAGTCACAAAGGAGAAACATAGTTATCCCCCAGTAGCTATAAGTACATTACAGGACAGCCTTATGAGAAATAAAAATGGTTTTCTATACTGATATGCTGCCTCCCATTTCTCCATAAGGTGACTGATATTTTGAAAAATGTTCCTCTTACGACTATTTGATATGTTGTAATATGTGGGTGGAAGATCTCGTCAGAGTTTCATTTATTTTATATGTTAACATTGTGAACAGAGTTTTTGCTTGAGTAAACAAGCAATCAAGAACGGCACAGGACGAGTATGAAAATGACTTACGGGCACAGACACACTCACAAACACACACACACACACATGCAGTAAACACAAACGGATCTGTGATGCTTCATTTATACAATTCCCTTGCTGGCAGAGTGGATTTATCAAAACAGAGCATTCAATTCATTCATGCAATTAGAATAAGGATTTCCAATATCAGGCCAGGCAAAATTCCAGATGATTTTCAATATCAACCTCCTCTCTCTGCAGATATTAGATTCGTTTCTTGTCCCAGTGGATGCACTAGTGTACATTCATCATTTAGGAATTTGGCTAGTTTCATGGAGCCCGGTGCTTCGCTGAGCAGTCACAGAAGGTATGAAAAAGACAGAGACATCAATCTCCCAGTGGTCTTGCCAGAATCATGAGGGAATATGGTAAAGGAGAGAGAGAGACTGTTTTCTCCTCCTGAATGGGTCATTTCCGTCTTTGTTTTCTCCTATTTATTGGGATTTGCCGTCCTTAAGTCTTATTTAGCGTGTGCTAAAGAAAATGAAACAGTGGAGGAGTCTGTGCATATGCACGACCTGTCTGCGGGTGCTTTTTTGTTGCCATAAACGTTTGTCTTTTTTACACGCACATCCCTGTGTGTGTGTATTTTAGACCCAGAGTCTGGGAGAAAGACATCCCGCGACGACGTACTGTGAAGATTATCCTCAAATTCAGTGCTCGTGTAGGAAATCAAGAGATTTCTCCCTTCCTGCTTATGCAGTTCTAAGTGGATTTTTTTTTTTTGCTTAAAAGGTGCTTGGGGATCAGAAACGGAAGAGGTGCTTTTCCTTTGCTTTTTCTCATTCTCTTTTATGCACTGCTTAGCTCTATCCAGAAATGATGGAGTCGTGCTGTGGAGGGAGGTCCTGCACCATTTTAGACAAAGCAGAAAGGAGCCCAGCATGAATAAATAAGCGGGGCCAGGTCCTCCTCCCACGCCACAGGACTGTACAATCTCAAAAGAGAGACATCCATCAAGTCCTGCCGACCTCCCACTGAGACAGGGAGACAGCCATGACCACATCACACTGGATGGCTAATCAACGCCTGACAGCAAGG
Source organism: Oreochromis niloticus (assembly GCF_001858045.2). Lineage (NCBI taxonomy): Eukaryota > Metazoa > Chordata > Actinopteri > Cichliformes > Cichlidae > Oreochromis > Oreochromis niloticus. The sequence continues at coordinate 29,789,021 of NC_031970.2, forward strand.
ACAACCCTTTTCATGCAGCCGAGATGTGCGCGCAGGATGTCGGCCAGTGTTGTTTATAAAACTTGCACTTGTAACTTCCAAGGGTATCTCAAGTAAAACCTAAACTTTTGCCCTGCATAGAAGGTAAATGCTTGGCTGCTTTTAGGAGCTTTCATAAAAAGCCTCACTCCTCTTTGACGGCACTTCTGTCTTTGCACTTTATCACATTCATATTCTTTAATCATTTTGGATAGCAACCTATAATTTGTGGAAAGGGCACACTCCTTACCTGTGGGGGCTTTGTGGCCTATAATTACAGTCATTATGGCCATGAGTCACGGTGAATATCAGCTTTATAATGATCATTCACTAGAGCTGGACAACTAAGAGTGTTCGAAAATCATTAATGACACTAAAACTTCCCCTCAATGATAGCTATTTTCTGCAACTTTGGGCATTATTACCAGTGGCCCATTTTCTAGGAAATGTAATAGCACAGTATCAGCCAGAGTAGAATTAATCCTTTTAATTATTGGACTCAAGAAATGGGAACAGTGGCAGCACTGTCACAGCTAACATGTTCATCACACATTTTTTAAAAGAACTTGTAGTGGTGACAAAACACAAAGTTGATACACACACACACACACAAAAGCTGAAACTGAGTCAAAATGGTGAACCACATACTTTCAAGTGAAACACACCAATCCCCTGCTGTATACCATTGTTTGTAACAAATGAGCACATACTCTGATGGGTATGCAATGCATCACTGTCCTAGTCCCATGACACTTAACCGTACCCACCAACCACCAATACCCTTGTCAGCCAAATGACTAGCCTGTCTATGATTGTCAACGGCTGCCATAATGATAATTTATTTCCGTGCTCCTTTACACTTCTTCACCTTATTTCCTCTCCCATTTCAACCCAAAACGCAGCAAACTAAAATCCATCATGCTGCACATGCTGAATGGCCGAGCGTTGAGGATGACATTTCATGTCCCACAAGGGGCGCCGATGTCGTCACAGAGCAGCCTCCCTGGGAGATTTCACAGTTCACACTTTCCCATTAAACAGAGAGCATTTTTCATAGTGCTGAATCCACACAGCGGGACAGCTGTAAACACACAGTTTCTCAATTGTTTGCCACTTCTGAATAAATGACCGAGAGCCGAACTGGAAAGAGTGAGGAGTTAACTTCTTGTTCTGAGCCGCAGAGTACACGAATACGTCACATGAGTTTAGCCTGTACATCGCACAGTATTCAACATTTAATGATTATAAAATACAAAATAATGTTTTCATGAAGGACACAGAGCAGGATGAGGACACACAGCACATCTCACAGGTTTAAAAATCTGTTTGTTTGTGTCGAATTTGTGGTTTTTTTTAAATTGCATTATTTTTTTCATAAAATGGCGAGTGCACCACAGAGCAATATAATTCAGACCAGTAAACACAACACAGCTATTTTCTGGTGTTGGCTTCAATTACATCATACATATCAGAGATCTATCTATCTATCTATCTATCTGCTAGATAGATAGATAGATAGATAGATAGATAGATAGATAGATAGATAGATAGATAGATAGATGCTGCTTTGATTGCAGAGAAGATTGTACCTTGGCATTTTTAAGGAGAGGTCAGATACAATTTCATGTTGTTTGTCCACAATTGTATAGCCAGTTCACAACTGGCCTGGCCCCCAGGCTGCCTGCCAGAGACAAAGCACTGTGCCGTCAGTCCAAACCTGCCCACACACACAGTATCTGCGGTGAACTTATCTAAAGTTTGGATGATGGAAAGGCAAACTAGAGCATTTGTCTTGCCCACACACTGCCTGAAAAGTTTTGCCATGTCATCAAGTTCATGCAATTTCTGTTTCTGTTCTCCATTAAGTTACCTGAGTTTCCTAATCGATTGGGTTTATCCTGTAAATGTGGGTTCAATTTGAACAAATAGTACCGTTGGAAGATCAAATTGAATCTTAAACTGGAAATTACTAGCAGCTCTACTGTTGTAGACTAGCGTTAGGCAAGTAATACACCAAGGCTAACTACCAAGTACATGTTCAGTCCTTGCTCTGTCCTCACACAGGCTTTCACGAATAATAGAAATCCTAAAATTCCATTAAGCCATAATCCAATAAATTTAAAACATTTTCACAAATAAATTGCTACAATTCATATTCATTCTCTACTCTGATCTGTCTCTTCCACATTATATCATGCCTCAAGGCCTTCTCACAAAAAGTTCCTTTTTTTCTGAATTTGAAAGTGAATCCTTGTCCTCTGTGATTACAACATGACGCAGAACACCAAGTATGTAAAATCCACAGTAACACATAAAAACTCATGGACTGACTAGACAGAAAGTGAATTGTTGCTATTCTCTGCTGTGTCAGGTACAAACTGAGCGGTCGTAGAGCACAGTCTCAGCAGAGTCTTTAGTCTGGGTTAATGGTAAAGGTGATTTTCTGATGGCTGCAGGATGGAACCACTTTCCCCAATTCCACTCTCAGCCAATGAGCTGCCTCTTTCTCTGGTATGCAAATGAGAGGCACAAGGGCAAGCAGGGATTGTGAAGGACACAGTCTTTAGGCCACAAGGAGACGGAGCCACCCCGGAGGGCCAAGGATGCCTCATTTAGATTCAACACGATCATTTCCCCTCGGCAGATGAAGTACGTAGGTGCTAAACTCAGACTGAATACAGTGCTGAGAACACAAGCAGGCATTCCTTAACAAAACGATTGCAACCGGTAGTCCAGTGTGGAAATCTTGTTTAATAATTGAATGTGAACGATGTGCTATCTGGGCTATAAAAGCATACCTTACAGCAGCATACATTCTTCAGAAAATCACCTTAACCTGGCAGCTGACATATACACACACAAGTACACAAAGGGGCTGAACACATGCCTTTACCTAAGCAGCCAGTATGGCAAACATTGCTGCTAGATTGGAATTTTAAGATGAGCATGATGCAGAAATCAATTTAGATGTTATTCCCACGACAGTGCCTGGGTATGACTAGCCAGGGTATTTTCTATTTTGTGTTACCTTTCCCACCTTGATTTTTCCCCCCAAGCTATCATCCCAAATAGAATGGTGTCTGCGCCTCAAGGCGGCGGCCATTGATCCACACTGGAAGTGAGACACTACTGCCCGTGCCATCAGCACAATACTTGTTATTGGTCAGACTGCATCAGTGACTGGATATAGATGGTCAAAAGTGCTGGCTGTACACAGACATGGTCGTGTCAAAATCAGCTACTGCGTATCACAACTGAGCTTTAACATCTCAGTGTGTGACCCAATACTTCCAACTACATATTTACAGGTTTAAAAGGAAGTTATTGGAATTAGCCTATAAATTAAGCAATAGACTCTCATATTTGCATGTTTCATATGTAATAGCACAACAGTTTGGAGGATCTACGTCTCTATATGGCTTGCCTTTATGGTATTGCAGGGTGGAAGACTGGTGCAGTAGTTAGCACTGTCGCTTCTTGATTCGAACCTTCCTGAGGCGATTCTGTGTGGAGTTTGCATGCTTTCCCTGTACTTGTGTGGGTTTCCTTTGGGTTATCCAGTGTTCTCCTACAGTCGGAAGAGCATTGTGTTAATTGGCGATTCTAAATTGCCTGTAGGTGTAAATGTGAGATATACAAAGTGGTTAAAGATTTATAGTGCTATGTGATTGGGGCTTGCAGCCTAAAGTACTTTGAGCAGTAAGAAAAACACCAGAAATATGCTATATAAATGCAATCCACTGACCACAACCACGACAGCTACAGAAAATCAGACAAACTTAACGTGGCCACAATGCATAACATCCAACGAGTGCCCTGTTCGCTTCTTGTCCCTCGTGGATCTATTAGCTAGAAACAGCTCATGGCCCTCTGGCTCTGTGCCGTCTACTAAGACATCTTGTTTTTATCTCATATAGTTTCATAATCTAAGTGAGCTGCTACCACTTTCACATTCACAGTTAGTTACATGTCAGCTGATATTATACACCACACCATCCCTACAACAGCTTCTTCATCTCTAATCCAGCTGTTTAAAGTTATGCAGCATTCTGTATTAGCTTTTCTGGAAGCCGTCGCAAAGTTAACTCTCGGTCTAGCCTATCTTCCCTGGCAGACAGTAGATAGAAGACAAATAGGCCTGTGTATACATAATACCTGTAGGTGACACAATGCTTTCATAATGCAAACTGACAAAGTCAATAGAGCCGCTGAAATATGAAGGAAAGGGTTTTTGTTTTTTTTCATCATATATCCTAATCAAGAGACATTCAGTGCACACTTGACCAGTGCTGTGAAACTGCCTTGTCTAATCTACTGTGCAGTTTTTATATTTTCTTAAAGCCAAAATAAAATAAAAGTGACATCAGCCGTTATGTGTGTTTTAAATAAAGCTGTTTTTTTGAGTGCAGCAAACCATTAGTGCATAAGGTTCAGCTAGAGAGAAGCTGTGATCCCCCAGTGCAGTCTGCTGTAGGCTGTTACAGGAATGTCCCCTGCCACTGCTCTCATTTCATGTAACACTGGCAGTGCATTTTCCTGAAGTGCTCAGAGCAAAACTACTTAAAGTCGTTCCCCATATGAACAACTTAGTAAATGAATGCCTGGAATGTGTCATCGATTAAACAGCACAGTCCTTCTCCTATGATTCATAGGCAGAGTGCGTGCACTCAGGCACATAATCTCTTTTTTTCATTTCAGCACCTCCAGAATTGCCTTCTAAACACAAATAATGACAGTGGCAGCAAAGCTCTGCAAGCCTATCCATGAGCTCATATGAAATGCGTTGATCATTTAGCTGATTCATAATTTTCCGCTACCCGAAAGCGCAGCTCTCTGCTGCATCAGACAGA